>NW_007726116.1:1148493-1183914 GCF_000696425.1 Galeopterus variegatus | reverse complement strand
GGGGGGGGGGGGGGGGGGGGGGGGGGGGGGGGGGGGGGGGGGGGGGGGGGGGGGGGGGGGGGGGGGGGGGGGGGGGGGGGGGGGGGGGGGGGGGGGGACTAAAGAAGCTAGAGAAAAAAAACTTAGCATTGGTTTTAAGATCCGGTTATTATCGTTTTAATATCTTGATCTGCAGTGATATATACCTTTTCTCTCTGATTTTAGTAGTTTGTATTTTCTTTCTCTCTCTTTTTCAAAATTAGTTGTACTAGGTGTTTATCAGTTTTATAAACATTTTCAAATCGTTAACCCTTGGAGTTGGTGATTTTCTATATTGAGATTTCCTTTTACTAGTTTATTTATTTTTTGGTCCTTATTTTTATTTTCCTCCTTTTTATGAGTTCAATTGCTGTTTATTACCTAACTTCATGAACTTTCAGTTATTAATCTTCTGCCTTTCTTACTTTCTATGTTCATTTAAAGCTATGAAATTTTTGCTAATCACCTCTTTAGCTGCATTTTGCAAGTTTTACTATGTTTACATTTTGCATTTTTATTACAATTTAATAGAAATATCTTCTAATTTCTATTGTGATTTTTTTCCTTGGCCTAAAGGTTATTTAAATGTGTGTTGCTAAATTTCCAAATATTTAGAGTTATTTTTGTGTCTTTGAATTGTAAATTACTAGAACATACATTAATGTATTCCGTCCTTTGAAATTTATTGATTCTTGGTTGTTTTTGGCCCAGGATATGTTTATTTGGGTAAATGTTCCATGTGGTCTTGAAAAATATGCATTCTTCAATTTTTGGATACAGTATTCTCTAAAATTTAATTATGCCATGTTTATGTGATTGTTCAAATCTTCTATATATATTCTGATACATTTATTGTCTGCCTACTCTGTCAGTTACTGAGAAGGTTTGTTAAAACCTCTAGCTATGTACTCGTATGTAAATTTTTCAATCTCTTCTTTTAGTTTCATCAGCACAATGTATTTTGGAGCTAGGTTATTAGCTGAATTCAAACTTAAAATTGTTATATCTTGCTCTGTATTTTATACCTTTAACATTATGAAATATCAAACTATTCTTGCCAAAAGATTACTACTTTGTCTCATAGTGATGTAAAGACATCATCTTTCTGTTGGTTGATGTTTAGGTGAGCTGTCATTTTCCGTTCCCTTACTTTAAAATTTACTCTATGTGTTATTTAAAGTATCTATACTTCAAAAAACAGATATTGTATTTTATCCAATCTGATCACCTTTGTCTTTTAGTTGAAATGTTTATAAATCATATATGTTTAATATAATTCTTGATTGAATTGGGATTAATTCTAACATCTTGATATTTATTTTCTTTTTTTTCCCATATGCTCTTTTTGTTTGTTTCTTTGTTTTCTTTATCTGTCCTGTTTGGATTAATCGACTACTTTTAATTCCATTTTTCCCCCTTATTAAATTTTATTTAAGCTATCTTTTATTATTTTTTAGTGGTTACAATGGAGATTTTAAAAAAAGGTATTCTTACCTTATTTTAGTCTACTTTAAATTAGGACATTTACCTCTTCCCAAACAATGTAAATGCCTCATAACAGTTAAACTGCCATTATCTACCTCTGATACATTGTGCTATTGACATATTTTGTATTTAGTTTTACAAGTTATAAATTCCACAAGACTTTATTTTTTGTTTTAAACAACTACAGAATTTTTTATATTCTTCATTCTTCGTACAGATTTATGTTTTAATCTGGGATAATTTTCTATAGCCTGAAGAACTCCCATAAGTATTTCTTATAGTTCAAGCCTGCTGATAGCATTTTTCTTGTGTGTGTGTGTGTGTGTGTGTGTGTGTGTGTGAAAACTTCATTATTTTACCTTCCTTTTTAAATCATATTTTTATTTCTTATCAACTTGTTAATCGGCAGAATATATATTCTTTCCTTAATCATTAAAAAACATTTTATTGCAAAGGCAACTCTTTTATACTGCTGGTGGGAAAGAAAATTAGTATAGCCATTGTGGAAAACTGTACGGAGGTTCCTCACAAAACTAAAAATAGAACTACCATATGATACAGCAATCCCACTGCTGGTTATTTATCCAAAGGAAAGGAAATTGGCATACTGAAGAGATGTCTGCACTTTCATGTTTATTGCAACATTCTTCACAATCGCCAAGATATGGAATCAACCCAAGTGTCCACCAGCAGATGAATGGATAAAGAAAATGTGGTATATACACACAATGGAATGCTACTCAGCCATGAAAAAGAATGAAATCCTGTCATTTGCAGCAATATGGATAAGCCTGGAAAACATTATGTGAAGTGAACTAAGTCAGACACAAAAAGATAAATACTGCTTGTTCTCACTCATATGTGCACACTGAAAAAAAAAAGATAAGTTGAACTTTTAGAAGTTGAGAGTAGAATTGTAGTTTCTAGAGGCTAGGAAGAGGTGGGGAGGGGGGATAGTGAGAGGTTGATTAATGGACACAAAATTACAGCTAGATAGTAAAATAAGTTCTACTGGTATACATCAGTGCTTGGCATCTGTAATTAACAGTGATTTATTGTATGTTCTCAAATGGCTGGAAGGGAGGAGCTCAAATGATCTCATCACAAAGAAACAATAAATTTTTGTGATGATGAATTTACTAACTACCCCAATTTGATCATTACACATCATGTACATGTATTAAAATATAACTCTGTACCCCATAAATATGTGTAATCAATACTTTTCAAAAAAATAAATTCCTTTAAAAAATTTCATTGCATTCTAACTTCCGTAGTTACTGTTGAAAAGTCATCCAATTTCCTATTGGTGTTTATATTTAAGTAATAACTTTTATATTTTTTTGGCTGCTTTAAAATGTTTTCTCTTTATTTTTAATATTTAGCATATTAACCCCTATGTGCCTAAGTAGTTTGTTTGGGGATTTCTGAATTTATTAAATCTGATAACTCACCAGACTTGCAAAGTCAATGACCATTAATTATTCAAAGATTGCTTTGTGTTTTTCTCTCTCTGCTTTTCTTCCAAAATTTAAATTACTAGTATAACTTTGGGCTGCATCACACATCTCTCCTAATGACTTATCCTGGAGTTCCTGATTCTTCCAGTTTCCTGCTCAACCCATCCAATGGGTACTTATATTTTAGATGTTAAGTTCTAACATATCCTTTGATTTTTTTCTATAGATTCTACTTCTATTTTGAAATATTCTATTAGTTCTTTTATTTTTCTATCTTTCCAATATATCTTTTAACATAGTAATTACAACTATTTTGAAGTCTATTTTGCCAAAAATAATATAGGAATCCTCTTCGTGTCTGCTTCTATTAATGTTTAGCATTTAATGATAAGTCACATTTTCCTGCTTCTTTACAGTATCTAATTTTATTTAATTGTCGGCAAAATATGGCCTTACCATTACCTGGGTTTTTGGTCTTAAAATACTCCTCAAAGGAGAGTTAAGGGGGGCTGGCCAGTTAGCTCATTTGGTTAGAGTGTAGCCTTGCAACACTAAGGTCACAGGTTCGGATGCCCCTACCAGCCAGCTGCCAAAATAAATAAGTATGTTATGTTATTGCTTTAACTAGGACCTGTAGTATGATGTTATATAGGAATGGTGATAGGCAATATTCTTCAATCGTACAAGGTTTTAGGAAGGAAATATTTAGTTTCTCACCTTAAAATATGATATTAGCTGTAGGGTTTTTTGTAGATTTTGTTTGTCAAGTTGGGGAATTTCCCATCCATTTCTAGTTTGCTGAGGTTTTTTTTTTTTTGTGATGAAAGCATGGTGAATCTGTCAGAAGTGTTTTCTGCATCTATTAATATAATCATATTGATAAGAGAATTCAAAAATTAAAATTTTAACTAACTTGTAAAATGCCTGTCCAACTAAATGTGCTTTCTCCCAGGGCCCCCAGAACTCTTCCTAGTTAATAGTCAACTGCTTGCAGGCATTTCTGCCTTTGTAATCTTACTAGCCTGCCTGGCTTGCATTTCTAATTGTGCCTGTTTGCCTAAGTCACTTGAGTAAGGAAAAACATAAACCAACAGCTGTTTGTCTAAGATATAAGTTAAACCTAAGTTTATGGCCTATAAAAACCGTGTAAACTCATGTTCACAGTCCCAGGAGTTCAGAACGAGAGTTCACCTGGGTCCTACGTGTAAAAAACCTTCTGACTCTCCTACCTTCCAAGCATCTGGAGCCTTTCTTGCCAAGTTTGTCCCTTAACAATATGATTTTTCTTTTTAAATCTGTTGATATGATTAATTACATTAATGATTTTTGAATGTTTAATCAGCCTTGAATACCTGTACTAACTACTTCGTTGTGTTGTATATTTTTTTTGTACATTGGTGGATTTAATTTACTAATATTTTGTTGAAGATCATTGCACCTGTGTTAATGACATGTATTTGTCTGTAATTGTCCTTTCTTATATATGTCTTTATCTGGTTTTGGTGTAAGGGTAATTGTGGTCTCATAGAAAGAGTTAGGAAGTATTTGCTCTGCTTCTGTTTTCTGGAAGAGATTGTAAAGAAATGGTATCATTTCTTTCTTAAATGTTTGGTAGAATTCATCAGTGAAACTATCTAGCTCTGGTGCTTTCTGTTTTGGAAGGTTATTAATTATTAATTTTATGTCTTTAATAAATGTAGTCCTATTTAGGTAATCTGTTTCTTTTCTTCTGAATTTTGGTAGATTGTGTCTTCAAGGAACTCGTCTATTACAACTAAGTAATCAAATGTGTAGCAATATAGTTAATAATATTTCTTAGTTATTTTAGTTTTCATGAATGAGTAGTAATGACCCCTCTTTCAGTTCTAAGACATTTGTGCTTTTTGCCTATTTTCTTTGGTTATCCTGGCCAAAGTTTTATAATTTTATTTAACTTTTAAAAGTATTAGCTTTAAGTTTCATTGATTTTCTCAATTGCTTTCCTATTTTTAATTTCATTGATTACTGCATTAATTTTTGTTATTTTATTTTGCTATCTTCAGTTTTATAGTGTTCTTCTTTCTCTAGTTTCTTAAATTAGAAGCTTAAATTTTTAATTTTAGATCTTCCTTTTATTCTAAGATACTCAATCAGTGCTATACGTTTTCTCTAATCACTACTTTAGCTGCATCCCACAATCTTTGGTGATGTATTTTAATTTCTATTTAGTTAAGAATATATATATATATTTTTAATTTTCTTGAGAATTCTTTGACCAATGTGTTATTTACCAGTGTGTTGTATAATCTTGTTGCTTTTGCTCATGGTAAGCTGTGATTCTATGTATTTGCCTATCTCTTCAGTTTTTAGGGCATCAGTTTGCCCAACGACCTCAGCTTTATGATTTTCTAATGGATCTAAGGAGGGTTATTGATCTTTACCTTGTTAGCTTATTTCTTGTTGTGAGGGTGGGAATAACAATTTCTAAGCTCCTTACAGGTCTGAGATTGGATATAACTATTATATTTTTCAGCTTGCTTTTAACCCATGTTAGCATAGGTCTTCAAATTTGCCATTATTCTCAGGATGACTTACTTCAAGGACTTGGTCTTTATGAGAATTTAGCTGAAAGCCTGGAGTATTCTCTGAAGACTTTCTACTCTGGCTGAAATTGAATTTCAATTCTTCTCATTTCTTTGTGTATCTGACATCTTTGCTCATCTCTTCAACCTTTCTTCTTCATTAATCTATATTCTAATTTTTCAGAGTTTCATCCTATGAGTGGATACATTAGGAATAGGCAAAGAACTAGAATGGACAAGGAATTGTTACACAGATAGCCTCTAGCTGTCTTGAACACTGACCTTTTTTCCCACACTCAGTGAGACTGCTACTCTCTGCATGGGCTATTTTTCCTTAAAGAAGGGTTTCTAAAGTAACTTCTGGGACATAAACAAGGTGACAGTAATGAGGTTCACTTCATGTGCTTCTTTTTTTCAAAGGGTGTAGTACTGTGTTAGTTGCTTTCTGTTGCATGAAATCAATTGTTTTATATATTTTGTAAATCTTTAACTTTTTTTATGGTGATGGAAGATTGGGGTGAGATAAGTCCAATACCAGGTACTTTGTCATGGCCAACCACCCTTACTCTCGATAGTTTGCCTAAGTAGAGAATATAGGAAAAATAGTTTATCCCTTTGGGATTTTGAAGATATAACTCCTAGTAAACTAGGATTATGAAAGCATAGTTAGATCAGTTATAAAACTGATGAAATAATAAAGAACTTTAACTTGCTGTTTCAAAAAAAAATTAAATCTGCACAATGAGCATACAAGCACTGGACATGTTCACCTGCAAGTATTATTGTGTAACAGCCTGAGCAGAAATGACTCCAGTTTGTTAAACCTTTGCATTCAAGAACTTATTCTCTCCTGTAACCCAAACTAGATAGCCTGCAGCTAATTGCCAGAACACAATGACCCTTGCTCTCACATTGTACACAAAATAGAGAAAAATGATTAACTCAGATGACCATTCTTTATGCGCTTACTAACTCTGATCTTATTTGAGAATAACAGAAACTGAAACCATGGAGAACAAAATATGACACTGGCCAACTCCTACCCAGGAAGTTCCTTGATGATTACTTGAAATACTTGAGCATGTCTGCATATCCCCACTTGGTCACCATGAATCAGCTTTCTACCACAGACCCCTATAAAACCCTTTGGTGAACCTGGGAGATTCAGAGATGGTCTTTGAGACATAAGTCTACCATTTTCCCAGGCTGCTGGCTTCCCGGTTAAAGGCTACCTTTCCTTACACCAACTTTTGTCTCTTGATTATTGGCTATTGAGCAGTGAGCAAATGGACTTTTGGGGTCTCAGTAACAATTGTAAATGAGAAATATTAAATGAATTATCTAAAAAAGTATTAAAAACACAAATATCTCTACTGACATAATGTACCATGATTCAAAATATTCAATATTTTCCTGTCTTTGGAAACTTTAAACTTTTCTTTAAACTTTACATTTTTGGAAATTTATATTAATAAATTTTCACATTCCCTGTTTGGACTTTTCAAAATTCAAAGTTGTAGGAGCCAAGGGAAAGCTTTCCCTCTTCCCTCTGAAGGTTTGCCGAAAGTAAACTGACAATAGACAGATTAATAGGGCAAAAGGCATATTTATTAATCTTACATAGCATGGGGAAATCACAGGAGAATGATTACCCAATAACCCAGTGAGGAGGCCTAGATAGTGATACACCCTTCTTTATAGGTGAAGGGGAGATGGGTGTGTAGAAGTAAATTATTTTTAGGGAGGAAAAGAGAGACCCAAGAGGCAGACATTATCTTGTGAATAATTAGCTTTGGAAAGGAAATGGGACCTCAGAACAGACAACAGTTTGGAACAAAGTTTGTCTGAACTCTAGTTATGGTATTTAATTTCCAGTTTCTTCCTCTGTGATATGAGGTTTAATCTTCTCTGTTTAATGAAATTTCAGGGAAAGAATTGAAGGCAATTGTGTTATTCTTTGGTGGGTCCAGTTTTAGATAGATAAGAGAGCTTCAGAGAACAGCGTTGTCTTGTGCTTTGGGAGAGACCGAAGATTGAATGAAAGATGAGGGATGTGGGATCAGGGAGACCTTGAGGCTGCATCTTTAGTTCAGCATTTCAAAACACCATATTTCAGTTACCATTTTTTTTGAGCCCCAACAAGGACAAAACAAAAATCTTTACCTTAGCAATAGCAATTATCTTTTATTGAATGATTACCCTGTATCAATCCAAATAATAATGTAACTAATATATCAAAATTCAATTATATCTGTATTAAAGGCTGAATTTTGTCCCCCCAAATTCACACGTTGAAGTTCTAACCCCCAGCACCTCAGAATGTGACTATATTTGGAGATAGAGTCTTCAACGATATATGCCAATTAAAATGAGGTCTCTAAAGTGGGCACTAATCTAGTATGAGTGATATTCTTATGAGAAGAGGAAATCTGGACACAGACATGTACAGAGGGAAGGCTATGTGAAGACACAGGGAGAAGACAGCTACCTACAAACCAAAGAGAGAGGCTTAGAATAATTTCAGTGCTCTCAGAAGGAAGCAACTCTGTCAGCTCCTTGATCTGGGACTTCTAACCTGCAGAATTGTGAGAAAGTAAGTTTCTGTTGTTTAAGCCATCCAGACTGTGGTTCTTTGCTACACCAACCCCTGTAAACTAATACAACCTGCCTAATGGAAACTAAAAGTAAAATAATAAGGAAAAATACAATTTTATGTAATTGGAATATACTAAAATTATATTTTGTGTATTACTGTACAATATTCTTTATAAAAAATTTATATATATTGTGGTTTATAGTTTTTCTCTTTTAAAAACAATTTTTAGTTTATATGATGTTTGTCCCTACAATCTGACTTAAGGTTATAGCTACCAAGTGAGATACAATTCTACTTTATTTTATTTTATCATTATAATAAAACTGTAGGGTATATATTATTATTCCCATTTTACAAATGAAAAAAACTGAGATTTGGAGAAGTTGATTTTTGTCCATAGTAACAGAGTAAGTAAACAAATTGGTATTTCAACCCAAATCTTTCCTACTTCAAGGCTAAACCTCTTAACTGTTACACTTTACTGAATTCTGGATCCCTTTCTGTTGCTTTTTATTCAAATTATTTAGATATTGCCTCTCATTTTCACCTCCACCTACACAACTTTTTTCTTTGTAATCTAGAATATAAAAATAGTCTCTTTATACTTTTCTTAGATAATTGGCATATTTTCTAGGAAATATAAAAATTTTCTATTCAGATATGACCACATTTCATCTTTCTTTGCCATTTGCATTACTAATCACAAATTCTTTTTAATTTTTTTTTATCTTTCTGGTTTCTATTGCTTTGAACATTACTCATTCTCTTGCTTACTCTTTAGTGCTACTTTTTTTTTTTATTGCTCCTTTTAAAAGTCTCAAAGATTAACTTTGGAGACTCCTCAAAGCTGAGTTCTCAGCCTCTTCTATTCTTCCTCTAAACTTATTCCCTAAGAAAGCTCTTTTGATTTTATTACAAACTGTCTACTCTTCACCTGCAAACTTTATATACCTTCCAGAAACTTTCGCCTATTTCTTGTCTTAATTTTCTGTTAACTAGGAGACAAAGTATCTTGTATTTCTCTCCCCATATAAAATTCAAGATAATATGTTAACCAATTTTGGTCACAAGAACAACCTTTCTTTAGGTATTTCTGCTTTTATTTTCATCACCGTTATTACCTCTTTGCCATGTTCTTTACACAATCAGTCAGCCATACAATATTTGTGGTGCATCTATTATGTATCAGGCTCTCTTCTGGACTAGAGACACCATGTGGACAAGCATCCTCTCTGGTCACCAGTAGAAAATTAGAGATGGGAAACACTCCAGGGAAGATAAAATAGAAAAGGTTCTCTCCACCCTGAGATAATAAATTACCAAAAGGCAGACAAAGTTCCTCACTGGCAAAAGGCTTTTCAAATGTGTTGAGTGGCAGCTACCTTCCTGACGACTGCTTGTCCCCTTCTTTGTTCTTCACACATGTTCAGGATGGCGCCTGGAGGATGTAAAGGGGGAGTGACTATGGTGTCTGGTAAAACTTCACCCCATTTATGGGGCTTAGCATCATTGGTGCAGAGAGCCTTCCGGGCTCATGGACACTTCATGATCTTTACTATAAGCATAGGCAGGAGCCATGAACTATAGGGTGATTGGCTTGTTAGGTGGAGACCCCCGCCAGAATTCCCCCTCCCCCCCATTTAGCCCATTTATGCATAAATATGTAGGCTTTGACTTGAATAAGCGGAACTGCTTGACAGAACTCCCACTGCGTCTAAGTGTTCCTTTGCGAGCCAGGTTGGGGCCAGTGGCTGCACTTACCTATCTCCTGGGCTCTCCCGCCCTGCTCCCTCTCGCATGGGGAGGAGGAGGCAGGGAGTAATCTTCGGTCTCGTTCCCTTGAGCTGAGCGTGGTTTAGCTAGTTGTCAGGGCGCTGGCGTGGGCGCCGACTCCCCCCAACCGCAACACAAATGCATTTCACCTTTTCCTCTGTCACCTCAGATGGGTGATGTTTTGCACAGCACAATATTCATAACCTGCTCAAATGTCATTGTTACAGACTCATGGACTTAATCTGTGTCGTTCACCATCCAGTTACCTCATCTTATTTGTTGGTCATGTCTTTGAGATTTCATTCCTCCTTTGCTTCCTGCAGTGATATCTTAACTTTTGTTCTTCCTATTTCATCTTGTCCAATTCAGAGGGACTATTCTGAGAGTTAGTACTTCTCCAAACATTCTACGTTCTTCATTAGGCCAAACTTCCCAGTTTTTCTGTCTTTTCTGTGTAGCTGCATCCTAACTATTGGAATTCATCTTCCCCAAAAGCTTAATTCTGAACTGCTTTGAGGATAATCTTTTTTTTTTTTTTCCTTTTTGTCTTTTTTACTGACTGGTAATGGGATCACAACCCTCGGTGTTGCACCCGCACTGTGCTCAGCCAGTGAGCGGGAACCGGTCTCCACATGGGATCCGAACCCTCGGCAGGAGCGCCGCCGCACTCTCAAGCAGCTTACTCTCCAGTGCGCCACAGGGCCGGCCCTTTGAGGATAATCTTATTTTCTTACTAACAATGCTCTCTTTTTAGCGTAAGGCATCTGCTTATGCTTTTTCTCCATCTAGATGCTCCATTCTACTTTTTGCCAGAATGCTTCCACCTGCCCTGCCATCCACCACTGTCAGTTCAAATCCACATTTCCTACAAATAGAATTATTCTGTACAGATAAAGGCAACCCTCCTCCCACCAGCATATTTTCTTACGTATTTAAGTATGCAGTCTATATCCAGTAACTTATTTACCTATAATTGTTTGGGTGTGTATGTCTTATTTTCCAATTTAAAGCACTTGGAAGATATATATAGAATCTTGTTCTTTGCTATAGTTCCACTACTTCAGAGCTCAGTAATTTGCAGGACCCATAACATGTACTACATAAACACCTCCGTTCTGCTTAAATTTCTCAAGTGATATAAAATACAGGCATTACAGTCTCCTCATATAAAAATAAAAGAGATAGTCTCAATATTTCAAAGTGTTAAGCCACCAAAAGTCTTAGTGAAAATAATGACTATGAGGCCTTAAAAGCTGCCTAATCCTCTTAATGTTAAAGGTTGGCTCAAGAGAGTGTCTGAAACCTCTTAAGCAGTGGAGTATTAATGTCTTCAACCTTAGGAATAAAAATAAAAATTTCCAGTTGGAGGGAGGAGTAAAAAGATAAGAGAGTATCCTACCATTAAGACATTATGTTTACTCTTTTTATTTTTGGCTCCCATATCTGCATTTCTGTTCTGAGGCTGTCTTTTAAACCTACCTCTATGCCCGTCATGATCACATTCCTCCACCTTTATCTATGAACATAATTGCACATCCTCATGTAGGAATGGGAGTCAAGGCTGATGAAATACACGTGATGTTGCAAGTGTGGAATAAATCTCACTTACGACTATTCAGAATCAGAGTAGGACATCCTGATTTATGTTTTTTTGCGTATTACTACTCCTCTTAAGAACCCCCTAACATACATCTGCTAGAACCTATGAAATTTAGTGGAAAAACATGACCACATAAACATCACGTACTTTAGTCTTAAATATTCTGGAACTCCATCATTTTTTCTAACCTCAATATGCTAATGTCCAGACTCTTCTTTGTATATAATAATCAGTAAAATTCTAAGTGTGTGGGGAAAAAAGCACAGTGCAATCAGTGATTCAGATACTTGGAGAAAATATTCAATATTAAACATACTTAAAATTTAATAATGGAGATTAACAAAGCTTAATAAATAATTACAAAGTTTCTTCAAGCTAAAAATTGCCATACAGACAAGATGACAAAGATGGTAAGTATTATGGTGATCATAATACTTATTAATTAGTTAAGCTGATTTTCAATTTACCTTAATCATAGTTCTGTGTGTCATCTCAGGTAGAGAGAACACAATTCAAACCATCAGTACTTTGCTCTGTTTAGAACGACTGGTTCTTAACTTCTCTTTACAAAAGATTCCAGTAAAGAGATTTTACCTTTTGTTTTATTTTTCTTACTTAGGTTTTTTTTCTAGAAAGAATAATGTTTATTGGTAGAAATAAGTATCTAAGATTCGTGCTAGCTGGATAGTGAGAATTAAAAATGCTGATTCAGCCTTTGGAGTGAAAGGAAAAGAGAATAGATTAAAGTACAAAACAGCACTGGAGAAATAGACAAAAAGTATACCACAAATTTGAGCTTTCTCTACTTTTATTAAAATATTAACAGGAAAAAAAGGTAGTTAAATTTTTAGACACTTTCCCACCTTAATGTGTTTTATTTATTTGTTTGATTGCTTACTGGTAGATGAAGCAATGTTGCTTCCTTTAACGTGAAAAATAAACCGCACTTTGAAATATTCATTTAGAAAATAAACACATAATCGAGAATCCACTTTTTTGGGTCATTCATATTATCTCCCAAAAATTTATTTCACAAATATGTCTTCTTTTTTGAAGTCCTATTAATAATAATTAAGATAAAACACTAAGTAGTAATAAAGTATTTATAGTATATAATGAAGATTTTATGTAAATTAATGTGATATCCCTAGAGACTATAAACTTCTTAAAGAAAGAGATTTCTTTTACATCTTTGGAAATCTGTATGATACCACAATGTTTAGAGTGAAATATGTGCTCAGGAAAAGCAATAATTTGTCTTTAATTATTTTAAATTACCATTAAGATCTCATTTAACTTATTTGATTGAAAAGAAAATAAAAAATCTTATTTAAATATTTATTGACACTTAAAACATATAACATGAGAAATATGACCATCTAATCATGGACTCAGTCCTATATAATTATTTCTCTCTTCATTAGATGAGAATAGAACTGAGAACAAATAATCATGTTCATTTTTGCTGCTTAACTGAGTAAACATACTGTTTTTAGGTTGGCTCTATTTTAGATTTTAGCCTTTGAGATAAATAAAATATCTTTCTCTAACACTTTCTGAAAGGACAGTCTATCACTATTTAATTTGACCTGCCAGAAAAAGCATTAAAATAGCATAAAACAATTTATGATATTGGCTCAGTCTTGGATTTCCTTATTAAATGTAGTTAAAATTTATAAACAAGAGTATTCTGTGTTCATGTTTGTTATCTTAATAATTCTAATTAACTGTGGGTAATTGCTGAAAATCTGAAATTGAGTATATTTTTCATTTTTATAGTTCTCAACAACCAGAATAGAAATGAATAAAATAAGCTTATGATGAATAATATTTAATACAGGTCAACTAAGTTTTTATTCTCATTGTAGAACATAAAATTCACCAACAGATATGTCTATATGTAAATATTTGAAGACAACCTAAAGTATCAGTAAAACTCTATAAAAATATGTGAATCCTTTAAAATATTACATATATACACATACCTATATACATATAAGTGTGTGTGATTTTTTCATGAATTTTCCTTATTATTACTAAGTACTAAGATGTGTAACTCCAAAAATAGTGCTTTTCCCTGATAATAGATCTCCTCTCTTTGGGGCTTAATTTATATCAGTCTCATTATAATGGGAATTCATTGTAAAGATGCATACACTGAACTGAGCTGCATAAATGACTTGAATTAATTTCAACTCGTCAGTCTCACAGAACAATGCGCTGATGCTCAGTGACCAATTGTTTATGTCACAGAAACTAAGCTTATAATTAGTTTCTGATAATAGCTGCAATGACAGGTTTTCAAAATAGATATTTTCTGGAAAGACATCTATGGGCCCTTTACCACATTTAATCATATGGAATATAATAGAAAAAACAAACAGTAAAAACCAACAAACCCCACAAAAAAGCAGCAACAGATTACCTGTATGACTCAACTAAAAGAAAAATATTTGGTGGGCATATGATTATCCTAGAACTATGACTGACAGTGAATTATTAATTTAAATAAAAACCATGCTAAGCTTTTTACTTATTATGTGATTTATAGATATTGGATAGTTTATCATTTTTTTAAAAAAATAAAAGCCATGTGTCACATAATGATGTTTCATGCAACCAAAGATTCTAATGGAGTTGAAAAATTCCTATGACCTAGTGATGTTGTAGATGTTGTAACATCATAGCACAACACATTACCCATATAAGAGCAATATGCTATACTATATGGCTTACATGCATAGAAGGCTATACCATCTAGGTTTGTGTAAGTATACACTATGATTTTGCACATGATGAAACCGACTAATCATACATTTCTCAGAATGTGTCCCCATTGTTAAATGATGCAAATTGTTAAATGATGCACAATTGTAATATATTTTGAAGAGCACTGCCTCACTTTATTCTTTGATGTAAAGAAGTAGTTTAAAATGACCAAATTTATAATTAGAAATTGATTCAAATTTCAAGTCTGTCACTCATTAATCAACTTCATTAACATCTCTGAGAATCAATTTCCATATTTGAAGATTAATTTTAATTAACTTTACCTTATAAGATTAAATAGAATGCCCTATGGAAAGAATTTGAGTGTTGGTTGACTGTGATTATTTTTCTTCCTTTTTTTTGGTTCAAGGTTCACAGCTACTAAAATATGTTTCTTATTTAAAAAAGGAGAAAAAAGAAACCTTGTGTCTATGAAAAATAGAAAGATAAAATACAAACTGCTTCATAAATCTGGAGTGCTCAAAGGAAAGTATCAAGTAATAATTATGCTGGTTTCTAGGGAGAAAAAACATTAAACTTTACTCTGAAAATATGTAAATATAATAATGAATGACCTACAAGATATGTTTCATTTTTGACAATGTACTGTATATATTTGGTCTCTGAGTCCCATAAGATGAGGTATTAATATAAAATGGTCTCATGCTGGTGATATCTTTGAATCATTTGACATACTTAAACACAAAACAAATACAAATATGGAGATATAACCCTGTAAACCCTTATAGTGTTCCAAGAAAGAAACAACCCATATATATGAGATTGTCGTTGTCACAGGAAAAATAACAGATTTTCCTTACTGTTATAACATGTAAGAGGTTTTAAAATTGGTGTGCTTAACATGACATGGGATAAGAAAATTGTATAAACCATAAAAAAATAAGAAAAGAATAGATTTGAAAAATTATCTAGATTGTAGAAATAAAAATAAGGAAAAGAAACATGTAATATTAAAGAAGTCTAATTTTAGAAATAAAATTTATAGACATTAAAATAAAGGACTGGTATAAAATTCATGGGAAATATACTGCAAAGATCCAACGTAGGTTTAACAGAATTTAATAGAGACTAGAGAAAATGAGAAAAAGAACATAATCAAAGGATTATAAGTGAGAACTATTCCATAACTATTAAATTTGAAGATTTATTTTTACCAAACACAAATAGGCCAAAATAAGAGAAGTAATAACACATCAAAATTTAGACCCAGGGCGGACCCTGTGGCTCACTTGGCAGAGTGCGGCGCTGGGAGCGCTGAGGCCAAGGGTTTGGATCCTATATAGGGATGGCCGGTGTGCTCACTGGCTGAGTGCAGTGCGGGCGACACCAGGCCAAGGGTTCCGATCCCCTCACCATTCACAGAAAAAAAAAAAGAATTTAGACCCAGAAACTTCAAAAGAGTACTGAAGAACAGCAAAGAGAAAAAGATAATCTTAAGAAAATTTGAAAAATGAACAATTAAAAATTTCAGTTAGATTGAGAGCAGACTTCTTAAGAGAAATGATGTCAAAAAGAAGAGAGTAGAATGATGTCACATTACAGTTTAAAAAATAGCTGTTAACCTTTAATTTTATATCCATGGAAAGAATTATTTAAGAATAAGGGAGAAATAAAAGTATTTTCAGACAAGAAATGACCCTTACTAAATTGAAAAAGGAAACACAGGTATACATATATATATACAAACACACACAAACATATGATAAAATGTGTACATACATATAAATACCCATATGCTAATTTGTATGCATATATATAAATACACTTGTATATATTCTAATGTACAATCAGAATAGATAATTCTTTAAGTATAATTTTATTTATCTACATGTTGAAAATATATAATTCAGAATCATGAAAGAAGGATGTAACTCAAAAGCAATTGGTAAACAAATCTGTATTCCTAAACAACATTGATTTTATAAATATAAATTATATATTGAATTAGAATCATATTATATAATAAAGACAATGATTAATTTGGAAAGTGTAAAATGGTTTATAGGATATTGAACAACAGATCTAAGAGATAATGGAGTGATAGGCTTACAAATGTTATAAATATTTTTCGGTAGCAGTTAGGGATCTTGATTATATTAAGTTAAATATCTGTTAGTATTTAAGATTAAGCACAACAAGAACAGAAGTACAATGTACAGCTTACAAACTAGTGTGTGTGGGGGGGTGAAATGTAAACAATATTTGATTAACAGAACTGAAGTTAGAAAACAGAAAAATGGGGCTGGACCCATGGCTAACTTGGGAGAGTGCGGCGCTGGGAGTGCAGTGGCGTTGGGAGAGCTGAGGGTGCAAGTTCAGATCCTATATAGGGATGGCCAGTGTGCTCACTGGCTGAGCGAGGTGTGGGCGACACCAAGCCAAGGGTTGTGATCCCCTTACCGGTCACAAAAAAAAACAAAAAACAAAAAACAGAAAAATGAGCAAGGAAAAGAATGGCAAGTAGAAAATGTAAAAAAATGAGTTGTAGGTAAATCTGTAATATAAGTAATCATAATAAATAAAAATGCATTAAATTCTTTTGTTTTAGACCATCAGAATTTTGAGTTAGTAATAAAAATTTAAGTGTAGATTTTAAAAATAAAATTTAACAATCTTTAACACAAAAGAAGACAAAAGTAGAATATTAGAAATTGAACAAAATATAACAGGCAAATTCAAAATTAAATTAAAGGTGGTTAAATTAAAGTATATTTTAAAGTAGAAATCATTATTAGGGGTACACTACACAATATTGAAAAAGTGCACTCACAAGGATGGAATAATAATTTGGTAGTTATGTGCTCTTAATAACATAGCCTCTAAGTATATAAAGTAAAAATTGACACATGAAACAAAAGAAGTTTTAAAAATTAGGCCACAAAACACATCTGAATGAATATTAAATTTATTAATTGTTAAGGTGTCTTTCTCCAACAATGATTCAATAAAATTGGAAATAAGCACAAAAAAATTAA
Source organism: Galeopterus variegatus (assembly GCF_000696425.1). Classification (NCBI taxonomy): domain Eukaryota; kingdom Metazoa; phylum Chordata; class Mammalia; order Dermoptera; family Cynocephalidae; genus Galeopterus; species Galeopterus variegatus. The sequence goes on along the minus strand of NW_007726116.1, from coordinate 1,166,656 downwards.
ATCATTACATGTTTGAAATTTGTAAATCATGTTTCTTCATAATTTATTAATTAAAGGCTAATATAAAAATACTAGGTAATTGGTTGTAAAAAACATTGTCCATCAAAATTTTAGGTTTCATAAAGCAGTATTTCAGTGATTAGAGTACAGTTCAAACACCTTTAGCTGGGTAAAAAAGATTAAAATCAATAAGTCTAGAATCCTATCCAAAAAATGAAAAAAAATAGACATTGCATTTTGGTTACTAATACCATTCTCCTGTAAAAGAAACCAAAACACCTTGAAGAAATGGCTAAATCTATGGCTGGGGTAGGGAACACACAACATAAGTCTGTAGCATCTTGTAGTGCCAGAAAGTAAGAAAGTGCCTAAAACTAAAATGATGGGTGTATGCCAAAGGAACACATAAGCCAACTGAATGAGCTGTCAGTGGTCAAAAGTGGAAAACTTTAAGCAACAAAATAGATAAAGTACTATGAAATTATAGCCCAAAATGTAAAACAAATATCCATGTGTTTATATAAATATAAACGATTGAATAAAGAAATTAATGAAAAAGTATTAGATTACCATACTGAAGAATTCCAAATAGCTAGGTTGATACTTTCCATTTAAGAAGATGGAGCATAATTTCCCAACCTTTGAGTATGGAATGCACACAGTGGCTTCCATCCAAAGAGTACAGGAAGAAAAACGAGAAAGTTTACAGTAAAGAAACCTGACAAACACTACGTCAGTCATATGGTCAAGATTAACATCATCAATAAGTTATGTTGATATTAGGCCCCCTTAACGCGATGCAATGAGAATGATATCCTAGCCTAACAATTAGAAAAATGCAAGCAAAGCCCAAATTGAAGAACATTCTATAAAACACTTGGCAAGTACCCCTCAAAATTGCCAACATTTTAAAAACTAAGGTGCTACAGACAGAATTGTGTCACCAAAAATTTGTATGTTGAAGCCCTAACCACAATGTGAAGGTACTTGGATATGAGGCCTTTGCAATAAAATTAGTTTTCAAGCAGGTCATAAGGGTGGAATCCTTGTAACAGGATTAGTGCTCTTATATAAAAAGACCAGAGAGTTGTTTTTTCTCAGTACCATGTGAGGACACAGCAAGAAGATGGTCATCTGCATGATTAAAATAGGGACCTCTCCACGAACTGAACTGGCTTACTCCTTGATCTTAGACTTTCCAGCCTTTAGAACTGTGAGAAATAAATGTCTGTGGTTGTCCAGTTTATGGTATTTTGTTATAGCAGCATGAGCAGACTAAAACGCAAAGACCGAGTAATTGTCACAGTATGGAGGAGGCTAAGACATGATGACTAAATGTAATGTGGTATTTTGACTTGGGTTCTGGAAGAAGAACAAAAAAAGACATTGGGTAAAAACTAAGGACATCTAGATAAAGTATGGACATAAGTTAAAAACAATGCATCAAATTAGTTCTTTAGTTATGACAAATGTACCATTGGAATGTAATGTATTAACAATAGGGGAACCTGGATGTTATCCTCTCTGAACTATACTTATAATCTTCTAAGAATTCTAAAACTAAATTCTAAAGCCTTTTACAATATTTTCTAAGCAAACAGAAAAGTTATTGCACACCTAAAAAAGTCAAGCAGGAAATAATGAAAATTAAGAACATACTTATATAATTTGTATCAAATAAAAAAAATACCATACAGAAATTTGTTTGAAAAAGCTAATAAAAAAAGAGATACTTCTGCCAAATGGATCTTGAGGTAAAAGAGAAAGCATAAATGAGCACAGAAGGGATTGCATAGGGGACATAATTATAAATATGGCAGATTTTTTATAATTAAAATAAAATGTCATGCATAATTTTATAATATTTGAAATTAAAAATTTAGACCAAATATATTTGAAATTTTAAAAAATGTAAAAATTCAAACCTAATAAAAATTTCATAGAAATAATGTAAGTCAGTAAAACATGACCCCAAGGAAACAAAAATATAAATACAAGTATATCTATTCCAGAATCACAATCCACCCACCCTCAGACACACATAAAAACACAAGACCTGGATAACTTTAAAGTTAAATATCGCAAAGATTTTAGAAAGCAAATGGTTTTTACTATGTCAGCTTGCATGACAATAGTAAGAAAAGGAGATTACTAAAAGTAACTACAAGAGGGAATTGTTATAATATAAATATGACAAAAAAAAATCACAGGCTAGACTGGTTTCTAAATATGCAGATTTAAATTAAGATAAAATACTAGGAAACCAAATGCAACAATGATGCAAAAACATACTGTGACAAAGTATGATTTTTTTTGCCCAAGAATTTTTTTTTTTTATTGAAACAAAATTCAATGTACATATCTGTGGGGTACAGAACTGAATATCAAAACCTTTGTCCAATATGCAGTGCTTAAATCAGGATAATTAGTGTATTCAGCATTACTCAATGTAATCATTTTTTTTGGCCCTTTACCAGTTTCTCACTTGCCCTCTCCCACCCCCTGCCTTATAATCTCAGATCTGTTCACTCCTTTCGAAATTTCAGTGTATTATTGTGATCTTTCTTTTTTTTCTTTCTTTTTACTTTTCTTAGTCTCACCAACAGTGTGAGAGGGTTCCCCTTTCTCTGCATCCTCACCAGCATTTCTTATTCTCTGTCTTTTTGATAAGGGCCAGTCTAACTAGGTTGAGATGATATCTCAATGTGGTTTTGATTTCCATTTCCTTGATACTTAGCGATGTTGAGCATTTTTTTCATGTGTCTGTTGGTCATTTGTATATCTTTCTTTGAGAAATGCCTATTCAGCTCCTTTGCCCATTTTTTAATCAGGTTACTTTGTTTTTTACTGTTACGTTTTTTGTGTTCCTTGTATATTCTGAACATTAATCCCTTGTCTGATGCATGGTTTGAAAACATTTTCTCCCATTTTGTAGGTTTTCTTTTCTCTCTCAATTTTTTCTTATGCTGTGTAGAACATTTTAGTTTGATATAATCACATTTATTTTTCTTTTGTTGCCTGTGCTTTCAGGGTCTTATTCATAAAGTCTTTGCCCAGTCCTACTTCCTGAAGTAATTCCTCTATGTTTTCTTTTAGGAGTTTTATAGTATCAGGTCTTATATTTAAGTCTTTAATCCATTTTATGTTGATTTGTGTATATGGAAAGAGGTATGGGTCTAGTTTCATTCTTCTACATATGTATGTCCAGTTTTCCCAGCACCATTTATTGAAGAGACAGCCTTTCCCCCAAGGTATGTTCACAGTGCTTTGTCACAGATCAGTTGGCTGTAGGTATGTGGGTTGATTTCTGGGTGCTCTATGCTGTTCCATTGGTCTGACTGTCTGTTTTAATACTAGTGTCATGCTGTTTTGCTTACTGTAGCTTTGTAGTATAATTTGAAATCAGGTGGTGTTATGTATCTGGCTGTATTTATATATTTTTGCTCAGGATTGCTTTGGGTATTCAGGGTCTTTTGTTGTTCCATTTGAATTTTTTAATCTACTTCTGTGAAGAATGTCACTAGTAAATTGATGGAGAATGCTTTGCATATGTATATCACTTTGAGTAGTATGTACATTTCACAATGCCAATTCTTTCAGTCCCTGAACATGGAAGATATTTTCATCTTTTTGTGTCCTCTTTAATTTCTTTCAGCAGTGATTTGTAGTTCTCATTGTAGAGATTTTTCACTTCCGTGGTTAAATTTATTCCTTTGTGTGTGTGTGAGTGTGTGTGTGTGTGAGTGTGTGTGTGTGTGTGTGTGTGTGTGTGTGTGTGTGTGGCTATTGTAAATGGGTTTGCTTTCTGGATTTCATTTTCTGCTAGTTCATTGTTTGAGTATAAAAATGCTACTGATTTTTGCGTGTTGAATTTGTATCCTGCAATTTTACTGAAATCATTTATCAGGTCTAAGGCTTTATTTATTTATTTTTTTGTAGAGTCTGGGTTTTTCTATATATAAGATCATATATATCATCTACAAACAGGGACAGTTTGACTTTATCTTTTTCAAACTGGATGTTCTTTATTTCTTTCTCTTGTACAATTGCTCTGGCTAGTATTTCTACTACTATGTTAAATAGGAGTGGTGAGAGCTGGCATTCTTGTCTTGTTCCTATTCTTAAGGCAAAGCTTTCAGCCTTTTCCCATTCAGGATGATATTGGTGGTGGGTTTGTCATATGATTTATTTTGTTGAGATATTTTCCTTCTATACCTAATTTGCTGAGAGTCTATATCATGAAGGGATGTTTAATTATGTCAGATGTTTTTTATGCATCTATTGAGAAAGTCATGTGGTTTTTGTCCTTGATTTTGTTGATGTGGTATGTCACATTTATTGACTTTCATATGTTAAACCATTCTTGTATCCCTTGGATAAATTACAATTTATTGTGGCATCTAATTTTTTGTGTATTTTACCATATTCTGGATGCTATTATTTTGTTTAGTATTTTTCTGTCTGTGTTCATCAGAGATATAGGCCTATAGTTTTATTTTTTTTTGTTTTATCTTTCTAGCTTTGGTATCAGGGTAATGTTGGCCTGATAGAATGAGTTTGGGAGAATGGTCTCTGTTTCAATTTTTTAGTATAGGTTGAAGAGAATTGTTGTTAATTCCTCTTTAAGAGTTTGGTAGAATTAAGCTATAAAGCCATATGGCCCTGAGCTCTTTATTTTGGGGGGATTTTTTTGGAGGGGAGAGACTGCTGATGACTGCCTCAATCTCATTGCACATCATAGGTCTGTTCAGGTTTTCTCTATCTTATTGGTTCAATGTTGGTAGTTTGTATGTGTCCAGAAATTAATTCATTTCCTCCAGTTTTTCAAATTTGTTGTCATTTAGTTGTTCATAATAGTGTCTAAAGATTCTTTATATTTCTGTGGTATTGGTTATAATGTCTCCTCATTTCATTTTTTTTTATTTGGGTATTCTCTCTCTCTCTCTCTCTCTCTCTCTCTCTTTCTCTCTCTCTCTCTCTCTTTTAGTTAGCCTAGCTAATAATTTTTCTAGTTTGCTTGTGTTCTAAAAAAAAACAACTTTTTGTTTCATTGATCTTTGTATCTTCATTTTTTGGGTCTCTATTTCATTTAGTTCTACTTTGATCTTAATTCTTTCTTTCCATGTACTAATTAGGGGATTGGATTTTTCTAGTTTTTCTAGTTCTTTGAGGTGCAGTCCTAGGTTGTTTATTTGTAATCTTTTTATTCTTTCAATGTTAGCATTTATTGCAATAAACTTCCCTCTTAGTACTGTTTTTGCTGTACCCTCCATGTTTTGGTATGATATGTCTTTATTTTCATTAGTCTCAAGAAATTTTCTCTAGGATGTTGTTTAATTTCTATGTGTTTACAGTTTCCAGATTTCACTTGTTATTGATTTTCAGTTTTAATATGTTTTGGTCTGAGAAGATACTTGACATTATTTCAATGTTTTAAAGTTTATTGAGACTTGTTTTGTGGCATAACATGTGGTCTGTCCTGAAGAATAGTCCATGTGCTCATGAGAAGAATGTATATTCTGTAGTTCTTGAATGAAATGTTCTGTAGATATTTGCCAATTCCAATTAATCTAAAGTGTACTTTAAATCCTGTGTTTCTCTGTTGATTTATTGCCTAGATGATCTGTCCAATGCTGAAATAGGGGTGTTCAGGACCCCAACTATTACTGTACTGGGGTCTATCTCTTCCTTTAGGTCTAATAGTATTTGCTTTCTGAATCTGGGTGCTCTGATGTTGGGTGCTTATATATTTATGATTTTTATGTCTTCTTGCTGGATAGATCCCTTTGTCATTATGTAATGTCTGTTTTTGTCTCTTTCTTGTTTTTGGTTTAAAGTCTATTTTATCTGATATTGGAATAGCTACTCCTGCTCATTTTTGGTTTCCGTTTGCCTGGTATCTTTTTCCATCCCTTCTCTATTAGTCTATTTGTGTCTTTACAGGTGAGGTACATTTCCTGTAGACAGCATATAGTTGGGTCTAGCTTTTTAATACAATCAGTCAGTCTGTTTCTTTTGAGTGAGGAATTTAATCCTTTTACATTTAGGGTTGTTATTGAAAGGTGGTATTGTTTTACTCCTGGCATGTAATTGTTTTTTGAATGGTTGATTTAAATATCTTTTGCTTTTTTCCTTTCCCATTTTTTGTTTGTCTTTGGTGTTTATTGATTTTTTATGAGTTGGTATGGTATAGTTTCCTTGTCTTACTCTTTTGCATATCTGGTCTACCAGTTGTATTTCTTTACCATGTATTCATGGTGGTGATTATCATTTGGGGGATTCCAGGTGCAAGAATCCTTTAGGGATTTCTGGTAGAACTGGTCATGTGGTGGTGAATTCCCACAGCTTTTATTTGTCTGGGAAATACAGTATTTTACCTTCATTTCTGAAGGATAGCCTTGCTGGGTATAGTATTCTTGTTTAGTAGTTTTCTGGTTTTTTTTTTTTTGTTGTTGTTGTTGTTGTTTTCTTTTAGTACTTGGAATATAACATCCCATTCTTGTCTGGGTTTCTCCTGAGAAGTCTACTGTTAATCAGATGAGGACTCCTTTATAGGTGACTTGACTCATCTCCATAAGAAATATCACTATAAGTAACTCATAATGCTTAAAAATTGATAGAGAAAGAATATATTTTTCTATAAATCAAAAGAATTGAATGCAAGTCAACATTTATACATACTTTTACAAACTCAACATTCTGGATATGAGTGAAAAATTCCTTTCCCTGATAAAGTTGATAACAAAAATATACATTACATTTTATTTTTATGAGTAAAAAGAAAAAGCAATAATGATACAGTAAGCAATAAAAGAAGAATGCTTAAAATCATACCTATTATACTTACTATATTGGAGGTTAAGGAGCTTGCTGAATAAGAGAAGAAAAAATAACAGAAGGTATGAGACTTTAAAAGGAAGGAACTAAGTTGCCATCATTTTCAGATGATATGAATTTCTAAATAGTAAATTTAAGAGGTTCTACAAAAGCAATTTTTTAAACAAAAAATATCTGAAAAATTGCTAAAAAACATTAATATGTTTAAGAAAGTAGCATTTTTATACAATGGAAAAATGGTAGGAAACTAAATCTTTCCACAAAAAACTATTTATATATTTAGCCAAAATTATACAATACTGAATAATAAACCTAACAAAAAGTGTAAGATATTTATAGATTAAAGGATAATTTTTTTTATTTAAAACATGACAAGACAAAATAAATGCAGAGATCATAAATTATGGTTGCAAAGCTTCACTAATATAAGAAATCACCATCTATAAAACAATGAAATGATAATAAAATCCAAATAGATCTTATGATTATGAAATTTCACAGATGATCTTAAAATTGATATGAAAGTGAATAGTGTGTAAAAAGTCAAGAAATGTTCTTACATATAGTGTATCACTGGGTCTTGCTTTTTATTGATTCTGACATCCTCTAGCACTTAAGTGGTGTATTTTGTACATTAATATTTAATGCAAGTTTAAATATTGTTGATTTAGGCCTAGCATTTTATTGTTGGTTTGTTTATAACCTCGGTTTTTTTTCTTTATTTTAATGTTCCTCCATTTCTGCCTTCTTTTAGAATATTTCATTTAAAAATAAAATGTTTTATTCCATCTAGTGGCTTTTTCACTATACCTATTCGTATATGTTGTGATAGTTTCTCTGAGGACTACTTCTAAAAACTCTCAATGGTCTAAAATTTACCCCATTTGCAACCTAACAAATTAACTTGCTGCAATTTGATGGACGCTCGCAGAAGACATGAGACTCCCGGGTCAGAGACAAGAGCTCTTCATTACTGATAGAAATAACAATAACCAATATATTGGCAATCTCTTTCATGGATTCCTGAGACTCATTTCTCACAGGAGAAGTTGAAGAAAACCAGATGACACCTGCCCACACAGTGAATTACATTATAGAAGGGGAAATTTAAGATTAAGGAAACTGATATTTTATAATAAGGTGTAAACCTACCTGGCCTTTGCTTTGGAGACTAGGCAGTGAATATACCCACCCACTGTTCAGATGAAAATACAATATCTATATCACAATGCTTTAAACAAACTGGGTCTATATTCCAAAGGAAGACACCATGTCTATCTTCCAAGCTTATTTGTTCTACCAACAAGGAAAGATAGTCTGGAAAGAAAATAGATGGCATCTTTATTCACAAGATGTGCAGAAATGCAAGAGACATTGAATGAATTGTCTTCAATTTTATCAATAGTATATATTTATAAATATTGTATATCAACTCTATATGTCTACGTATGGAAATATTTTACCTTGATTATACTGTATAATTAGCTACTCTGATTAATCTGGAACAAAATTTGCTCAATTTGCCTCATGCAGCATTTAATTACATTTACTGTCAAGGGGTATAATAAGTCCCATTTGCAGCATTGACCTTGACCATGGCCAGAAATAGCTGGCCAAATCTCTTACACCATCTGGGTCTACACTAGACAGCTAGATGGCTTTTTCCTTAAGTTTCTTAATTGACTTTTTCACTTAGCTGGAATCCAGCAGAATGTATTACTAATTGTGCAGACTTGACCTTGGCCCATAAGGAGGAGATCTAGGGCTAGCATCCATTACAACCCTAGCCAATAAAATGAATCTTACCTGAAAGACTTCCAAAGGCAAGGTGGTGTCATTGGTCCCTTAAGCTAAAGTCAGTGACAATTCTATACTACTTTTTCTAATTGGATGACTCCCATCATAGGAGTAACTGCCCTCATATTGGGCACAAATAATGAGTCAGTTATTCCTATGGAAGGCTCTCCTGAAAGGGTAGCCTCATTTTGGACACATCTCTGCAGTCATTTGAGGGCCACAAGATATATTGGAAGTGTTTTTTTAAACACTTGAAAATTTTCTATGACCACTCCATATATGTGAGTGACCATGCTTTCAAAATGAAAGTAACTTAATGAAAGTAACTTAAGACTGGCTTCCACAAAAGCAATACAGTCTGAGGCTTGTAAACAGTATTGTTTATACTCTTTGGAACCCCCCAATGTGGAAATTATATAAGTTCGGAGGCATAGGTTGATGGGGACTCCAGTATTGCTTCCCAGCTAGTCAGTAGGCTTCAGGGGTTCACAGTTTATTTCCAGCTATTGATTCTAGTCCTTTTTTTCTTTTCCTTTCTTTTCTTTTCTTTCTTTCCATCCTCCCTCCCTCCCTTCTTTCATTTCCTTTCTTTCTTTTCTTTCTTTTCTTTCTTTCTTTTCTTTCTTTCTTTCTTTCTTTCTTTCTTTCTTTCTTTCTTTCTTTCTTTCTTTCTTTCTTTCTTTCTTTCTTTCTTTCTTTCTTTCTTTCTTTCATCTCTCTCTCTCTCTCTCTCTCTCTCTCTCATTTTCTTTCTTTTTCTTTTTTTTGAAAAACTGCCTGATAATCTAATCTGTGCTATTTATTTGAAAATGGTCTGGAAAGCTGAATGTGTGACCAAACTTAGTTTCAAGTGTGGCTGCAGTCAACAGATTGGATAGAAACAGCAACATAGTAACTTAAAAATATGTCAACAGTGGTAAGGCAACAATTACCTTGACATGGAGTTAAAAGTCTGATGTAGTCAATGTACCAAAAGCAGACAGTGGCAAAACCCTACACAGGATAAAAACACAATATGAATTCCGTTATTACAAAGCAAAATCCCAGCTTTTAGTAGGAATTGCAGTCTCGCCTGCATTGACATCCTCTGCATCAAAAACACAGGGTCCTTGGCTTTGTGCCTTAACTATGACATCAGGTGCACTGCTGTGTCTAGTATAACAATGGACTCCGGCAGCAATGTTAGCAATTTAGGTAATGTGGAATCAATCAATAGCTCTATTTTAATTGGTCTTATTATTTAATGGGTCCTTACCATGGGCATCATCACAAGTGACCCAGGGAGTCTGATCAGCAACTGTGATTTTTATCACAGTTGGTGGGGTGGCCTCAAGAAATATTCTTTAATCTGCCAGTCTATAGTTCACCAAGTGGCTTATCAAAAAGCTAGAGCACTGGCAAAAATTCAAGCATCAGTAAAAATGTAAAATTTTTCAAGTGAAGAGCAGAAATATGAGAATAACCTTGAGTTTTGACCACTGGGATCAATCACATTTGCTTTCCTTTCTGTGTAGCTGGCAACAAAGTTGGGTAATGGCATCAGCCCAGTTGACACCATAGGGCTCCAGCTTAACTAAATCGTCAGAGTAAATTAGGCACAAGAATTTAGGGAACCTCATGAATCAAGGGTCCTCTTGAACCAGTAGCTTTGCTTCTGATAGAGTGAAGCATAAAGCTTCCTTCAGAAGGATAGTTGCCACTTTGTCATGTAAAGCCAAGATTATGTTGGGGACCAGGCTGGCTGCATTCTTGGATACAGTGTTCCCATTTGACACACAAGACCAGTTGGGCCAATTGCACATTGTTATTTGTTCAGTCTAAGTTGAACTACCCCCCAAAGGGGAAATGAGGCTAGAGGATCACAAGGCCTCTATGGGTCCGACATTCAGTTTCCACAGGAGCCCAAAGGCAAGCTAGTAGCTGAACCACATCAGGGAGATAATAAGTCTGAAATCAAAGTGTTGCCCCTGAGTCTAGACTACCTCCCTTTGCCAGGGGTTCTAAATGGCTAAATCATCAGTGGCAGAGATTCGCGGCTCTAAGAGGTTATTATGGTTGTGGAGTCCCAAATGTACTAGCACTAGCCTACATGTATCTCTTCCCAATCAGGATAATTCCCTCTGCCACTTATGAGCATGTATAGACCGCTGTACAGGCATATAAAATATTGATAGCAGTTATATATTTATCAGTTGAAACCACCATAAACACATTGAATTAGCTTAAAGCATCTCATCATCAAGATTACATTAGCTTCCCTTTCTACTGTGAACTCTTCCCAAAGCCACTAACTGATTCTGGGTACCCACTACCTCATGGACGAGATAAGGCGATAACTCGAGAACTTGTATCCAACAGAGCCAGAAAAGTTTGAGTCCTTTCTCTCACTCATAGTTCTTCAGTATACTCCTGTGCAAGGGTACTTCAAAAGTTCACGGGAAGATTCATATTATATTTTAATTTTAATTTTACACAAACTTTTTGAAGTACTACCGTAGATGTGTATGACCTTTGGTCTTCTTTGGGGGCAGGAGATATTAGTACTAATACTAATTATCTGTCTACTGGAAACAGCTGAGGCCAAGAGTGTGTTGGTTCCTCACCACCGGGGACCAACAACACAGGGCGGGAAGGGACCCCAGACCAGCTGGCGGTAACCTCTTGTGGGGCTGAGCGGGATGATGAGTGTCGCAGGCCCGATCCCCTCTGCGCTTCGGCCCCAGGGACAAAGAAAGAACACCGAGCCAGGAGAGCGGTCAAAGCCGGAACTCTGTTTATTACAGCAAGCAGGGGTTTTTATAAGGTACCAGGGGCGGGGGAGCTCTTATCCAATAGGCAGTTGACACACTGCTACCCGGGAGGAGGGGTGAGGACAGGGAGCCAGGAGAGTGGTCAAAGCCGGAACTCTGTTTATTACAGCAAGCAGGGGTTTTTATAAGGTACCAGGGGCGGGGGAGCTCTTATCCCATAGGGAGTTGACACACTGCTACCCGGGAGGAGGGGTGAGGATAGGGCAGGTGGGAAAAAAGTGCAGAGTCACCGTACCCCGGAAGTTAGTTCTTTTAAGTTTTGAGTTCTCCGCTTAGGTTTCGGTTTCCCAGAATCAGCCCGAAGCAAGTTTAAAATGGCTGAGGTACTTTCCCAAAATGGCTGGCGGCCCGGGCATAGCCCAACAAGAGTGGAGGTGCTGAAAGGCATCAGAGGGTGTGGAGGTAGAAAGCAACTCCATGCCAGTAAGCAAGGCACATTTGCTTTTGGTATTGAGGGGCCAGGCAGCTACTCACAGCTAAAATTGTACTAATTTTTAATATTTCCTATTCACCCAAATCTCTGTATACTTATTGCTGACAACACTTATTTTTGCTCTAGAGGTTTCTTGCCTCCAAAGCAGGGCCAGAACTAGAAAGGAGTGTGGCACTCACTTTGGGCATAAATATGTAAGCAAAAACTCTGTGATGGATAAAATATCAAAATTTTAAAGACGGTATCCAACATTATACTTGCATGATTTACCTCATTTGCTTTCCTCCAATCCTGACCTGTCAGATTCTGTTTTACAGATGTTGGAACATGATGTAAGACTCCTGGATGAGAAGAAAAGGACTTTTTTTTTTTTTTTTTTTTTTTTTTTTTTTTTTTTTTTTTTTTTTTTTTTCACTTATGGCACCACAAGCATCATGAGCTTTGTGTTTGTGTAAGTTCACCTTCAGCTCCAAGTCCCAGGACCATGATATGGAGGAGGTCAGGTAGGTGCTGCCCATGCAAAAAAATTTTGTCACACCTACCTGAGGAACTTTGAGCTCAAGGAACCTGAATCTTTTATAGTGGAGAGGAAGCCTGTCTAACTTTTGCTCCAGAAAGATATATGATCTTTATTATAGTGGACAGGAAATAAACTTATCCTTTTATCCAGAGGGTGACTTTTTATCCTGAGAGTCTGTTTGCTACAAAAACATCCTTAAAAAAATAGTCTGGAATAAAGTCAGCAAGTGCCTTTGCTTGCAGGACAAATAGTAATGCAAGTGACTCATGGAGTATGGTTTCCTAAAATATCCACTAAAAGACTAAAAACAGAATGGATAACTTCTAAATCGTAGGTAAAAATTGTGGCATAAAGAAATTGTATTCAATCCAATAGAAGATAGGAAAGAAGGGAGGAAATTATTAAAGAAAAAATATGGCCAATAGGAAACAGAAAATAAAATCATAGAAAGAAATTCAAATGCATAATTAATCACAAAAAGTGTAGCCAGATTAAATTTACTTGTGAAAGTGAGATATTCTCAAATGGGTGAAATAAAATCTGATTGTACTGTCTTTAAAAAAGAAAAACCTTCTTCTTCCTTCCTTATGCTTTCTATTTCCTATTTTTATTTATTTAATGACCACATATCACTTATCATTTCCCTAGTATAGTACAGGGTGCTTTACAAATAGAAACTAATTTAATTCTTACAACAACCAAAAAAGGTTGTGTTACTACTATAATCCATTTGCCAGCTGAAGAAAAACAGACATAAGGAGGTTAAATGAATTTCCCTAGGTCACCTGTTAGTAAGTGGTCAAGACAAGGTTTGAACCCTGGCATTCTGGCTCCAGGATCTGTCCTCTTACTATATTCTGCTGCCTTTTTAGTTCTTTTAAACATTCTGCTATTCTCCACCCTTCCCTGGCTATCCCCAGTTTCTCTGAAATCATTCTATTATCTCAAAGAATTGAACTATTAATGTCACCAGACAAACAGAAAATTGCATAATTGCTGATGTTATACCTGGGACATTCTTAATCACAATGGACTAAGAAAGTAGCTATGTTTATATCAGATAAAATAGACTTGAGTGTAAATTAAAGCAAAATGAAACAATCTCTCAGGGGCCAAATAAATAAAATAACAAATTTGCTGATAGAATATAAGCTTTCTGAAGCTGTAGGCAGAGTAACAACATATCCTCAAAATATGTAAAGCAAAATATACCTTGTTTGGATAAATAGCCAAATCTAAAACCATCATGGAAGATGTTAAAAAATCGAAGTTGAGAAATAGATATTGTATTCCTGAATAACGCAATAAATAATTAAGGACTAACACTCTCACGAAAGAGAGAAAGAAAGAGAGAAAGAGAGAAAAAGAGAGAAAGAGAGAAAGAGAGAAAAAGAGAGAAAGAGAGAAAGAAAGAGAGAAAGAGAGAGAGAGAAAGAGAGAGAGGAGAGAGAGAGAGAAAGAAAGAAAGAAAGAAAGAAAGAAAGAAAGAAAGAAAGAAAGAAAGAAAGAAAGAAAGAAAGAAAGAAAAGAAAGAAAGAAACCTATAAAACTTGCCAAAGTATGTAAAAACAAAACAAAACAAAATGATTATTTAACTGTTTTCAGGCAGGAATAGACAGCTACACAACCTACCATTCCTGAAAGACCACTCACAAGAGACATGAACCTCATGATCGTCCAGTGAGATAGTTCAGGGAAAAGAGAGTAAGACTGGGGTAGCAAAAACTTTTGAGAAAACTGACAGCCTAAACTTTCCTAAGTTTGATGAAAACATTTACTTACTTATCCAGGCAGCACAGCGAATCTCATGCAGCGTAAACAAAAAGATAAGTAAATAAACACTGTATTTAGGAACATATAATGGGTGACATTAGGGAGAGTGGTAAGTTACTAGATAAATTTAAACAAATAACCTTTGTGTAATTGGTGGGTGAGATTGAAAAATGGTTATAATTAATTCAAAAGTGAAAATAGTGAAAATACTGATACATTTCTTTTATGTTTAGCTATCCTATCATAAAGACAAAATCTTTTAAGTATCCAAAAAATAAGAGATATGTTACATACACAAAAACAAGGATAAGAATGACCACAAACTTCTCAGCTAAAACCACAATGCAGACCCAAAATTTGTTTATAAACTAGTTAGTTTCGTATTAGTATACTGGTACATAGCTAAATTTTTAGAATAAAATACTAAAGATATAAGATCGACTTCTCTCTGTATGTTTATGTATGTTTGTATTTATGTTTTGTGTGTGATATATTTCTACCTCTTTTCTGATGGTATTGCCAAAATTAATTTGTGAAAGAGCTCTATTTATTTAGCTAAAGGAAAACAAGTGTTTACGTAAATTGAGTATTCCCCAGACTCTCAGAAATATAAAAATTAACCCAACCACTTTTCAAGTTCACCTAACCTGGGATAATTTTTGGCATATAAAATCTGGTATGACTTTTTTATTTTAATTAAAACAGAAATGTTTTCAGAGTTGTCAGCATTATGCAGACACACAACTTTTATTCTACCTGGGTTTACTAGTCAAATAAGATTGTTATCTAGATGTTTAAGATTATGAAACCATGAGTTCAACCTAAGAATAAATATAAAAACACAGAATCCATTACTTCATGTATATCAAACATAAGAATAAAACAAACAAAAAAAGCACTACGTATTTGACTTTTTTAGGATTCTTGCTTTCTTGATGACTGCCTCTCAAGGCTGTGCTGTAAAAATAGTAAACAAGAAAATAACTTGAAATAATGGTTAGCTTTTTCTAATGGCTCATAAAATTTTCATGAGTAATCCAAACATAATTGTTAAGAACAAGTGAATTAAATAGATGTAAAAAGGATAAAAGCTTATAAATGAACATTTTAGATATAATTATGTTTAACTTGTCTGCTTGAAAATAGCTTCCTAAATTTCTTTGGTAGCTTTCATCTTTGGAGTTATGCTAAGTTAGGTAATGCATATTTATTTAATATCTATAACATTTCTAAATAAGATAAAATACTGAAATATAATGACTAAACATAAGTTTAAGCTTATTTACTTTTGGCTTTTTACTACAGAAGAACTGAAGATAGCTGGATCTGTTAATCACACATCTCCTGTGCCATCTTGAAGAATTATACTATGAGGAAGCATTTGCTTCTAGAAATTATGAAATGATGCACTCATCAGTTTGCCAATTTACAGAATGCTGATGTGACAGACAGCTCACAATTGCTTATTTCCTAGTTCTCACTAGAGATTAAGGTTATTAAGGTTTAAAAATTCTAATTAATATGTTAATTAAAACTACTAAAAGTAATAAAGGAAACAACTCTGTTTGCAGGGAAGTAAAACATGTTTTTGGTAAAGAATGCTAGAAGGTACAAGAATGTGTTTTGTTTGTTTGTTTGTTTGTTTTGTTTTAAAAAAGAGTAATTTTGGTCTTGAAGTAGTACGACTGGTTATTCCACAATGAGAAAAAGTATATGATAAAACTTGGATGGATATAAAAGAGTTGTAGGTGTTTGTGGAAAGAAAATCTTGAAGAAGATATTTTATGTATGATCAAGCTGAGATTTGAATGTTGATCAAGCTGAGATTTGTAAACTGAGCATTAATATCAAAAGTATTAGAATTTGGTCTTCTCTGTTAAAATAACAGTTTTCATTTTGTTTTGTTTTGTTTTAGCATATTGGCTTGCTCTTGATAAGAAATTATGAAAGTTTTTCTTTACCTTTTAAGTAAACTGCTTATGAAACCAAGATTCTGTATTTTATCAGAATAAGTTTCTCTACTGCATGCCATTCCTTTAATTACTTAAGAAAACTGAGTCTACTTACTATTGAAAGAGTGAAGGTTTTCTGGTTTCTAAGAAATTATACAACTTTTTAAATTTGCCTTTGACATTTTAAAATTGTCACTTTGATATTGTTTTGCAGTGACCTGTGATCATATTTAATCAAATGTTTAGACCATTTGATATTTTTGATAACTTCTCAAAATTAAATTCTAAATTAAGTCTTTTTTTTTTTTTTTTTGTCTTTTTCCGTGTCCGGCAACAGATCGCAACCCTCAGTGTCGCCCCCGTACCGGACTAGGACCAGCAACGGGATCGCAACCCTTGTTGCTCCCGCGCCTCGCTCAGCCAGTGAGCGGGAACCTGTCTGTATGTGGGATCCGAACCCTCGGGTGGGAGCGCCGCCGCGCTTCCCAAGCGGCGCACTATCCAGTGCGCCACCGGGCCGGCCCAAGTCTTCTTTTTTTGACCTTGAACTCACTTTGGGATTATACAGATGGATCGTTGAAATATCTCAAAAACATTGTTTTTTTTTCTCCTTATAAAAAGAAATACTGAACTAATTAGGCTTATCTGAGATGTTAAATTTACACGAGAAACATTGTTAATAAGAAATGATGTTTAACCTTATTTGAATTATATTTGTATGGATATATTTGTATGGATATATGTTATTAATATAAGTGTTTCAGAAATGGTATGTAATTCCTAGAACTGTGATACATCCTGATATAATGTTATCAGTAAGAATTCTACTTATTATCTTAAAATGTCTGTCACAGAAATAATGAAATTTCCTTATCAATTGTATTATAATGAACTCTCATAAGATCCTTAACCATGGCCATTTCAAGTCTTCTTGTCCTCTAAGACAGCTTTTTGCAAACAACTATAAACTAAAAAGTGCTTTGTCTTCAAGGAGATTCATGGAAAAGACTGAAAAGTATAGGTTTCTGATAACTTTATGATCACACCATTGAACTGGTTAAGAATTTCCACGACTATAATGGAAAAACTTGATTCATAAAACCGCTTATCTAAGATCAAACAGAGCAAGAATTAATTACATGTGATTGAATAAAGTGATAAAGATAATTATAATTTTTCTGACTTTGAAACATTGCTGGGTCTTTAATATTCTGTTTTCCAGATTAAAAAAAAAAACTTTTATTTTAAGAGATCAATAATTATAGCAATTTGGTAAAGTATAACTTTGTAAATAAAAATGGAAACAACTTTTTCACCCCACCTGATTACTCCAAAATTCAGAAACCGTCAGGGAGTATTCTCATTTTCATGGCAATATAGTCATTTGTTTAAGATCAATAAGAATCTGTTCTTCTTGAAACAGAACAAAATTGAAAACCTTGGCTATATTATCAAGGCTTTGAATAGAATATCACATTTGGGAATGTGCATAGAATTACATGTGACCAAACAGTTTTGAGGAAGTAAGGTTGACTTTATGGAGCTAATTGAAACAAAACAAAACACAGAAATAACATGATACTTTGTTTACTGGGCTTCTGTTTTACAGATTGAGAAGGAGGTCACTATCTGAAAGGCTTATAAACCTTAAAATACATGGGGAATAATATTAAGTGAAACGAGTCAGGCAGAGAAAAAGAAATACCACATGTTTTCACTTATTGGAGGGAGCTAAAGGTGAATGAATCAATTCACACACATACATACACACACACACACACACACAAAAACAAACAAACAAACAAACAACAACAACAACAACATCAACAACAACAACAACAAAAAAACCGGGGGGTGGGAGAGGAAGATATAACAACCACAACTTTTTTTTTTTTGAAGTTCTTACAACAAGAAAATGGAGGGGACACACTTGGGTGGGAGGGGCAAGAGAGAGGAGGGAGGGAGGTTTCGGTGATGGGACATAATAATCAACTACATTGTATATTGACAAAATAAAAATAATAAAAAAATAAAATAAAAA
>NW_007726116.1:1004792-1148472 GCF_000696425.1 Galeopterus variegatus | reverse complement strand
CACACACACACACACACACACAAAAACAAACAAACAAACAACAACAACAAAACCGGGGGGGGGGGAGAGGAAGATATAACAACCACAATTTTTTTTTTTTGAAGTTCTTACAACAAGCAAATGGAGGGGACACACTTGGGTGGGAGGGGGGAGAGGGAGGAGGGAGGGAGGTTTTGGTGATGGGACATAATAATCAACTACATTGTATATTGACAAAATAAAAATAATAAAAAAAATAGCAAGAAAAAAAATACGTGGGGAAATTGAGAATAGAGAGATTTATCCAAGTCTGTAGGTATTGCAGGTGAAGTCTAATGGTAAATCCTTGGCTTTGCTTCCCAGCCTTGAGATGCTTTTAAAAGTCTAATCTGAGATACCTTGTTAAAAGTTGCAACAAAGCAGACTTAAAAAGAGTCTGTATGATCAATCAGTATTCTTGCTGCACTTATGTAAATAATCAGGCCAAATTTAATGAGACTAGACCTATTTTGTAAATAAATTAGTCTTACTGTAGTCACCTTTAGTAGAAATGGGGGTGACTATAGGGAGAAAAACTATTTTTTTAGTATAAAGCTATAGTGCACTTGAAATTATATCCTAATCCTGTTCATCATTTTTGGGGTTTTGTTATTTACATATGGATTGAACACCCGTGGCCTGTATGAGGAAAATATTACAGGCAGCATGAGAGACACAGTGCTGAAAAATGCCCCATCAACATCCTTTGGGTCACTGATGGCCAAACTGGCCCCATACATTGCTCATCCTATACATGAGGTGATGACCATTATAGCCAGTTTGGGTGAAGTAGATGATAGCAGACAAGCAAAAGGGGTCTGAAAGGTGGCTAAGACCAAACCCCCCCAAAATGCATGGGATTTTATCCCAAAGTGACCAAGCAAGACAGACCGTAAGCAGATGTGGCTTGACTTGCTTGCACCAGGGGTTGATAAAAAGAAAATTGACCGGCAGCCAAATGCAGTCCTGTTTGCCTTGTGGCAGCAATTGTGCACTGAACAGCATTTCACCAAATGTCCAGAAACAGTCAGAAAGGTATGCTCAGTGGATTTAAAGGACTTTTTGGCTGCTCCCAAGGAGGAGGATAGACTGTTCCATTTTGACTAGGAAGCAGGCCAAGGTGCTCGTCTTTTGGGGGCAGGTGAGAACCAGAAGCCTCATGTTGAATTGGCAATGTATTGGTTGAGGATGAATGTGCAGCATGTTTTGGCATTGGTGGATACAGGTGCAGAATGTAGCCTGATATATGGCAATCCAGATAGGTTTCCAGAGGCCACAGTTAGTATAGATGGCTATAGAGGACATATTATGGAGCTCAAAGCTGTGTCATTGCCATTAGGCATAGGAAGATTACCTCCTCGTGTATATACTGTATATATATCTGCCATAGCTGAATACTTCTTGGGTCCTTTATGTACTTTATGGTTTGCACCTGCAAACAAGTTGGAGAGTTTTGGCTGCAAATATGGACAGTAAAGCCTGTGTTACAAGGATATGCTAAACATGAACTACAGGTGTTACCCAAGCCAAGATGTGTAGTTAATGTAAAGCAATATAACCTAACAGGAGGACATGCAGAGATAAGTGCCACTATATTGGAATTAGAGAAAGTTGGCATTATTCATCTGGCTCATAGCCCATTTAATGCTCTGGTCTGGCCAGTGAAAAAGCCTGATGGTACCTGGAGAATGACTGTAGACTATTGAGAACTGAACAAAGTAGTGCCTCCTTTGCATGTAGCTGTGCCTTCAGTTGACAACTTGACAGATCAGCTGATGACTCAGCTGGGGACTCATCATTATGTATTGGACCTTGCAAATGCTTTTTTCTCTATTCCAATCTCAGCTGATAGCCAAGATCAGTTTGCCTTCAACTAGGAAGGAAGACAGCGGACCTTTCAAGTATTGCCCCAAGGTTATCTGCATAGCCCAACCATCTGTCATGGTTTGGTGGCTGGGGATCTAGCCAAGTGGACTAGGCCCAGCACGATTACAATGTTTCAGTACATTGATAACGTTTTAATAACCTCTGATTCTCTTGCAAATTTAACCCAGGCAGCTCCAAAGCTGCTAAGTCATTTGGAACGATGTGGATGGGCTATGAACACAGCCAAAATGCAAGGACCTGGGCTGTCGGTCAAATCCCTAGGAGTGGTCTGGTTGCATAAGATAAAGGTCATTCAGAAGCTATTATAGATAAGATACAGATATACCCACAACGGTAGCTCATCTACAAACATATTTGGGACTTTTGGGGTATTGGAGAGCATTTGTATCCCATATGGTTCAAATGGCATGCCCATTATATGCACTGACAAATAAAGGAGCCCTCTGGGATTGGAGCTTATCAGGCTACAAAAAGGTCAATACAGCAAGTACAAGCTTTACAAGTGGCCAACCCCAGCAAGCATTTTGAGTTAGACGTACATATAACCCAGGAGGGGTTAGGATGGGGTTTGTGGCAGAGACACGACCAATTCCACACACTTGTAGGATTCTGGTCTCAGCTCTGGAAGGGGGCTGAAGTGCAGTACACCCTAATAGAAAAGCAGTTAGCAGCTGTGTATTCTGCCTTGGTAGGCCCTGAAGCTATCACAGGAACTGCCAAAGTCCTAGTAAGGATGACATACCCCCTAAAAGGTTGGCTGCACATGTGGGCAGCCAACCCTAAAATGGGTGTAACTCAGACTCCCACTTTGTCTAAATGGGGAGCATATATAGAACAAAGGAGCACTGTGTCAATGAGTCCTTTGTCCAAAGAGTTGCACACTGTGCTAGGCCCATTACAGGTTGTGGAGGAAACTTTGACACAATCGTTACCCATGGAGGTGGAGGCTACACCTTTTCATGAGGGACAGGGACCTATTACAGAGCAAGCTTGGTATACAGATGGCTCTAGCATGGGACCTTCAGCATAATGGGCAACTGTTTCTGTCCAGCCCTTAACAGATATCACGTGGTATGAAAATGGCACAGGGCAAAGCAGTCAATGGGCTGAATTGAGAGCAGTATGGATGGTGATAAATAATGTGCCTGGGCTATTAACCATCTGTACTGACAGCTGGGATGTGTACAAAGGTTTAAACCTTTGGATCTCTACTTGTAAGTATCAATGGTGGATGGTAGGTCACTGACCCCTGTGGGGACAAGCCATGTGGCAAGTGTTATGGGTATGGGGGCATGAGAAAGAAGTAACTCTTTTCCATGTCACAGGACACTTCCCCTTAGCCAGTCCAGGAAATGAGAAAGCTGATGCCGTGGTTAAGGTAAGATGGCTGGAGACAGTCTTAATTACTGATGTAGCCCAGTGGTTACATCAATGAATACAGCATGATGGCATCCACCATGTGGATGGGTGGCTCAAAGATGGGCCCTGCCTTTAAAATGGAAAGACGTAGTGAATGCCTTCTGTGCTTGTCCAGTGTGTGTTCAAGAGAGTCCACACCCCCGATGGATGCCCCACATAGATGGGCAAATAACTAGAGGAAGGGTGCCCTTGAATCGATGGCAAGTGGACTTTGTCGGACCACTGCCAAGGTCAGAAAATTTCAGATACATCTTCAGAGCTGTTGATACGGCTACTGGTCTTCTGTTTATATGGTCTCGTAAGGCCCCAGACCAGGTAAACACTGCGAAGGCATTGAATAGCCTTATGGCTATGTCTGATCAACCTGTATAGAGAGTGATAATGGAACCCACTTTACTGGACATGGGGTTCAGAGGTGGGCCTCCCAGTTGTTCATTCAGTGGAAGTTACATGTGCCATATCATCCCCAGGTAGCAGGAATGATTGAATGGTTCAATGGTCTTTTAAAAAAGGGACTAAGGTTATCTGCCCAACCCCCACCCCTGAAAGGGTGGACATGGCCATTATGGCTGACAGTCAGGATTCTAAATGAGAAACCCCACAAGGGCAGATCCTCTCCAGTGGAAGCTCTGTTGCGTACAGCCGCAGCACCTGTACAGCTGTAAATCACTACTAAAGATAAGATTTTGAAGCCAGGATATGGCAAGAATGGAAATATTCTCTTACCGGCCCCAACCTGCTTGCAACAGGGACAGACAGTACAATGGGAATGGCCTTGGAGAATAAAAGCCCCCACATATGTTGGGTAGGTCTAATAGGGACTTGGGGAAAAAGATTAGAGGAAGACTTGCAAGTTTCAACTTGGGTGACAAGTACCTGGCCTCCTCGAGTAAAGGTAACATGGCCTGGAAGAGATAAGCACTCTATTCCAAAGAGCACATTTGTATTAGCATTATGGCCAATTATGAGTTCCCCTACACTGTTACACGTAGAACCTACAGATCCAACAGTGTTAGCAGATAAAGTATGGTGTCATAAACCAGGTAAGATTCCTATTCTTGCAACCATCCTTTCTCAGGATGGCAAGCTGGCATGTATCTTACCAGAGGGGGAAGAACTTCCCCTATTGGTACCAATAACTTTTCTGTCTTTTCACCCATAGTGTTCTGGCTGCAGGCACTGCACCAGAGTTGACTGGGGACATACATATGTTGGCGTGATCGTCTATTGAATATTCATTGAACTGCCCATCAGTATGACTGCAGGATTGCCATGGAGAATCACACCAGTGGTGACTGCTAACTGGACATGTGTGGCTAAAGGACAGAACTATAACCCTTAAGGCATATTGAATGGACAATAGATTATGTAAATGTAAGGATCATTTATCCTCACTAAGGGAACATCGCAGAAGATTTTGAATGTGTAGATTGTATAGGAAGGGACCCTGAAGGGGTGGGTTGTTGGGAAAATAAAATACTTTAATCAGCCCTCCTCACCATAGGTCTGGTTGGGGGTGGTACAGCACATTCTTTGTAAATAAGTTGTGTGTGGGTGGAGTTAGTGTGCATGTGCATTGCCACCCCTTGCCTGGCATGTTGATTGCCTCAGGCATCTGCCCGTACAGCCATACTCTCAAACCTATGGCTCCGAGGACCTTTTGGCCAGTTACCTAGCTCATAGACCTGCATGGGCCTGGGAACCCAGCCTGGCATGTGAAGGGTTTGTGACCCAGTCTGTGAGCTCCAGACCCAGCCCTAGATCGTCAATTAGCCTAGTCAGCAGGATTATGGGCATGTAAAAGAGCTTGACACAATATAAACTGCAAAGGGCAACTGTCATGCCTGCTGCTATGTGAATCACTTTGAGAATTCACTGAGAAGCCTGATGCCATCACCAGAAAAATTCACACTGCAAACCAGGAAGTTTATCAGATTGCAACTGCCATCCCCCATTCCATCATCTGAATATGCTTCATGCTCACATCTAGAAATATTCTTGACTAACTTCCCTCTGAATTCACAGACAGCTCAGCTTGTTTTAACCATTAATCCTTGTTTTCCTTTTTATTTCCATAGAAATTCCATCTGGTTTATTATTTGATTTACTTGATTTTAGCTGCTTTGACTTATGGGAACATTGGCTAAGGAGCATACTCCAATCTCTTGGTATTTTCCTCCTAATAGTCATTATTGTATTCTTTCTGATGTGCTCCATTCCCTCAAGTGTCTTAAATGCATGTTTGCATCCACCGACAGTCTTCCAGATGGCTTCTCTGCTATTAGAATGACAAAACAAGAACCTGACTTTGTGACTTATGAGTTCTGCACTAAGACAAAGACAAACCAGGCATGATAATGACAGAGAATGATGGTTATGCTGGAGTTTATGCAATCTCTCATAAATGAGAGACTGACGAAAAGGTGAGTAATTGCTAAAATAACTAATTGGTAGACTGGTAGACTGAGGTAGCTGTAGTGCCCCGAGTTCCTACATAAGCAAACCAAAACTCAATTCAGAGTAAATGTTCAGACCCTAGGAAAAGGAAACTTCAGCTTAACCAGTCAGAAACTGGCAACTAACCTTTAACAAGAGACCTTGAATCTAATGCTCTGCTTTAACCAATCAAATATTTTCTTTGCCTTGCTTCTGAGGACACCTTATACATTTTCCCCTCACACCCCTTTGTTGCAGCTCTGATCCATTTGCAGTCTGGAGCTGTCTAATTCAAGAATTGCTATGTGCTCAAATGAATTCTTTAAAGTTTTACAAAATATTAAAATATTGGGGTGCATGCACAAATGTGAGACGTCTTTATAAAGGAGGTTACGAAGGCTGTTTGGAGTTTGTAAACAACTGCACTCAACAAGGGAAGGAGGAAATTACCCTTTCATTTTCATCTTTAGTTTGATTTATTAAGACAAGTCCCTTGGAGTCTTACAGGGTAGAATATTGTATTTAATTCAATAATGATAATAGAACCTAATACGCTATAATAGGGAAAATCTAAATGTGGACAATAAATTTAGACAGCACAAATATGGTCACAAGGTGACACATTCTTCAGTTCATCCCATCTCTAATATCGGCAAGAGAAGATTTTAAATTATTGGTGGCATTTTGAGAGACTTCTATTTAGCTACCTCCTTTTATTCCATTTAGAGACCAAATTTCTTCTGCTTTAAAGGGTCCATTTATTTAGACATGGGAGTAATACTGAGTAATGTAAGAACTGACACTGTCATTTGAGGGTTTTCTCAACAACCTTCCTTTAAATACTCTCTTCCCTCTGTCCAGGAAGTGAAGAGATAGTCTGAAAAGCAAAAGCTTGTCAGTTCAGGCAGTTCATTTACATGAAGGTGATGTGATTTCCAAAAGTACTGTGTTGATAATCCCCACATAGCAACTCCAAAAGTATATACCATGCTGTATCTGTTGCTTTTGTCTACACATTCTACATTTCTGGAAAACACAATTATTGTTTTTACTTGTTGGTATTTTTTCTTAACAACCTGTTTATATACATTTAGGTGTTATATAGAATGAATTTTTATGGAATGGAATTTGAAAGGAGACAGCTGTTCTTCCTGGGTGCTTAGATTTTACTTTTCGCTAATGTGTTTAAATTGCATGATAAACTTTAAGCTGTAGATAAAAACGTGAAATAAACTTGTTTGTTCTTAGGATGTAATTCTACTTGTCTTAGCAATGTATTGCATGCCAATAGATTGCGATACAAGAAGATTATAAACTGATGGTTAGATGTTAATAATGGTAACACAAAACATTAAGGCAAGTAACATTTACATAAGTATCTTGATCTTAATACATGTAATTTACATATGAAAATTTAATCACCATAGAGATAAACAGCTGCAATGTTTAATTAAACTCTCCACACAAAATCAGGCTGCAAGAAGTAGTTTGTCACTGTTAATTCATCACAACTCTCTTAAGTATTCTTTAAAATAAAAATGCAAGATAAATTACTCATTGATAATTTAACTTCTGGATACTTTGTGTTTTAATTGTATCATCAAAGCCTGTTGAGAATACAATAAAGATTCTAGGTTCATTTTAACTGAGTTTAGAAGGCAAAGCATAAACGGATAGAAAACAAATGTATTTGTTTGCAAACTTACAAGGGTCACCAGCACAATAGCACTAAAGGCTAATTTAAGGAATTTTAATGCCAAAATAAGTTATGGGTAATGAAGGAATGTAACAGTCTTTCTCAGTGGAGCTTTTAAAGAAAGAATGCATTTACACAGAAATTAAGGCCAACATTATCCAAAAACAAAAAAATAAGAGAGAGAGAGAGAGAGAAAGAGAAAACTGCTGGCTTAGAATAGATAAAACTGAAAAAATCCTAATTGAATTTTAGGACTGCAAAAGCACTAACAAAAATACAAGGGAATGGTTTATACATAAATACTATCAGAAGTCATCTTTGCAAAATAGGACATAAACAATGGTGGATTTTGTTTTTGTGCATCTTATTTACATAAGCAAATATATCCATTCATTGATTAAAAAAGATAAGTACCTCCTGTATGCCAGGCATAATGATATACACTAGCATAAAAGAGTGACCCAGTCAGACAAGTTAACTTTCACTATGACATTTTTCTTTTTTTTTTTTTTTTGACCGGTAAGGGGATCACAACCCTCAGCACAGTGTGGTCCGCACTATGCTCAGCCAGTGAGCGCACCGGCCATCCCCCTATAGGATCTGAACCAGTGGCCTTGGCGCTACCAGTGCCGTATTCTCCCAAGTGAGCCATGGGGCCAGCCCTCACTATGACATTTATATTAAATGGTTGCAGCCTTTTCTTTACTGACATAGATTAAAAATGTAGAAATGGAAGACAATTAGATATATTCATGGCTAAGCAAAGGGCTTCTGGAATTCAGGGCTATGCTACAAATTTCTACTATTTTTTGCAGGTAAGTTCAGACAGTTGGGCAACAATGTCAATAAAATATTTATCTCCCATTCAAGTGAAGATAGAACCAAATTGGACTTTGGAAAGTGACACTGTTCATAAGTTGGTTCCTAGGATATATTTTTAATGTTGAGGCATCCAAGTTCTCTCCCAAAACGTTTTCCCAAATTAGTAAGTCTGAAATAGTTGTCCAAAAGAAATCAAATCTATCGTTTCCAAGTATACCTATAATATACTAATTATTATATTATGAAATTTAATGATTTTGATTTCTGTTAAACTGACTCTTTTTATCTGTAAAGTAAAAGCACACCAGATATTTTACAGTCTCATATATATGATGAAATGAAGCCAAGGCTTAAAAAAAAAAAATGCAAGAATAAACCATGTCACAGAGTGAATCAGGGGCCAGAACATCTGAATGACCCATTATAAAAGAAAATCATTATATGCACTTATATTTCTTTCTATGTTTTTTATAAAGCAATTAATCTTGGGGCTGGAGTTTGCTTAGTTTCTCTTAAGCAAAATTAACGGCTTTGCTTAGGCAATCGAAAATCTTATACACTAAATCCCCACAATTCTTTGATTTTACTTCACATATTTAAATATTCAGGAAAAAATAATAAACTGAGACAAATACATAGTATACTGTTCCTCTAAATTATCTAGGCAAATATATATATTTTTATCAGGAAGGATTAAAAAATAATGCTCAATTTAACACTTTTCATTTTTGTGGGTGTAGGAGGGGAGAGAAAGAAGAAGAGAGAGAATCTATACCTAATTTTGTACTCCCTACTCTCTATTTATTCATCTATCTATCTGGAATCCCTCTTCCTGAAGGATGTTAGAACTTGAAAGTGGCTGGTAAGTTGAAACATCAGGATGCATAAAAAACAACACCTAAATCCTTAAATATTTAATTATACCTCAAATCATGCACATCTATTCAGCACTCTTTCGATACAAGGCTTATGTCTTTTCTTGAAGTGTGAGCCTACTGGTTAGAATTTGAAATACACTTGATTGCATAAACAAGTGCTATATTAAAGGTTCTATGGTTTTAAGTCTGCTTTTTTTTAAGGCGGCCACAAATTTAAATACACATGTACTATCATATGAGTGAAAAGCTCTCTTGATATTTTCCAAAACTCTTATTCTTGTCTCTCCTATTCCCAAATAGATACTTTGCACCCATATTTTATCAGTTTGCTTCATATCTAATTAAATTATCCATGGTAAAACAGGCACATCTGGTAGAAGCTGTTCTGTGGGTGATAACAACTGGAGGTAAGCACATGATTCAACTGAGAGAGCAGAAGTGTGCAGTGTTCTGGAGACCCGTCTGGGATAGATCAGTTCAGTGGAAATTGTTATTACTTGTTTTGTTTTATTTTATTTAATCTTCAAAGAAATCCCAGAGAGATTAAGTGATTCATGTGATATTATGAAATTGTTTTGCTCTTCATAAAAATACCAAGGATATTAAGTGATTTCCATGAGGTTACAAAAAAGAGACAAAGTCTGAACTAACTCCAAGAACATCTATTATTTTAATGATAATATATTTCCCTAATAAAATTAATAACTTGCATTTTCAAAAGAGTTGAAGTGAAAACGAGTATAATTTTTTCACTGTTCTGTAACTTTACAGAAGGAATTACTTCCTATTATAGGTGCTGCAAAATGTGGAACTTCTAAAAAGATAGTACAACAGTAATTCTGTGATACTTTAGCAGCCTACTCTTTCCTGGATTATTACAAAGAAATTGAAAAAAACTAAGGGTATTGATTATTCTATTAGTATTAAATTAGTGTATTGTGACTAAACTAGAATTCTCTTACAACAGAAAATGTAGCCTAAATATTTAATGCTAGTTTAAATATTTTTATACTGCATTTTAAGATTTTTTTTAATCCTAAGACTAAGGTGCCGATGTTACCACATAAACTTTAGATTACAGAATTTTTCCCCCATTGCCTTAATTTCTTATTTTTTATACTTCTTACTCTTTCTTCTTACTCTCCTATATTGATATTTTATCTCAAATAATACGTGATCCATTTCCTATTTCCTAGTTTCTATCACCTAACTGTTTTAAAGTATAAGGTTGTTGTTAAAAATAGTTGTTTGAAGTCGAAGAATTGGATTGAATTAAATATAAAGGTGTTTATTTAATATCAGGTGACATGCTTCCATAGCCTCACACTTCTCTTTTTTTGATTCCATGATGAATGGGGACAAGATTATCTAAGTTAATGAAAGACACTACAGTCTCAAATCAGGAACAGTATTTATGTGATGGATGTTTTTTGAGACCCAAAATAATTTATTGAGACCAGGAGTTGCACACTATACATGTTAAAAACTTGGGGTATCATTTCATATTTATTTGTGTATTTGGCTAGGACTATTGGGTCAGTAATGGTCCAAGCAATGTTTTACCAAAAGAAACCCATTTTAAAGGTAAGTTTTATGCAAGCTCTAAAGTTAATAAGATTCAAATGGCAAATTCTTGACTTTCTCAGGTAAACTTTCACTTCCCATTTCTCTTAGATTTGGTTGAATTTTTTAAAAAAATTCTGTTATATTCCTGAGATAAGTGCTTCTGGGGAATAGACAAGTGATTGGACATTTTCTTATGTTAGAAACTGTAGCAATTGAAGCAGTTACGGATACTTTATTCTGTGCTTTTCCCTTTGAGATAAATGGGAGTCATGGGGAGAAATAATTTATAAGAAAAGAAATATAGTTTATCTTACCTTTTCTTTTCTGGATTAGTGAGCCAAACATTACAGCTGCCCATGTTGTCAAAATGCCATGGGAGAATTTAGTAGAAGAGAAGCCAATAATAGAGTCAGTTTCTGACATTTAAATAAAGGTTTTTGCTGTTCTTTCAAAATTAATCATTAACTTCAGCATTAGAAGCATGTATTTCAATAGTAGAGGGAAATTTTTCCCACCATCACTTCATAACAAAAGTAACCCTGCGGTGTTATAAATATACATTTCAGACTTAGAGAAAAGATGGATCCCACAGGATATCTCTTCTCTCCATCCATTGATGATGTCAGTGAGTCTCTGATTAGCTGCTGACATTTGAAATTATGGTGGGTCAGCAAGGTTAATGAAAGCCTTCTTTATATAGCCATGTCCCCATTGCCTCTGTGCCTTCCTGAGCATTTGGCTTGTTTGCTGACCTCAAAAAGCAAGGCAAAAATAAGAACACACATCAAGAAAGTATAGATTGAGCACTCTTCTATTGATGATTTCTAATGCTCCTATTTAACAAGAAAGAAAAAGGTTAATGAATAGTGACTTAACTTATTTGGGAATTGTTGAGTACAAAGGGTCTAGTTAATAACCTCAGTGAACTTGTTGAGGATAAACTCTGTTTAGATGAAAACATTTCAGTAGAATTGGCTGGCCTACAATTTTTCTGCCTTTAAGTGACAGAGTTTCATAAATTTCCCATTTTATAATATTGAGTCATCCTCTGTTGAGGCAAAGAAAAGGTATAAAACTGAATTAGGTTTCTTCACTCATCGATCATAGTGTCTTAGAGCGAGAGAGGACCCTTGAGACCTAGTTCAGTGTTTTTCTGATTGTGCTCTGTGGCACTTCCAGTTCCCTGGAGTGACCTTGGAAGCCACTGTGGTTGACGGAAGAAGCATCTTGGGCCATCATCCCTATTCTCTTTTGTCATGCCACCCAGGACTTCATGGAATAAAAGGCTTTGCTGAAAAAATAGTTTAAAACCTGCAGATTATAACTAACACTCTCATTTTACAGTAGACTTAACTGAGGTCTAGAAGATAATATTGTTATCAAAATCCTGTGTCTGTTTCATAATAGAAATGGAGAAAAATTTGTATCTCTTGACTCCTAATCTAGAGTTCTTTTTACCAAAATACTGTTCTTTTCAAGATTCTGCTTTTCTTCTCTCAGGGAAGAGTGCCATAGCAAAAAAAAAAAAAAAAAAAGTTTTGTGTTAATCTTCTTTAATAATGACCTGAATCTTCATCTTGAAAATGACCTGAATCCTAACATGAGGTGAGGTGGGAAGTCTTGAGTGGAGTGAGCACTTCCCAGCCATTGTGAGACTCACTTTGTCTCTACAAGTGGAGAGCTGGTTTGCAGTGGTCTCTGTAAGATGTTTAATTTCCTTTCCATGTCAGTTGAGGGGATGGAAATTACCTCTGGAACTACAGAAACCTTTAGTGTCTCCAGAAAAGATCATCTGGTTCTAGATATCCTCACATCATCAACAACAAACATTGGCGGCATTTCACCTCCTATGGCAGGATAAGCGCAGGTATGATGAAACTACTGTGCGGTGCTCAGAACACTGGTGGAAGTGTAGGATAGGATGAAATGTAAAAGTTAACCACTAAGGGCCGGCCCGGTGGCGCACTGGAGAGTGCGCCGCTTGGGAGCACGGCGGCACTCCTGCCGCGGGTTCGGATCCCATGTGGAGACCAGTTCCCGCTCACTGGCTGAGCATGGTGCGGGCGCAACACCGAGGGTTGCGATCCCATTACCGGTCAGTAAAAAAGACAAAAAGGAAAAAAAAAATAAAGTTAACCACTAAAATACTTATATTTATCTTCATCTAAAAATAAAAAAGAAATGAAGCATTTTTATATGGCCTGACACTGTGTCAGTGTGTCAGAAAGTCTTCCTTTAGAGCTAGGGAGGGAAGAGGAGGAAGAAATGTTGACAGTGGCTCCATCCCTCTTGGGTTTGTTCTCAGCTTGTTGCAGCCAGTTGCAGTTTTCATGAGCCAGCTGTTGAGGATTGGGAATAATGTTTTCAATACGACATTTATGTTGTTATGTGCAGAGATTGAGAGTGACCATGGAAATCTTTATTACTCATGGATGCTGTTCATTATTTTGTGACCAAGTGTGTAAAAGTGTTCTCAAAGCTAATATTAAGTTTTACAAAGAAAAACTGCTCCAAATTTGCTGCAGTTTTCTGGGATGATGAATGGATGGAGATATTAAGGAAAAAGAACACTACAAAAATAATAATACAACAATAAAAATGCAAATAAAAACAACACAGTGTAATGGCTATTTCATATCATTTGCATTGTATTAGGTATTATAAGTAATCCAGTGATGATTTAAAGTATACTAGAAGGTTACATGTAAATACTACAGCATTTTATATAAGGAACTTTAGAATACTAAAATTTTGATATTTGTGGAAGTTCTGCAACCAATCTCCACGGATACCAAAGGATGACTGTATATAGCAGATAGTTTTTAAACACACAAACATGCACACACTTCTGTGGACACACCCACATACACTCTTTCACACTTCAATATTCCTTCAAGTTAAGATACATGATTGAGAAAGTGACAATTTTTCAAAAAAACTAATAATATGGAGAGTTATTAGAAGATGTTTGGAAAAATGCTATGTCATCTATTATAAGCTCTTACATGTATGTTCATGTGGAAATAGAGATAATAAATAATACCTATTTCATAGAGTTGCTATGAGGAATAAGTCAGGTTATAATGCTTGTAAAGCAGGGTAGACTGCTTAACATGTAAGAAGTTATCAATTACCATTTGTTATGATGATAATTATTATTAAAAACTTGGAAATTTATAATATTTTAAAATCTGCCAAGTGAAGAATTATAATGAGTATTGAACTCATTTGTTATAATATAAAAATCCTAAAACTTCCAATTAGTTTGTAATGAAGAAAATGGGTGACATCAGGGAGAGTGGAAATTTACTAGATAAATTTAAACAAATAACCTTTGTGTAGTTGATGGGTAAAATTTAAAAATGGTTATAATTAATTCAAAAGTGAAAATAGTGAAAATACTGATGCATTTCTTTTATATTTAGCTACGTATTCTTGTAAGGTATACTTTTGAGCTATGACAACCATTACAAGCAATGATTAAAATAAACTAAATCAAGAATTTCTATGTAATAAAATTGTTAAAAAATTTCTTTAAATAATGTAGTGAATTCAGTCACATTACTGTAACCAAAATACAGTTGATGATATTTTTAGTGAGGACACAAAAATGTTGTGTACTGTTCATAGAAATTTAGAAATCATTTAAAATATTATTTACTTTGTCATCAATTCATCCTTTAAAAACATCTGGGTTTTGTATATGTTTTATAATGCACAAATCATTACTAGAATCACAATTTAGGAATAGGTAATTATTAACTAATAAATAAGTAAATATCCAGAAGTAGGGAATGTCTGTTCCAAAATGTTTAAAGAGCATCAGGTATGATTTTTTTTTAAATTTTACTTCTCAGTATACATTGTAGTTGATTTTCATGCTGCCTTACCTGTTCCTCGCCCCCCTTGCCCCCCCCCCCAACATATCTGTTACACTTGACTTAAATAGTTCAAGGAATTTTTGTGGTTATTCTGTCATCTTCCCCCACCCCTGATTTGTTTGTGTGTTTATTTGTTTATTTATTTTTAGCTCCCATAAATAAGTGAGAACATGTGGTATTTTTCTGTGCCTGACTTGTTTCACTTAATATAATTTTCTCTAAGTCCATCCATGTTGTTGCGAATGGTAGTATTTCATTCTTTTTTATAGCAGAGTAGTATTCCATTGTGTAGATATACCACGGTTTCCTTATCCACTCATCAGATGATGGATATTTGGGCTGGTTCCAACTCTTGACTATTGTAAATAGCACTTCAATAAACATTGGAGTACAGGTATCCCTTTGGCATGATGATTTCCATTCCTCTGTGTATATTCCCAACAGTGGAGTAGCTGGGTCATATGGTAGATCTATCTGTAATTGTTTGAGAATCCTCTTTACCATTTTCCATAAAGGCTGCACCATTTTGCAGCACTACCAACAGTGGATGAGAGTTCCTTTTTCTCTGGAACCTCTCCAGCACTTACCATTCAGTCTTTTGGATGTTAGCCATCCTAACTGGAATGAGATGGTATCTCAAAGTGGTCTTGATTTGCATTTCCCAGATGCTGAGTGAGGTCGAGCATTTTTTCATGTGTCTGTTGGCCATTTGTATATCTTCCTTTGAGAAATGCCTATTCAGCTTCTTTGCCCATTTTTTAATTGGGTTATTTGTTTTTTATCATAAAGCTGTTTGAGTTCTTTTTATATTCTGGATATTAATCCTTTGTCAGATGTATATTTTGTAAATATTTTCTCCCACTCTTTTGGTTGTCTTTTTATTCTGTTGACTGTTTCTTTTGCTGTGCAGAAGATTCTTAGTTTGATATAATCCCACTTGTTTATTTTTCCTTTAGTTGCCTGTGCTTTGGGGATCCTATTCATGAAGTCTGTACCCAGTCCTACTTCATGGGGTGTTTCCCCTTTGTTTTCTTTAAGGAGTTTTATTGTTTCAGGATGTATATTTTATTCTTTAATCCATGTTGAGGTGATTTTGGTATACAGTAAGAGGTATGGGTCTAGTTTCATTCTCCTACATATGAATATCCAGTTTTCCCAGCACCATTTGTTGAAAAGGCGGTCTCTTCCCCAGTAAGTAGATTTGCTGCCTTTGTCAAAGATCAGATGGCTGTAGGCATATGGATTGATTTCTGGATTCTCCATTCATTCAATTGATCCATGTGTCTATTTTTATGCCAGTACCATGCTGTTATGGTTATTATAACTTTGTAATATAGTTTAAAGTCAGGTAGTGTTATGCCTCCAGCTTTATTTTTTTTTGCTCAGGATTGCTTTGGCTATGCATGGTCTTTTGTTGTTCCATACAAATGTCTGGAGAGTTCTTTCCATTTCTGAGAAAAATGTCATTGGAATTTTGATGGGGATTGCATTGAATGTGTAGATCACTTTGGGTAATATGGACATTTTCACAATGTTAATTCTTCCAATCCAAGAGTAAGGGATATCTTTCCATCTTCTTGTGTCCTCTTTAATTTCTCTCAACAGTGGTTTGTATTTCTCTTCATAGAGACTTTTCACATCCTTGGTCAGCTTTATTCCTAAGTATTTTAATTTTTTGGTGGCTATTGTAAATGGGCTAGCCTTCTTGATTTATTTTTCTGCATGCTCAGTGGTGGAGTCCAGAAATGCTACTGATTTTTGTGTGTTGATTTTGTATCCTTCAATTTTGCTGAAATCATTTATCAACTCTAGGAGGTTTTTTTACAGAGGCTTTAGGCTGTTCAATATATAGGATTATATCATCCACAAACAGGGACAACTTGACTTCATCCTTTCCAATCTGGATGCACTTTACTTCCTTCTCTTCCCTGATTGCTCTGGCTAGTAATTCCAACACTATGTTGAATATGAGTGGTGAGAATGGGCATCCTTGTCTATTTCCTGTTTTTAAGGGAAAAGCTTTCAGCTTTTCCTCGTTCAGGATGATATTGGCAGTGGGATTATCACATATGGCTTTATAATTTTGAGACACTTTCTGCCTAACTTGTAGATAGTCTTTATCATGAAAAAATGTTGAATTCTGTCAAATACTTTTTCAGCATCTATAGAGATAATCATAGAGTTTTCGTCTTTGCTTTTATTGATGAGGTGTATCACATTTATTGGTTTGTGTAGGTTGAACCAACCTTGCATACCTGGGATGAATCCCACTTGATCATGGTGTATAATTTTCTGTATGTGTTGCTGTAGTCTGTTAGCTAGTATTTTATTGATAATTTTTGCATCTATATTCATCAAGGATATTGGCCTGTAGTTTTCTATTTTTGATGCATCTTTGTCTGGTTTAGGTATCTGGGTGATGTTTGCTTCATAGAATGAGTTTGGGAGAATGGCCTCTGTTTCAAACTTTTGGAACCATTTTTAGAGAATTGGTATCAGTTACTCTTTGAAGGTTTGGTAAAACTCTGCAGTGAACCCGTCCAGTCCTGGGCTTTTCTTTGTTGGGAGCCTTCTGATAACAGCTTCAATCTCTTTTGTTGTTATTGGTCTGTTCAGATTTTCTGTATCTTCTTGCCTCAGTTTTGGTAGTTTGTATGTGTCCAGAAATTTATCTATTTCCTCCAGATTTTTAAATTTGTTGGCATTTAGTTGTTTATAGTAGTTTCTAATGATTCCTTGTATTTCTGAGGTGTCAGTGGTAATATCACCTTTTTCATTTCTAATTTTTGTTACTTAGGTCATCTCTCTTCTTACAAAAAAACCAACTTTTGTTTCATTGATGTTTTGTATCATTTTTCGGGTTTCTATTTCATTTAATTATACTCTGTTCTTAATTATTTCTTTCCATCTACTAACTTCAGGTTTGAATTTTTCTTGTTTTTCTAGATCTTTAAGGTGAAGTGTTAGGTTGTTTATTTGCCATCTTTCCATTCTTCTAAAGTAAGCTTTTAATGTGATAAACGTCCCCCTTAATAGCACTTTTGTAGTATCCCAGAGGTTTTGGTATGATATGTCATTATTTTCAGTAGTTTCAAGAAATTTTTTGATTTACTGTTTGATTTCTTCTTGGACCCATATGTCATTAAGTAGACTGTTGTTTAATTTCCATGTTTCTTCTATAGTTTCCAGAGTTTCATTTGTTATTGATTTCTAATTTTAATCCATTGTGATCAGAAAAAGTACATGGAATAATTCCTATTTTTTTGGAATTTGTTGAGACTTGCTTTGTGACCTAACATGTGGTATATCCTGGAGAATGTTCCATGTGCTGATGAGAAGAATGAATATTCTGAGGTTGTTCAGTGGAATGTTCTGTAGATATCTGCCAAGTCCAATTGGTCTAAAGTGTTGTTTAGATCTTGTTTTTCTCTATTGATTTTTTGCCTAGATAATCTGTCCAATGATGAGAGTGGGGTGTTTATGTCCCCTGCTATTATGTCATTAATGTCTATCTCTTTCTATAGACCTAGTAGTGTTTGCTGTGTAAATCTGGCTGCTCTGACATTGGGTGTGTATATTTTTTTGATTGTTATGTCTTCTTGCTGGATAGATCCTTTTATCATTATATAGTGGCTTTTTTTTAAATCTCTTTTTATGGTTTTTGCTTTAAAGTCTATTTTATCTGATATAAGAATAGCTACTCCAGCTTGCTTTTCATTTCTACTTGCATGGTATATTTTTTTTCCATCCTTTCACTCTTAGTTTATGTGTGTCTTTACAGGTCAAGTGAGTCTCTTGAAGACAGCATATTGTTGGATCCTTCTTTTTAATGCAGTCAGTCAGTCTGTGTCTTTTGAGTGGGGAATTTAATCCCTTTACATTTAGAGTTATTATTGAAAGGTGTTGATTTACTCCTAGCATTTTACTGATTTTTGTGTAGATGTCTCAAGTACCTTTTGTTCCTTTCTTTCAAATTTTCTGTTTGTATTCTGTATTTGTTAGTTTCTTGTGGTGATAGATAAACTGTTTTTTCTCTTTTGTTAGCATTTTTGTTTTGGTACTAGGTATTGTTCTTTCTTTAGTATTCATGGCAGTGATGGTTGTTTTTGTGGTATCAAACCCAATACTTCCTTGACAATTTCTTGTAGGACTGGTTGTGTGGTAGAGAACTCCTGTAGTTTTTGTTTGTCTGAGAAATATGCTATGTGTCCTTCATTTCAGAAGGATAGCCTTGCTGGGTAAAGTATTCTTGGCTGGCAGTTTTTGTCCTTTAGTGTTTTGAATATATCATCCCATTCTTTTCTGGCTTTTAGGGTTTCTGATGAAAAGTCTGATCTTATTGTCATTGGAGCTCGTTATAGGTGACTTGGCACTTCTCTCTTGAAGCTCTTAAGATTCTCTTTGTTTTTGAGTATTGCCAGTTTGATTATCACATGTCTTGGAGAGAATATTTTTGGGTTGAATATGTTTGGGGATCTTTGAGCTTCTTGAATCTGGAAATCTGTGACTTTCCCTATACCTGGGAAGTTTCTGCTGTTATTTCATTGGATATGTTTTGAATGCCATTTCTTTTTTCCTCCTCTTCTGGAATACCCACGGTTTGGATATTTGAGCATTTAAGGTTGTCTGTCATCTCTCTTAGATTTTCTTCAGTTTTTAAGATTCTTTTTACTTTTCTCTGGTCTGCCTGTGTTAATTCAACCAGCCTGTCTCCATTGTCAGAAATTCTCTCTTCTGCTTGTTCAAGTATGCTGCTTAAACTCCCTGTTTTATTATTTTTTTTTGCATTGAATGAATCCTTCAGCTTTACAAGCTCAGCTACATTCTTTTTCAAGGCATTGATTTCTTTGTACATTTCTTCTTTCAAATAGCTCAGCTACATTCTTTTTCAAGGCATTGATTTCTTTGTACATTTCTTCTTTCAAATACATTATATTTTTTCTCATTTCATTGTGTTGTCTGAGTTTTCTTGTATCTCATTTAGTTTCCTTAGCTATTTTACTCTAAATTCCTTGTCATTTCAAAGACTTCATGTTCTATGGGCCGGCCCGGTGGCGCACTTCTACAGTGCGCTGCTTGGGAGCACGGCGGCGCTCCCGCCGAGGGTTCGGATCCCACATACAGACCGGTTCCTGCTCACTGGCTGAGCAAGGGGCGGGCGCAGCACCGAGGGTTGCATTCCCTTGGCCGGTCCCGGTCCGGTACGGGTGCGACACTGAGGGTTGCAATCCGTTGCCAGTCATGAAAAAAGACAAAAAGGGAAAAAAAAAAAGACTTCATGTTCTATAGGATCTAGCACTTGAGAGTTATTATTTTCCTTTGGTGGTGATATACTTTCTTGATTTTTCATATTTCTGGTATCTTTCCTTTGGTGTTTTGTCATTGTGGCCAGGGGTATCACAGTCCACTCATTTCACCCTGATGGCTGGCTTGGGTCCTAAAGGGACTGCTGCTTCTGGTCAGCAGGAACTAGCCTGGGCTGGGATTCCCACTGTGCCTCCCTGTTCTGGGAGAGCTGGCTTGGTGTATAGGTGTCCCAATACTCTTAAGTCTCTCCTGGTGGTGGGGATTGGCCTGGGCCAGAAGTCCCCCACCTGCCATCTCTGACACAGCTGGCTCAGGCCGTGTGGGCCCACAGTGGGGAGCAACCTGAACTGGGGTTCCATGGCAAGTGGTTCCTGCCTATAGCAGTGCAGATCTCAGGTCTTCTGTTGTTGCTCCTTAATAGTTGCAAATTGGTCATTCTGTGGGAGAGAGCAGCACCAGGAACCGACTACTCTGCCATCTTGACTGGAACCCCCCCCAGGTGTGAATTTTTAAAGATGTGATGAAAATAGAACTGGGGACTGAGAGGAAAGGTGAAGCTGATTCTAAGAAGTGAGGCAGTTAGGAAACACAGGACTGTCCCTCTGAATTTCTGGAAGGTTGGTGATGGGCTGAGAGAACACAGTCCTAGCGTTCTCCTTGGGCTTTGTCCTCAAGTACAAGTGTTCAGCATAAATCCAAGCTCACTGCCTATGAAGAATAGGGCAGAGAAGCCCTCTACTACACATGGAACTTATATTCATTAAGAACTAAGCAGTTCCCTCATAGATTTTTCAAATTCAAAATACCCTGGTACATTTGCAGTGTACCCACATGTTTCAAGTCACTCTAAAGATTGATTAATACTGTTAGATCCAGATTAAAAGGCCATTTTATTTTGACAGTCAATAGTTCTGTCAATGTGTTTGTTTAAAATTGGGTGATATCTGTAGAAGAAGAGCATGTTGCTCTCCTGGCTATGTTTTATCTCTCTGTCCTTAGAATACGGAATGGCATATTCTGTAAATACTCCATTTGATGAGTGGATGACTACATGCATGCTTGGAAGCAATTTGTTAGAAATAAAAAACAAATTGAATAGAAGATAAGTCAACAAACCAACTAGAAATAAAAGAAATAAAATACTTTTGAGATTACCTGAGTTAGTAAAAATTACACTATATTAGGAATCTGGAGTCAACCATCTACTAAATTGCATGACATTGCTAAAAGCCATAAGCTTCTTTATTTCTCACTTTCTTTAGTTGTAAAATAAGAGCCTTGATGAGATACTCTAAGTCTCTTTTCATCTCTAAAATTCATTTAATAAGAGAAACAAAAATTGATAGAATTGAGCTTTCTGTCCAATCATTCGAAATTATTAGATTGCTTGAAAATCAATTAAAAAAAATAACGTCCACCCTGATCTTTTTTCCAATGCAATGTGATTAAAATTCGAGGTTAAGGGGGGAGAAAAGGAAATTGCAGCTAGAATAAACATTGAGGCTCATCATTAATGTCACCACAATTCCCTTGATCAGTTAACCAGCCTGTAAGCTCCACCCCTGATTCTCCAATTTTCATTAACATTATTTCAATTAGGATAGGTAAACGTGTCCACATCCCTGTGGGAAAAGGGAAAAAAAGTCAAGGCTCATAATATTAAGAATGTGCACTTCATTCTTGCAAGGGTTATCAACTCTAAAGAAGTGACTTCTTAGAACAATGCCCAGTTCTACATAATTAATTTGTGTGAAACTAACCCAGCACCATATAAAAGCAGTATAATCCTTGGAAAGATGATAGGGTCTGATGACATGAGGGCAGAGGTTGCTTAAGATAAGGGCCTTTCTTGATTTATTTTTTCATTCAAAATATGTAGAATTTTCAACTAATATGAATTCGACTTTGAGATATTTTTATTTTGATTCCTACAGGTAATAATTGTTTTTTTTCACATTCACATATTTCCCTGTTTTATAAAACATTGGCTTTGGAGGTACTTAAGATTTTGCATTGCACATAGAATCTTTGGAGCACAAGCCAAATCCTTGCTTTACTTCAGTTACAGGCAAACCACTTCTTAGATTTTCTCTGCTTCCCTTTAATGTACATGTCCAGAAGGGAGCTTGTTCCTTGAAAAATAAAACTGGCAGATTCATTCAATGGGAGTCAACAGATTTCCTTCCTGTAAAGAAAAAAAAAATACAATAAAGAGGACTTTAAAAATCAGAAAGGTTGGTTGACAGCTCAATCTAATAACAAATGAAATAACCCATTTACATGAATGAGAAGCAAGGTTACTGCTGAGCCCTCTGCCCAGCACAAAATGCTATGGAGTTAATTGTGATAGGTGATTTTGAAAAAGAGTCATAGGAGAATAAAATATATTTCATTTTTCTTCTTTATTTAGGGCTTGTATAATAATGCCTTTGCCAATAATAGCTAAATTGACATAGTATTCTTACTTTTTAGAAAATTTATGCAAGTATGTAATATAATTTAATTAAATCAAAGATGGAAAATACATTTTATCTTACAACCCAATTCCAGATATTGCTGCATGGAGAGTTTGTTAAGAATGATTCTAACACCCTATAACAGCTTGATAGGAAAGACTAATGCAATTAATTAGTAGTATTTGCCATGGACATTTTTGGGTAAGTAATGACATTTACATGACATCCCTCTATGAGACCATTTATAGAATCACTTATAACTTACCTAATTTTTTAACTCA
The DNA here is from genome assembly GCF_000696425.1 of Galeopterus variegatus. NCBI lineage: Eukaryota > Metazoa > Chordata > Mammalia > Dermoptera > Cynocephalidae > Galeopterus > Galeopterus variegatus. The sequence goes on along the minus strand of NW_007726116.1, from coordinate 1,125,825 downwards.
TCTACAATGTCCATATATAATTGTATGTGTATGTATGTGTATGTTTTGGTGGCAAAATTGGTGAATTTTGTTCTGTTTTTGGTTAAAGGAAGTTCATGAAGAACTAGGACATAGGAGATTGGCTATTCATCATGTATGAAACTTACATTTTTGTGGAAGATTCTTTCTGACTCATTACACCCAGATTTTGTCATTGTTTTATGTGAATTGTTATCTGCATTACTTCTTTTTAAAATAATGATTCTTGAGGAATTCTCTTAGGTTTTAGTAATTTATCAAATGCATGTCAGCAGTGGTTTGAGAGAAGCCGAATAGCATCAAGGTTGAAAATCTGACTATAGAAATATTAGAGAACAGGTTGTACTTAGCCTAGCTGTGCAGTGAAGTATAAGTATAAGGTAGAAATGATGATGAAGAATCTCCTTCTAGGGGACTGTAATATGATGGCCCAAATGGGACAGAGTCCTGGTGGGTAAAATTCTTGTTTCTTCTGAACCTAATTTTGAATCAAATGGGATTTGCTAACAATTTGTGTAGTGCTGGGCATCTTGTGGACTTGGTGTTAACACTGCTTAAACCACTGGGGAGGGAGGAAGAAGAATACCTGTCCCTACATGTAAGTTCCACCAATTACCAGTTCTGTGAAATGATCTCAGTTTTATTGTTAGTAAAACAGAGATAATTATAGTCAGGTTTGGTTTCGAGAATCAAATCAGATAATACAAGTAAGGCATAGAATGATGTCACAGAGGGCTCAAAAACAGAATCTGTTTTTAGTGTTATTGTGTTTGTAGTGGGCATTTGTCCTAATAAGAGAGAATCTCATTTCTGACTTTGCTGATTCAGGGAAAAAGAAAAAGGCCATAAAGTGATTGTAAAATATCATGGGGAACTGGACGAAGTCAATGGCGACCATGACAGTGTGGGATGATGTTGGTTGAACCTCAATTACAGTAAGCACAATGAAAATTTGGATGTCAATACTTTAATCTGCTTATGGTGTCCTCCATGAGTTTTGAGATACAAAAGAAAGGAAGAGATTGATAGATTGGTAAGTAGAGAGTAAACAAAGGCTAATTGATTATATAGATCTTTCTGATCAAGCACCTATAGAATATCTGATCCTCAAAAACTGAGGCATTATTATTTGGAGATGGAATGCGAGCCAAAATATACTGCACATCTTTAATTAACTTCTGTTGTATACAATTTTCCTGAAAGAGGTAGAATGATATACCAATTTCTTGAGACTTTCAGAAGCTGAACATTCTGTGAGTCTTCAGGGAATGGCATGGAGGGTTTTCTTATGCCCTCAGTTTACCAGCACTCTTATTTTAGTAATGATGATGTGGACATTTGCTCCCTAATGGCTAAGATTCTCTTCTCACCAGATGTGGTCTTTTGGAAAATAGCTCAAACCACTTGGCAAGTCAGTGAAAGGGAAGTCAGCTTTGTCACTGCAAATGCTCTGCCTGTTTTGTGGGTAAATGGATGACTTTACTTTCCAAGGTTGTCAGTCTCTTAAAAGAACTTATATTTAAATCATAATAATGATGCTACTTAAACTCCAGTTCATTCTGCTAGTGTTTGATTAGCAAGCTGGCTGAGCGCAGGGATAGAGAGGATGACAGATCTTCATTTCATCTAGGGTATCATTATAGCTAAACTGGCTTTCATGTTACCATTATTATTATTGTTAATTGTTATTTGTGGGGTCTAATAGGATTCCTACCATTATTCCCAGTTGGGAAGATGACATGGTCCCTTTACTAGGGCTTCATGATCAAAGTTAAATAGACATAGATATTATCTCACCTCAGAAAGAGATGAGAAAGTTTCAGTTCTGAGATTTTAATGTAGAAAATTATAATTTAGATTTCTTTACCTGCGGAAAATTAAGCTCAAAGGCATTGATAGTGTGCATTTTTGCATACATAAACTTGCATATGTTCTTGAATATAAACATGTATTTTCGCATATGGGTATATCCAATCCTTATATTTGTACTATTACATTTTAAATAGCAAGAGCTCTAAATCAAAATCTTCTGCAACATGGAACATTAAATACAGACAGTCATCACTTACACACATTTTCTTGTGGTAAGTGTGATGATTGTCTGCATTAGTGCTTGCTGTGTGTAAGATTTCAGTTTTTGTTTTTAACTATTATTGGTGGAATAGCTTAAGAGTAAAGGCTTTGGGGAGTCATTGAATGAAATAGAATCACTAATTTATCTCTTTTTCTTTCACTGTGAGTGGTTACATGAACATTTTATGGGCTTGTTGAATCAGAGGCCAGTGATCCTCCTTTTTACTAATTCTATAAAAACAAGTATCACAGAAAATTGAAAGGACATGTTGTTATATATTTTTCTGACATGGTTGTATTTTTTCAATTAAGAGACTTTTTTTTTTTTTTAGCAGTTTTTGGTTTAAAGGAAAATTGAGCAGAAAATACAGAGTTCCTATATATCCCTTCACCCACCACATTCCCCACCACTTTACCCATTATTAACATCTTGCATTAGTATGGTATATTTCTCATAATCTATGAATAGTATTGTTACATTATTAACAACCAAAATCGATTGTTTACATTAGTGTTCACTATTTGTGTTGCACATTCTATAGGTCTTAACAAAGGCATAATGGCACATATCCAGCATCATTATATCACACAGAATAATTTCAATTCTCTAAAAATCCCCTGTGCTCCACCTGTTCATCCCTCCCTCACCTGGCAAACACTGATCTTTTTAATTGTCTCTACAGTTGTGTCTTTTCCAGAATGATACATTATCATAGTCTTTTCACATTGGTTTCTTTCACTTAGTATTATGTACTTAAGGGTCTTTCATGTCTTTTTGTGACTTTACAGTTCATTTCTTGTTATTACTAATTAATATTATATTTTATGGATGTATCACAGTTTATTAATTCATTTACCCGCTGAAGGACATCTTGGTTGCTTCCATGTTTTGGCAATTATAAATAAAACTGCCAAAAACTTTCATGTGCAGGTCTTTGTATGGACATAAGCTTTCAAATCCTTTGGGTAAATACCAAGGAACACAATTGCTGGATCATATAGTAAGAATATATTTAATTTTATAAGAAACTGCCAGAATGTCTTTTAGTGTGGCTGTACAATTTTTCATGCCCACCAGCAATGAATGAGAGTTCCAGTTGTTTTATATCTTCACAAGCATTTAATTTTGTCAGTATTTCAGATTTGGGCCATTCTAATAGGTGTATAATTGTATCTCGTTTTAACTGGCAATCCCTAATGACACATGATGTTGAATATCTTTTCCTATGTATTTTCTAACTGAGTTGCTTATTTTCTTATTATTGAGTTTTAACAGGTTTTTTTTAAATGTATTTTTGGATACTTGTCCTTTATCAGAAATGTGTTTTGCAGCAATTTTCTTCTATTATGTATCTTGTCTTTCTATTTTCTTAACAGTGTCTTTCGTCGACTAGTGGTTTTTAATTTTAATGTTGTTCAACTTATTAATATTCTCTTTCACGATTTGTGCTTTTGGTATTACATCTAAAATGTCATCACCAAATCAATGTCACCTAGATTTTCTCCTATGCTGTTTTGTAGAAGTTTTATAGTTTTGCATTTTACATTTAGATCTATGATTAAATTTTTCTTCATTTTTGTACATGGTTGTGTTTTGATATGCAAAAATCCATACTGATGTATCTCAATCCCTCATTTGTAGAAGAGTGTAAGGCTGTGTCAGGGAGTCTACTTTGTCTTTGCAACTAGAGAATGTGTGTGATCCTGGAAAGAGTATAACAAGATTCTAGCTCCAAGCGGCTGACCTAAGAGCCAATTGACTTTTGCAGCCTGTTTTATCCTATGTAAAATAAGGATAGCGTCATGTGTCTAGCTTCTTCATGGGTATTTTTGTAAAGATCAAATTATGTGCTATTTATGGAAGCATCTCATAAATGCTAAAGAACAAACAGCAAAAACAAAAGAGTTTATTAGTGGATTCTTAGACTTCCTTTACTAAGCTAAACACAGAAATATTAAAATTGAACTCAGAGCATATAACTGACAGCAAGGTAATCAAAGAAGAAGTAGTATGCTAAGTCTCAACTGAAATGTGTTCATAACTAAACTTAATGTCACAAAGTCACAAAGTGTTTAAGTCTATGGCTGTTATTGAAGAGTAAGTTAAATTAGGGGTTGACTCCGTGGTGAAAATAAAGCCAAAATTATTTCCTCTTACTCTTCTTCTTCTCCCCCTCCTCTTTCTTCTCCTTGACCTTCTTTCTTTTGCTCATCCACTGGTAATTAATTCTCTCTCTCTCTCTCTCTCTTTCACACACACACAAACACATAAACACACACACCAATAATATAAAGCTGGTATTGAATAATTTACTCAATACTCTTGAGTTTAAATACAATCTGGACCAAAAAAAACCCTACATATATGAATGCATGAATACAGCTACATGACCTAATGGTCCTTTTTTTTTCTTTTTTAAATATTCCATCTCTACCAATTCTATAGGTTATTTTCTTGGCAGGATGAAAGCAGTAATTACCCATCCACTATTGTTAGAGTAGTGCACTGAACCTAACAAATCATCTTAGTCTTGCTTTGTAATTCTTCCAAAACCTTCTTGAACTGGATTGTGTTTTTGATTTATTGATATCCGAGGTGACAAATTTGCAAAGTGTTTTAAATAGTTGTTTAAATAATATTGCTGATGGGAATTTAACTTAGCATTGCCAATTACTGGAGCAATTATAACACAAAAGTGAGCAGTATTGCCAACTTTTACCATTACACTGAAAGAGTGTGCATAAAAGAGTATCAATGCAGTATCTAGATTGGCCAAGAACTAAGAGTCGGAACTTACCAAGACTAATATGTGCTATGAAATAAGCTAGAGATGGCATTCCACACGTCTAAAGACAATGCTTGGCTAACACAGGTGAATGGTGATTGTGAATGCAGGAGCACTTAGAGCAGAAATGAAGCAACAAACTAAAGACAAGCTCCGTGTAGGAGATCATGCAGATGTGGCTCAGCCATGGCCTCCAAAACTTAACCACCATCTTACACAACTAAAAGTCTGTCCACCTCCATAGCAGCAGAATGAGAGCTTTGCCATTCTTGGCTGCAGCATCCACAGAGGAGAGGCAGTAGAGGATACAGAGTAATGAAAAAGCCACAACTGTTATTTTGCTATAATATAATTTAAGCAAAGTCGAGATGGGTTTCTGAGGAAGAGTTATTCTCATTCTCTAAAGGTCTTATGCACAATCATGTTTTAACAAGATTCCCAATTTGCATTATGAAAAGCTGGCAGACTTTCCTTCATAAGGTTGTTTGCTGCACTTGCCCTTTTTGTGACATTACTATGTGTTTGTATTGATGACTACTATTAAATTAATAAATTGCAAGAAAATGCAATATTAGATTAAAGAAAATGTCGGACTTTAAAATGGCAAACAAATGTGTTAAAAAGTCTTGTTCTTTAAGTGTGGCTCTGAGGGCCTCTGAAAGGTTGTAGGAGAAGGAAGAGAAAATATGTGAAGCATATTTAGAAATTTCATTATGTGACTGCACGTGTCTCACAAGCAAATAATTTATGGAAATATTGCACGAGTTTTCTCTGTCAGGTATAAAATTACTTCCAACATTTTAGCGTATTTCTATGTTCAAAAGAAGCTGCTGTTGGGGGTTCAGATTTGGCAGCCAAGACCTTCTGGAAAAGAATTTCCATAACCTCTATTGCTCTTGCATTTCCCAATCAGTACAAGGCTTTCAGTCCTCACATCCCTTTTGATAATCCACAGTAATCCACAAACTGTAAACTTTCCTATAAAATTAACAGAGGACTGCTCTGCGACTTTGCAAATAAGAGAAGGAAGGATGCTAAATCCTTCCCTCTGAGTCTCACTGGCTCTTTGCCATTCTCTGAATGGTGGCTGATACAAAATCAGGGCCCAATTTTATGCCGATTTTGTGCCCCAGTTAGCAGTGCTAATTGGGGCACAGAAGTAAATTGCACTCTGCCCTGTGGAAATTTTCAGTTAGTCAACTAAATCAGAAAATCATTGAGAGCACTAATCCATTGCTCAGTCACTACTTAATTAGGTACAAAATCCATGTTCCCTCCAGGAAGGACAAAGTTCAGACATGGGATCTCACTGATCAGTTGTTTGGAATTTGATCTGTCTTTTATCTTCTGTCATAAACTCAGTTAAAAAATAAGTATGTTTGCTTTTGAGGAGTGGGACCATTAGGATGTCTTACTAAGAATTAATAGTCCAAGTATTATTAAAGTGGACAGGAGTAAAGGTCATTTGGTTTCCCTCACACTTGAAAGATACAGATTTTTTGGGGGAAGAGAAAAATATTTTTACACATACAGAGCATAAAAAGACTGACAAATTTAACAGCAAATGCCCCACATTTCACAGGGTCAAGTTATACTTTGGGTTCAACCTCATCGTCTTGTTCTACAACATTATCTAATGAGTGAGCAGGAATTTTTGTCTGTTTTGCATCCAAATATTTATTCAAAAATATTTATTTAAGACCGGTCCGCTCACTGGTTGAGTGCGGTGCGGGCGTGACACTGAGGGTTGCGATCCCATTGCTGGTCACGAAAAAAGACAAAAAGGAAAAAAAAATTATTTATAATTATTTATAAATATTTTAAAATAAATAAATATAAAATATTTTTGAATAAATGAACGGACAGGCACTTGATGCCTACACAAAATTAATGGAAAAATATTGTACTTACATGTTTTAAGTTATAAAATAATATTTGTGATGTGTCTGGTGCAGTGTCCACATTACTTAAAGAATATTATATCTTTGGTAGAATGTTTCAGTAACACTGAGAGAGGTCACGACCTTTAAAATATTTTTACTTTTCTAGAATAAAACAAGGTGATTTGAAAAATTTTTCCCCAATTTTCTCCTAAACTTTAGTTTTAGATAAAATACAAATTAAAATTAGTTCAAAGATAAATATTCTTCTAAAATTAGAATTGTAGCTTAGAATCAATGTCTTAAAAAGTTATTTTCTTCCTTAAAAGTTAGGCTGCATAGATTTTTAAAGTGTAATTTGCAAGTTACTTTCACCTATAGAATAGCTAGAACCTTAAGGAAACTAATTTTGACAAGAATCATTGCTAGAATAAAGACAATTTTTTCTTTAATGACCTTTTTTATTAAACTGACCCATTTACTTGTAATTTTTAATGAACAATATCTGACAGTTTTAGAGAGAATTTTAAATTCTGAGCATGAAGATCTAATTGCAATACTGCTGAAAGCAGTGCCATTTTTATCTGTGTTGAATCAGGGGGCTCTCCTGCTGGTATTATTTTGACTCTCTTCCTACCTCTCTACACTTCCTAATCTATTTCTTTGCTGGCTCTTATCCCTCCTTTAGTTCTTTAACTGGATCCTTCTATTCTCTTTCCATTAAGGGAGTCACACACAGTAATCCATGATCTTTCTTCTGCATTCCAGTTCTGAAATTCCAAATTCCTAAAGACATTTCCAAATAGAATTCAAAACAGCACTTCGAGATCAAGAAATATTATTCTATCTTTTTCTCTTTTTCTTCCAATCCTTGCTATTACTGCTGACATTCCAATTTCTGTTCATCATTATATGTTTCTTTCTATAGTTCCTCCTTGGCTTAAACATTTGCTCCTCCCTCTCCTTTACCTTTCATTTTCAGGTAGAGTTGTCAATTCTGTTAATTTCCTTTTTTTATCCTCACAGATCTCATATGCATCATTTTTATCCTCGAAAATTTTACTTATTTGCAGTTATGAAGAGTTTAGATCAGACTTAGACAATTCATTCAAATACGTTTCTCTGCCTCTATCTTACTTTCTGCAAAAACTTTATACTAACTTAATTTTTCCAAATTTTACTAAAATTTACCTAAGATCATGTCACACTCTTGCTGAGTCACTAGGTAGTGCCTATAGATATATTTTCAAAATCCTTTTTCTTGTTGCCATATTTCATATTCTGGCTATACCCTACATTTTCTGCCATGACTCTAATCTTTTCTATAAACAAGCAAATAAAACAAAGCCTTAATCTGATCTAATGGACATTTATCAAAACAATGAGCTTTGAAACCTTTATATCTTTGTTCATTCCTCCTTACTGCCTCTGGCCTATCAAAATCTTATTCTTTGTTTAGGATTTATCATCACCTTTTTCTCAGCCCCTTCTTGATTGAGTGGACGTTTTAAGGGATCGAGGGGTGGGGTGGTATGAAGAGAGAAACTCTACTCCTTTTCAGGCTCTGCATTATTCAATTACCTTTTTGTAGAAGATAGTAAGAAACAGTTCAGAGTTTCAAGAAATAGACATTATTCAGAAGGGCTTAACAAATTTCTAATTTTGTTGGAAATATTTCAGGAATATTGCAATTAGATCTTCATGCTCAGAATTTCAAATTAACTCAAGATAATCTTAAATTATAATCAGATTTTGTCCACACTATCATTTCAGCACTCTGATAGTTGGTTATTTCTCTCTGAACAGTTTTTAAGTCTAAGCAGAACTGGTTAATCACTGTGCTCATTATGCTTTCCATTTTGGGCAACTTGTGTCCCATTTTGTATACAAGATGATTGACAATGACAACATCACATTTCCTTCCTCACTTGGGGTCCAGAGTACAAGGTTTCTTCTATTTACTATCAGAGAGATTACCAAATAGCAAAACTCTCATAACACAGTGCAAGGTATAAAAATTATAGAACACATTGTGTTTTTGTCTTACCTTTCATTTGCGTTAGATCAATCAACATAGGATTCAGACCATCTAGGTCTTGCTCTATGTGCTTTCTTTAGGAGAGTACAGCACAGCACATCCAAATCTTCACAAGGGAAGGAAATGTTAACACATAGAAAATGGCCAGGAGAGTACTTGGGTAAATCGAAGCAGAATTGTACAAGGGTTTTCTGGCACATGCCTTAGGTTCACAAATATTTTCCATCTAAACTATCTTTTTAAATTCAACTTGTATAAAACTGTGTTCCAATCTAAAAAATATACAATGTTCCAAACTAAAAAATACACAAAAAGTATAAAAATATACTTTTTGGTAAATGTTTGAGAACAGCAACTATGTATTTGTATATTGCTTGTACAGAGATGATACTTGAGGTCACAGAAGTGAGAAAATTCAAGGATCACAGAAACTGGCCTTATTTACATTTAAAGGGCAGAGGATAAAACTGAGGAAAACAAAAAGGAGGAGATTCAGAAAAGCATGTTTTCATATTTTCTTTCATAAAAACCAGGAAAGAAAGGAGTGTCTTAAATTTAGCAATTTTCCAAGTATGAAATACTTTTAAAAGTCAGGAAAAAATGGATTTTTTAAAAATTGTGGGATTTAGTATGGAGGAGTTGATTGATAGTACGAGAAAAAATGATTTCATTAGAATGGAGTATAGATAATTATAGTAAAAACTGAATTAGTTCTTGAAGGTCTATATTAGACTGGGTTCAATCTTTGAGTTGAAAATGAAGAAACTATGGTAAGCCAAGTTTGAATATGTAGGTTGCTGTAGTATGTGTCAAGGATTAAATGTAAAGAAGAATAATGTCAAATATACACAGACTGTGGTTCCCCCAGTTTCCATGTAATCTTAATGTCGAGTAGCTCTGAAAGAAAGACTGTAAAGTGACTGTATTCCATCTTTTGCTATAGTGAATTTAAGATGAGCCAATTTTTATTTATAATATACCCTTTAAATTATTAACTAAGATTTTAACCACTCTGTTGAAAAGATAACTGTGTTATCTTTTGAAACAAGATAAAGGAGTTTTATATTTTTAACGTTCCACTATATTATTTTCATTAGCTATGTCTTTTTCTGTCGCATTGCTAAATAGTCTGTGGTCACAATTATTTGTTTAAAGGGATCACTTTCAATTTAGATTTTTGAAGGTGACTTTGGTGTTTTTGCATTTTCAGAACTATTTTAAATGAGAAAGAAAGGTATGTGGATGGTCACTTCTCAGTTTCCTTGTTCTTAAGAAGAGATGCTAAATGAAGAATTATTTTTTCTTTTCATTGGAATGCATAACCAGTTGTCTTCTTCAATGTGGGACCCCTTTTCAGCATGGGCCCCTCACCTGCCCTCATAGGGAAATCATGGAAAGTTTTGAATATACAATGGCCGATATTCCTGTGTTCTCTTGCGGTCTCTCTTTAGTTTTCACTTGCTGGCACAAAAGAAGCCCACTAGATGGTGTTAAAACCACAAGCTACCTACTTTGATTTTATTTATTAAAAAAAAAGAAAGTCTTCAGAGGAGAGTGCTTACAAGATTTCAGAGGCAGTAATTTGCCCATTTTTTTTATTAAATGGAGAAGAAATAAGAAAAATAAAGTAGAATGGTATTTTCCATGCAACTTAATTGTAGCTATGAAGTAGAATACCTTTTGGCCCTGAATTATTTTCCAATGAGCTACTTTCAAAATTAAGCTGTTTTGTCAGGATAAATATCAAGTAAAATGATTATGGATCATCGTGGCAAGTTTTAATACAGATCAGAAAGTAAATTAATCCAACTCTGTCTGACTCCTCATGCCTTTTCTTCAGATACAAATGAAGAGTAAACAATGTTTTGTCAATTTTTAAGTTAATCATGTAGAACTGATTACTCCAAAAGAATGCTATTAACATTTACTCAATTTATACCCTATAATATGGCAAATTAAAATTAATGTTGCTGTTTTTAAAATATCAAATGGGTCATGATTTTAAGAAAAATGAGTACTTCTATAGAAAACTGATAATGTTGTCTCTAGGCCCAGTGAATCAAGTGACTTCTAAAAAACTCATTTTAATCTTCCCAAGAAAACAGTATAAACAATTAAGTAAATACAGCTCTGAATGAGGTAGAATGTATTTAAGCAGGTTGCCTTTTAAAGTGTAACGAAGAATAATAATTGTCAACAATTCCCTATGGAATAGCTGTAGTTAAATCTTGCCAATAGCTTAATAACAAAAGAAAGATTTTCTTTTTAAATGGAGTATATTCTCCCGATGAAGCTCTGTTTGATCATTTTTTTCAATGTTTATAATCAGTTGTTCCCTTTAGTATTCATTTAATTAGCTCATTTCAGTAGACTTCCTTGATGGCATGTGTATGTAAATATGTATTTTAAATTATTCCCTTTATTTCCAAAGTAATTGATGTGATGAAAATATATAGATATTAAGTTCTGAATCAGGTCTAAAACAATACAAACTACACATTATGATATGAATTACTTTATAGGATAATCTTTTTATTTTGTATATCAAACATCTCCATAATTGTTTACCTGCCATTTTTTCGCATGTGTTTATACCAAGTGCTCACAAGCTCCCCTTGAGCCCCCGCCTTAAAAATGCATTTAATAATGATAATGAGAATCATCTAAGGGTCATAGGGTGACAGCCATTGAACTTCCTACACTGTCAATAATATTAAAGATTCTGGCTGAGAGATCATTTTAAAAATCTGCTTTTCATTCATACCCATGACATCTATATGAGCATGATCTTTATATTGTCATGTTCAGTGGTGAATTCACTTGTCTCTGGTGGTGTGACTTCTTCATGATTTGATATATGTAAGCAATTTTAAAGCCCTTTGTCTACAATTTTACTCTTGAATTTAGCAGGAAGAAAGCTGGGGAACTCTTACTGATTTAAGGGGTGATTAAAGCTTTTCAGCAAAAGACCTGCTGACAGACAGACACAACCTTGGACTTAGCTGCTCTGTAAGCTGGCTCATCCTGCTCAGTATCTATCCGTTCTATACAGGTTAGCAACATCTAGGTCAGATCCTAGAAATTAGGCCATTTTAGTTTCTCTTAGAAGGGTGCACTCTGCTTTCTGTTCTGACTTGACATTGGAGATATGGCAGTAATGAAGCTGTCACTGGACACCTCTTCAAATGCTAGGCCACCCATGACTTTTTAAAAGCAGTTTTATTAAGATACAATTTTAAAAACATACACTCTACCCTATTAAAGTGTGCGATTCAACGTTATTTAGCATGTTCACAAAGCTGTGCAACTGGTACCACAATCAATTTTAGAATATTTTTATCACCTCAGAAAGAAATCCCATGCCCATTAGCAGTCACTCCCTATGTCTCCTCAGGCCCTCAGACTTGGCCAACCTCTAATCTACTTTCTGCTTCTATAGATTTGCCTATTCTGGACGTTTCATACAAATGAAATTATATAATGTGTGGTCCTTTGTGACTGGCTTCTTTCACTTAGCGTAATATTTTCAAGGCATGTTGTAGTATGTATCAGTGATTCATTCCTTTTTTATTGCCAAATAGTATTCCATTGCATGGATAAACCACCTTTTATTCATCTATCCATCAGTTAATAGGCATTTGGGTTGTTTACACTATTGGCTATTATGAATAATGCTGCTATGAACATTTGTGTGCAAGTGTTTCTGTGGACATAAGTTATCATTTCTCAGGTGTATACTGAGGAGTGAAACTGTGAAATTGCTAGATCGTATGTTAACTTCATATTTAACATTTTTCAGGAATTGCCAGACTGTTTTTCTAAGCAGCTGCAACATTGTACATCCCATAAGCAATGTACAAGGGTTCCTGTTTCTCCATATCCTCATCAACACCTGTTATTATCTGTCTTTTTTATAGTAGCTATCATAATAGGTGCAAAATGGTATCTCATTGTATTTTGGATTTACGTTTTCCCAGTGGCTAATTATATACAGCATCTTTTCATGTATTTACCATCCATTTATATATCTTCTTTGGAGAAATATCTATTCAAATCATGTGACCATTTTTTAATTGTTTCCTTTTTTATTGTTGAGTTTTAAAAGTACTTTGTGTATTCCTGATGCAAGTCTACTATGAGATATATTATTTGCAAATATTTTCTCCCATTCTGTAGATTGTTTTTTCACTTTTTGATGGTGTCCTTTTTAAGCAAAAAATTTTTAATTTTAATGAAGTTTAATTAGTCTATATTTTCTTCTGGTCTTTTGATGTTTTATCTAAATTCTGCCTAACCTAGGGGTCATGAAGACTTACTTCTATGTTTTCTTCTAACAGTTATATACTTTTAGTTCTTAAATTTAGGTCTATGATCCATTTGAGTAGAGTTTTGTGTCCACCCCTGACTTTTATTGCAACTTCCTCCCTTTAGAATATTAAGGGTTATTCTTCCCTAAAAAACCCTATCTTCTGATTAACTGGTCAGTGAAGAAAAAGTTTTTAAATTAGGTAAAATCTGTATTTCTTTCTTCTCTTTTTAGGCAGTAACTATGTAGTTGTCTAACATTATGTGTTGTTTTTGTTACTGCTGGTTTTTTTGTCTTTTGTTTTTTTTTAATCTAGGGATTGATGCAACCAACAAATCTTTTGTAATATTGGTTAGAGAAATCTGGGATATAGAATATAATATAATTTTATTGATTCTCTTTTCTAGGGACACTGGATGTTTGTGGGCATGTTTGGATTCATCTCAAGACTTTCCCAGGGATAAGAAGGAAGTGCTGTAGGTGACAAGATGCCAAGTTTCCACAGAAGATAATAAAATCATCTGATAGATATGCATAAGGAGAAATAAATCCAAATTGTAGGAAAGGTTGTCCTTGAATCCTTTTCCTTCCATATTTCCTCATAAACACCTGCTTGTAATGGGATATGGTTTATTAGAGCAATGGGTGGAGGGGTTAGAATGCAAGAGTACTTTGAAATGTGGTGAAAGGCATGACTTTTGTCCAAGTTACTGGTTTTAACAGGATTTGAAATGCAGCATTGCCAGCTCTTACATTACTGGCAGACATCATTAGATGCTAATTAGGATACTAATTTCCAAGATTCTGGAAACTAGGATGGCCTCTTGCCTTAGTTCGTTCAGTCTGCTGTAACCAAATATCATAGACTGGGTGGCTTATAAATAACAGAAATTTCTTACAGTTCTAGATGCTGGGAAGTTCAAGATCAAGGCACTGGCAGATTTGGTGTCTGGCTAGGGCCTGCTTCCTTGTTTGTAGGGGGCCTTTCTCATGTTGTATCCTCATGTGGTAGAAAAGGTGAGGGAGTTCTCCAGAGTCTCTTTTATAAGGACAATCACTAATCTCATTCATGAGAGCTTCATCCTTATGACCTAATTACCTCTCAATGACCCCACCTCCCAATATCACCACACTGGTGATTAGGTTTGACACGAACATTCAGTCTATATCATCCCTATTATTTTTAAATTCTTCCAAACCCCAGATGGACACAAGCGGGTAGGTAAAGATGCTGGCCATTATCATACATACTTACTCATTGCCAGCCGCTACTACAATTTGCTTGCTACTTATTTTGTTACCAAGGGACTCTGAAATTCAATATAAAAATAAAGCACTGACTTTTCTCAAAAATTAATCTAAATTGTTGAATATTTTTCTAATTAGAATATGTTATTGCCATTAACACATATTATAAATCATAGTATTGAAATATTTTAAGTCATTGAGTAAAGAAACGATGCTTTACAATACATTTAAGTGGCAATATGGGCAAAAACAAATATTACAATGTCATGTAATATAGGTAATTAACAGGCTTTTAGGGGAAATGTAATTCAAAGGTCAGCTAAAGGAAGGTAAGAGGTCTTCTTGCCGCATCTTAGTCCAAAAGAAAGATGAACTAGACCTACAGCATTGCTAGATACAGGCGAGGAGCCGTGCCTCCAGCACTTTGACATTCTTATTGTACAAGAGTGAGAACAGCCTTGGATGTAACGCATAAAAGACAGCACATAAGGACCAGAGAGTCTTTGAGAGAATTCCCACTATATTGGAAATTTCTGAGGATGCGGGGTCTAGTACTTTGTGATCCTGAAGTAAGTTTGACTCAAGCTTTTGCAGAAAGAAGGTCCTTGCTCCAGTCAGCCAATCTGAGCTATTGGGATGTTTACTGGACGACTCAACTTGTATCTCTCCATATTTTTTATTGTGCCCCAATAGGAAACTCAGTGTCTATCAAAAAATAGTTTATTAGTAAATGCTTGTTGGATAAACTATGCAGTACCCATATATATAAGACAGATGAACATCTTTCCATTTACCCAAATGTGAGGAACTAGGGCTCTCATTTATTTTCATATTTCTTTTGCTGTACTAAACTTCACAATAACTTATTATTTAGGGATTATTATGCTTATTTCCTGAGGCTGAGTTAGAGGTTAAATTGTCCATTGTTATCAGTATTAATTAGAAGATCTGTAATTTGAACCCAGATTTATCTGATTTCAAAGCCTATACTCTCATTTTGATTTATTGAGTGGTAATTTTATAAAACTCTTTGTTGCTGTACTCAAATGTGCCTCTTTTTATGCATTTAAAACATTTTTTTAATTAGGTAAATTCTTAATTTTTGTTCCACCAAATTTCCTTTGTCACATGAACACAGGTTTTTCACACTGTGTTTCCAAACTCAGGATTATAAAATTGTTACAGTGGCAAGAAGAACTGGAAAATAAGGAGGTCTGAAGAGATTTTTTTTTGTTTCAATCCATAAAGTGCAAGTTTGGAATCCAAATGAAGTTTGAATTGCAGAATAGAGTACAGGATACTGTGGATTACATCTCCGATTTTTGAAAAGTGGTTTTAGGAAGTCCCACAAGCAGGAGTGCTGGGAGAAATTGATGCAAAAGGGATTCACAGGCATACAAAGGAAGAGAGAGTTGTCTCAGTTACTGAATATTGATCTACAAACTATGAAAGATGAAAGGGATTTTCAGTCTGATGGTTTTGGACTTTTTGTTTGTTCAAGAAAACTCTTAGTTCAAGCCAAATATTACTTAGACACATAATGAAATAACAAACAAGATAGAACTTCCTGTTTCTGTTCCTGTTATCATTTGGTTGGGAAGTGTACTCGACATCCCATTTTAATGATTTCTTTTCCCCCAGACATCTTAAAATCAATGATTTTGTATATTCCTACTTAATACAGCTTAAGATTTATTATTATGTCTTGGAATTAAATTTTACAATCCTTGAAGTTTAATACTACATTTTGACTTCTCCATGGCTTTTCTCAGTGTCCAAAAAACAACATTAGGTATGTAATGACTACTCACAGTGTT
Organism: Galeopterus variegatus; assembly: GCF_000696425.1. Taxonomy (NCBI): domain Eukaryota; kingdom Metazoa; phylum Chordata; class Mammalia; order Dermoptera; family Cynocephalidae; genus Galeopterus; species Galeopterus variegatus. The sequence continues at coordinate 1,109,659 of NW_007726116.1, read as the reverse complement.
GGCCAAAAGCTACTGGTTGACCATCTGCTAAGGGGAGAAGAGTGTACAGTAACCCTCATGCCTCATTTCTGCGTCTGACTTCAACCTCTGTCCTCAGTAGATAGTTGGCCTATTTATTATTGTATCCACAGTACCTGCTTTGGTACCTGAAATCCAGCATTCTCAGAATAAATGTGTGTTGGAAGAAAGGAATTTTTAGTTTCCAAATACAGATTGGCTCCTATTGGGTTTTGCAACAGATTTTTATGGCATTTGATAAAGTTCAGCAACATTCATGGAAAGTGCTTGACACTGAGTCTGGTGACCAGTAAGCTCTCTCTGAATCTAGACTGTCTGGATTGAAATTCTGGCTTTTGCTGCCTACTAGAAGGCTGACTGTGGAAACATAGCTTAAATTTGTATGCTTCAATTTCTGCCCCTGTATACTATAGATAAAACCAATCCCTATTTTAGAGTGTTCTTATGAAGATCTAATAAGCTAAAAAATAATAAAGCATTTAGTGCAGTGTTTGACTCATAATAAACTCTCAACTTTATTTTTATTAAATTCTTAAAGACAGATTTTTATTAATATCTAGAGAGGCTAGAACTTCCCTTCAGGCAGATAATATGTAAATTTATCTTTTTTTAAGCAAAGGTGTTTGAATATATTCAGAGAAAAAAAAGTACAGTTGAAATGCAGAATTGTCTAAGAAACAGAAAAAAAAAATGTAATTGATAGAGAAGTAGATCAAGTAAGACTGAAGAATAATTTACCACAAAGAGGAACTTATATAACACCCTGTATTTGTTTTTCCTGGATACTCCAGCAATGCAATGTGCAGTATAAACTTATGTGACCTCCTAGACCTGGGCCTGATTTCCAGAGTGGTGACAAGAGTGAAGAGTGTGGCCATCCATATGCATCAATCATAATAGCACATATTGAGCACTTACCATGTGGCAGAACTTAATTAGACCACATGTCTAAGTCCCTTAGTTTTTTAACTTATTTAATCATTGCAACAAACCTAAAAAGTAGATATACTTAATATTCTATTTTACAAAGGAGGAAACTGAGAGATAGATTTTGTACCCAAGGTCACATAGTGGTGAGCATAAGAGCCCAGAAAGTCTGGTTATAGAATGTGTTTCCCAAACAAAATGCATCCTGCAGCCATTTTTTTTTAAACTTTTTTTTTTTTAGAGTAGTTTAAGGTTCACAGCAAAATTGGAGGAAGGTACAATGATTTCTCATATGCTTCCTGCCCCCCATATGCACACTCTTCCCCATTACCAACACCCCCCTACCAGAGTGGTACACTTATTACTGTTGATGAACCTACACTGACACATCATAATCACCCAAAGCTCACAGTTTACACTAAGGTTCACTGCTGGTGTTGTACATTCTATGGGTTTGGACAAATGTATAATGACGTGTGTCCATCATAATACTATCATACAGAGTATTTTCCACTGCCTTAAGAATCCTCTGTGCTTTGCCTATTCGTCCCTTTCCCCATCCACAATTCCTGGGAACCACTGATCCTTTTACTGTCTTCATAATTTGGCTTTTTCCAGAATGCCATATAGTTAAAATAATACAGTGCGTACAATTGGCTTCTTTCACTTAGTCGTATGCATTTAAGGTTTTTCCATGTTTCAAGGCTTGATAATTCATTTCTTTTTAGTACTGAATAATTGTCCATTGTCTGGATGTACCACAGTTTATTTATTCATTCACCTACTGAAAGACATCTTGGTTGCTTCCAAGTTTGGCAATTGTAAATAAAGCTGCTATAAACATTCATGTGCAGGTTTTTGTGTGAACATAAGTTTTCATCTCCTTTGGGTAAATACCAAGGAACATGATCGCTGGATCATATGGTTAAGAGTATGTTTAGTTTGTAAGAAACTGCCAAACTGCCTTCTGAAGTAGCTATACCATTTCACATTCCAACCAGGAATGAATAAAAGTTCCTGTTGCTCCATATCCTTGCTAGCACGCAGTGTTGTCAGTTTTCCAGAATTTGGCCATTCTAATAGAAGTGAAGTGGTATCCCATTGTTACTTCAAAATAAATTTTAATCTTTACATTCTTTAACTCTTTAAAGTAGGTTGTTTTGTTTTTAACTTCTGGAGAAGCCAAAAATCTCTATTCCATTTGGAAACTGTACTACTCAGGGTTCTCTAGAGAGACAGAACTAATAGGCTATGTATATGAATATATGAGAGGAGATTTATTAGGGGAATTGGCTCACACAATTGTGAAGGCTGAGTCTCATGATAGGACGTCTGCAAACTGGCTTCCAGTGGTGTGGCTCAGTCCAAGTTTAAAATCTTCAGAACCAGGGTCGTGAATGGAGCCATTGGTGTAAGTCCTGGAACCCAAAAGCTGAAGTTTTGAGCTCTGATGTCCACGGACAGGAGAGCAGAGTATATCCCAGCTCCAGTTAAAAGAGAGAGTGAGTCACCTTTTCCTACATTTTTGATTCTCTCCAGGCACCCAGCATATTGGGTGGTTCCTGCCCATATTGATAGCTTTACCAGGTTTCTAGGTATTCCTTAATCTAATCAGGCTGATACCTAGAATTAACCATCACAGAAACCCACAACGTTTTTTCCTTAGCCAAATTTCAGTTTCGGGCTCCGGTTGAGGTTTTCTAATGTATCACATGGACTTATTTGCTCATCTGAGTACTGACAGAGTGCTTCATCCTGACCTCTGAAACATATGTATTTCTTATTCCTGCTCACATATTTGGACCTCCGATGACTGATGTGCTTTTTATTCTCAAATTATCCTTGACCATCATCTAAATACTCATTTACCATATTATATCTGTCTGCTTATCTACCTATGTATAATTTATCTATCATCTATCTATATTTCTATCATCTCTTCATCCATCCACTCATCCAACCATCCATATGTCATAGAACAACTTCCACCTTATCCCTTTTCTGACCTCTATAAAACATGGTGACTGATAGGCCCAGTAGTGCACACCGAGACAGTACTACTCCTGCTTTGTGGAAGTATGGGTTTTCTATGTCTATTTAAAGCTATCACTGCTAAGTGATGTGGGAGACTAAAGAAATATGTACATTTCTTATAAGGAATGTCATATGATAATACAGAAGCAAAAAATGCATGTTAAAACAATGTTTTACTCTTATAACAAGATTTCACATTTTAATAGAGTTTTCAGTTTATAATTTCACAAAAATCTCATTTATTTCTGGCAATAACCCTGTTAATAGTGTGATTATTGTCATTAGTAATTAGGAATAATGGTGGGGGTGTCTCTGAAGAACCTGGATATCAAGGAAATATTATTTTTCCACAAGTATTAATTTTTAAAATCAACATGTTTTAGATAAGGAGAGATATGAACATAGTCATCTACAAGATGAACTAGAACTTGACAAGAGTATAGCATTACAGAGGATAATGTTGAAAATAAGTACTATTTCAAGCACTGTCCAGAAAAGAGAGGCTTAAAAAATGACCTTGAACTATTACAGCCCCATTGTCAAATCAAGCCTTGCTATTGTGACATTAAAACATAAGGCACACCAGGGCCGGCCCAGTGGCGCACTGCTACAGTGCGCCGCTTGGGAAGTGTGGTGGCGCTCCCGCTGAGGGTTCGGATCCCACATACGGATCCCACATACGGATCCCACATACAGACCGGCCGCTCACTGGCTGAGTGAGGGGTGGGGGCAACACCGAGGGTTGCGATCCCGTGGCCGGTCCCGGTCCGGTACGGGCGCGACACTGAGGGTTGCGATCCGTTGCCGGTCATGAAAAAAGACAAAAAAAAAAAAGGAAAAAAAAAAAAAAAACATAAGGCACATATGTGAGTCTGATACTATTAATACTTCAGTTTAGCTAACTCCTTTTGTGTGGCTTCCACATTCACCAAACTAATTATGATGTTGCTTCCCCTGTCAATCTGCCTACAGGAGAGAAAGGATTGGTTGTGTAGCTTCAAGAATATTATGTTGTGGGATAGTTTTTTATTAGTTAGATACTTTGGGTTGCAAGTATCAGAAGCCCACTTGGGCTGACAAGCCAAAAAGAAAAGAAAAACAAAAAAATACTAAATGTGAATATGTGAATTAATAATAAAGATGTACTGCAGAGGAGGACAGAGTGTGTCTTAGGACTTGTGAGGACACATGCAGACAGGTCTCAGAATTGGGCTAAAATGAGAATCTGGAAGTCTACAGCAAAACCATAAAATCCTGTCTCTAGTTTTCATTTTTCTTCCCATAAATGCTTCCTTTTTTTCTCTCTGTAAACAATTATTTCTGTTTCTCTAGATTACATGGGAATTATAAGATCACTACTTCATATTTCCCTAGCATACGTATTTTAAATTTAGCCATACGGATACAAACTTTTCTATTCATTTTATTTTTTATCGTTAAGATAGAATTGACATAAAATAAACTGCACCTATTTAAAGTACACAGTTCAAAAGGCTTAACATTTGTGAACACCTATGAAACCATCTCCACAACCAAAATAATGATCATATCCAACATCCTCAAAAGTGTCTTTGTTTTTTTGTAATCCCTTCTTCTCTTTCCTGGCACACTCCCTGACCCCAGGCAACCACTTACCTTTCTGTCAATATACATAAATGTGTATTTTCTAGTTTTATATAAATGTAACAAGGCAATATGATTTTTTGTTTGTTTTTTTAGTTTGGCTTCTTTTATTCTGTGTAATTACTTTGATATTCATTCATGTTCTGCCTGTTTCAATAGTTGACTCCTTTTTATTGCTTACTAATACTCTGTTTTATGTATCACTACAATTTTCTAATCTGTACACCAGTGGATGACATTTGCATTGTTTCCAGTTTTTGACTTAAAAAATAAGATTCTATGAATATCAGTGTCCAAGTCTTCACGTAGATTCATGCTTTTATTTTTCTCATCTAGAAGTAAGATGGCTGAGTCATATGGCAGATGTATGCTTAACTTTATAAAGAGCTGTTTTTCCATGTAGTTGTATATTTTTCATTCCCACCAGCAGTGTATAAGAGTTCCAGTTCCTCCACAGCCTCACCAACACATAGTCAATGTTTTTAACTTTAGCCATTCAGGTAGGTACTTAATAGTATAACATTGTGGTTTCTATATTAACTTTTCTAATAGCTAATGATGATGAGCATCGTTTGATGTGTTAATTTGACATACATACATCTTCAAGTGTCTTTTTGAAAAACATTATTTTTTAGTTGACACATATTGATTATATGTATTTATTAGGTGCAGAGTTATACTTCAATACATGTATTCAATATGCAATGATCAAATCTGGGTAATTACTGCAAAAATTTATCACTGCAAAAATTTATTATTTCTTTGTGATGAGAACATTTGAGCTCCTCTCTTCTCGCCATTTGAGAACAGTCAATAAATTATTAATTATAGCTGCCTAGCACTACTGTATACAATTAGAACTTATTTTGCTTATCTAGCTATAATTTTGTATTCATTAATGTGTCTTTTCAAAGTCATTCCTTCTCTCTCAGTAAATTGTTTGTTTCCTTATTGTTGAGTTTTTAGAGTCATTGTCAGCTCTGGATATAAATAATTTATCTGAAATATGATATGCAAGTATTTTCTCTCAGACTGTGGCTTGTCTTTTCATTCTCCTAAAGATATCATTCAAAGAGCAAAAGTTTTTAATATCGATAAAATCCAATTCATCCATGTTTTATTTTATGAATCATGCTTTTTGTGTCATTTCTAAGAATACCTTGCCTACACAAAGGTCACAAAGATTTTCTCATATATTTTCTTCTACAAGTTTTACAGACAAATATTACACTTAATACTATAATCCAATTTTTGCTAATTGTTTATATAGCATGAGATATGAACCAAAGTTCCTTATTTATGTGAATAGACAATTGTTCTCACATAATTTATTGAAAATCTATCCTTTCTTTACTGAATTGCTTTTGCATCTCTTTCCATAATCAGTTGTCCCTACATGCATGGCCTATTTTTGAACTCTCTCTTCTGTTCCATTGATTTATCTATCTATCATGAGGCTAGTACCATACATTTTGCTTGCTTTTGCTTTATAAGTTTTAATATCAAGTATTGTTAGCCCTCCAATTTTGTTCCCTTTTTTCATAATTGTTTTAGCTATTCTTGGTACTTTGAAATTCCATATGAATTTTATATTCAGCTTGTCAATTTCTACAAAGTAAGCCTGCTCATTATAAATATTGGGATTATGTTGAAACTATAGATAAATTGGGGGAGAGTCGTCATCTTAAACATTTTGAGTCTTCTGATCAAAGAACAAGATTTATCCCTCTATTTCCTTAAGTTGTTAAAAAATTCTTTTAGTAATATTTTGTAGCTTTTAATGTATAGAACATGCACATCTTCAGCCATATTTATCCCTCTATATGTTATACTTTTGAATCTATTGTAAATGGTATTTTCTATTTTAATTTTCAATTGTTTTTTGCTAGTATATATAGATCAAATAGATTTTTGTACACAGATCTTATATCCTGTAATATTGCTCAACTCTCTTCATAGTTATAGTAGCTCTTGGGTGAATACCTCCACATTTTCCTCATACATTATTGTGACATCTGTGAATACAGACAGCTTCAATTCTGTCTTTCTTACCTGGATAACTTATTTTCTTTACATGCCTTATTGCATTGGCTAGAAATTCTACTAAAAACTTGAAAAGAAATGGTGAGAGTGGACATCCTTTTCTTCCTGATTGTAGGAGAAAAACATTCAGTCTTTCAATATTAGGTATGATGTTAGCTATAGGTTTTTTGTTTTTGTTTTTTGTAGATGCTTTTCATCAGGATTAGAAAGTTCTCTATATTCCTACTTTGCTCTCTATTCCTATTTTGTCTGCATCAGAAATGGATGCTGGATTTTGTCAAATGGTTCTTCTGCTGAGATGGCAATCCAGGTTTCCTTGCAATACCATATGAATTTTAGAATAAACTTTTTACATTTCTGTGAAAGCGGCCATTGGAATTTTTACAGCAATTCCATTGAATTTGTAGATCACTTTGGGTAGTATTGTTATTTTAACAATATTAGTCTTCCAACTCATGAATATGAGACAAAATTCCATTTATTTAGCTGTTCTTTAATTTATTTCAGCAATGTTTTATAGTTTTCAGTGTGTGAATCTTTCACTTCCATGTTTAATTTATTCATTCTTTTTAATGCTATTTTAATGGAATTGAATTGTTTTTCTTTATTTCCTTTTCAGATGGTTCATTGATAGTGTATAGAGGTACACTTTTGCTTCTTGATCTTATACCCCATGACTTCACTGAAATAATTTATTAGCTCTTATAGGTGCTTTATGGATGTTCTTAAGATGTTCTTTAGGATTTTCTATACATAGGATCATGTAATCTGTGATAAAAACAGTTTACTTTTCACATTCAATTTGAATGCTTTTTTTGCCTTTATATTGCCCAATTGCTCTTGCTAGAAATTTCAGTAGCAATGGCACAGGGAGCATCCTTCTCTTATTCCTGATCTAGGAGTCAAGTTTTCTATTTTTCACCACTAAGTACAAGGATATTGTAAATGATGGGTTTTTAATAAAAGTCCTATATCATGTTTCCCCCTATTCCTTGTTTTCTGAATGTTTTTGTTAAGAAAGAGTTTTGGTTTTTGCCAAATGCTTTTCTCCATTAACTAAGATAATCATGTGGCTTTTTTCTTTCTTCATTCTATTTAGTTTGTGTGCTTTATTAATTTTTATATGTTCAACTAAACTACCCTTGCACTTCTGGGATAAATCCCACTTGATTATGGTGTATTATCCTTCAAAATGCTGTTGGATTCAGGTTGCTAGCATTTTGTTAAGGATTTTTTTCATCTATATTCGTAAGGGATATTGGTCTATAATTCTCTTTTCTTGTGAGATCTTTATCTGACTTTGGTATCAAAGTAATGTTGGCCTCACAGAAGGAGTTAGTAAGCCTTCCCTCTTTTTTTTTTTTTTTTTTTGCTAGTGTTTGAGAAAAATTGGTGTTAATTCAAAGAGAATTTTGGTTATGTTTGGCACAGTCAAACTTTGAAACCACTGGGCTTCTTTTCTCTGTTAGGAGGCTTTTTGGGGGATTTTTCTTTTCCTTTCCTTTCTTTTTCTGATTCAATTTCTTTCTTTATTACAGCTCTGTCCAGATATTTTTTCTTCTTGAGTCCATTTTGACAGTTTGGCAGTTTGTGTTTTTCTAGGAATTTGTCCATTTTGTCTGGGTTGTCTGACTTGTTGGCATACAAATTGTTCAAAATATTCTTTCACAATCCTTTTTATTTCTGTAAAGTCAGTAGTCATGAGCTGACTTTCATTTCTGATTTCAGTTATTTGCATCTTCTCTCTTTTCTTTTGAATCAGTCTAGTTTAATGTTTGTCAATTTTGTGCCTACCTGAGTTTATGTAATGTGTTTATTTAACTTAAAAATTAACTTTTGGTTTTATTGATTCTCTCTATCATTTTCCTATTCTTTATTTTATGTCTGCTTAATCATATTCTTTATAATATTAGTCTGTCTTCTTTTAGTTTGGGGCCTTAGGTTGTTCTTTTTTTAGTTCCTTTAGGTGTAAAGTTACATTGCTGATTTGAAATATTTTTATATGTAGGCATTTACAGCTATAAATTTTCCTCTGAGCACTGTTTTCTCTGTATCTCATAAGTTTCGTTATGCTGTGTTTTTATTTTCTTTCACCTCCAAGTGTTCTTTAATCTCCCTTGTAATTTCTTCTTTGGCCCATTGGTTAAGAATGCGTTGATTAATTTGCACATGTTTTTGAATATTCCAGTTTTCTGTCTGCTATTAATAATGTAGCTTCATTCCATTATAATTGGAGGATACTTTTATGATTTCAATTTTTTATATAAAGACATATTTTGTGTGGCCTAACATATGGTTTATCCTGGAGAATGTCCCTTACTAAGGATATTAAAGTCTTCAACTCTTGTGTCTTTGTCTAATTCTCACTTCAGTTTTATCAGCTTTTGTTTCATGTATTTTGAAGCTCTATCAAAAGGTGCTTGCACATTTAGGTTTTATTAGTTTTTCTTAGATAACTGACCTCTTCATTGTCATAAAATGTCTCTCTCTTTTAGGTAGTGTTTCTTTTTCTGAATTCTACTTTGCCCAATGTTAATATAGCTTTCTCAGTTTTCTTTTGATTAGTGTTTGCATGGTATACATTTTTCCATCCCTTTCCTTGTAACCTATCTAAATCTTTATAATTATTTTTTTCATTGCTGGAGACCAGCTCCTCAGGATTCATTGGACCTGAATAGGTGGTGTGGCATCTGCAAGGAAAGAAAGAGATGGACCACAGGTGGCTAGAGCAAGTGTGGACAGCGACCACATGAATCTTGCTTTATTTATATTTTTTACTTAACCTTTTATGTGATGATTTATCTTTTAATCAAAACATTGATTATTTTATCTCTATAGAAAAAGAAAAATCAGAATGCTCCAAAGCACTCATGCTGTGATAAAAGCACCCTCTCATGCATCAATAGTTCACCCCAAAGCCTGTGGCTTGTGGCCAGGAAACTATACAATAGCAGCATGCTTGGCATTAAAGAGTATCAGACTTTTAGTTTAAACTATAATTCTTAACCTTCTTAACTTACAATTTAACCCTTTTTAATCTTGCTTATACTTACTACTCTTAATTTTAATAACACTAATTAGTTAAGGCTAACAATTTAATATTGCTTATACCCTATATTGATCATTTTAATTTATAATCAAAATCACAATGTTTATACCTTTTATTTCCCTGCCAATAGACTCCGGGAACAGCACAGGGGACAAAGTGAAAAGTTAAATGATCCTATTCAAACTAACAAAAACACACTATATCATTCTTATTATTACTAAGGAAAGAACATGTTCCTGGTATATCAAGTGAAACTGTGGGAGTGGGGAGAAACAAAGAAATCTGCAACTGGTTGATGATCAATTAGTTGTAAACACCACTGCACTCAGACCCACTGTCTCCCTGGGGGAATGTGGATAGAAATCTAACATAATAACTTCATTCCACACATACAAGAGCATGACTACAGCCACAATGGTTAATGCACATATCACTAACAAGGAAGATTAATAACAAAATTAAATGGAGCCAATCCATACCGGGAACATGCATCAAAAACACCGTTAGTACTGACAATGCCTTTTTAAATAAACCAATTAATTTTGATGTATTATTAACATGTCCTTTGAGAAACTCCAGGGAATTTCCCAAAGCCATACTTAAGCCAAAGGTTAGGCTGTTTAATTCTGGGAAGCCTTGTCAAGCAACCAAAGGTGAACAAACAAGAACTTCCATGGAGCCGTACCATACATGGGACCCCCTTTTAGCCTGCAGAACAAGGGGTATCACTCCTCAGCCTCCCATGCTGTTCCCTATAGCAGTATGGCTCATGGCATTTCATCCATTTTATTTTATTATTTAATTGTACATGTTTATGGGCTAGAATTTGTTGTTTCAATACATGCATAGATCATTACCATATCTACCACCTAAACCTTTCTGGCTATGACATTAAGATTGTTTTTTCTGGCTATCTTGAAATATACAATACAAATATTATTAGCTATTGTCACTCTAGGGCACTGGAACTTATTTTTCCTATCTCACTGTAACTTTGTAACTTTGTATCTGTCTACCAACCTTTTCCTAGCCCCATATCTCCTTCCCTTTCCCTGCTTCTGGTAGTTACTATTCTACTCTTTATTTCTCTCTTTTATCGTCTATTTTAAATTTATTTTCCTTAATTGACCCATGATAACTGTACATATTTATGGAGTACAATATGATAACTGGGTACATTCATACTGTGTGCAATGATCGTACCAAATCAGTGTAGTTAGTATATCTACCACCTCAAACATTTGTCACTTCTTTGTGTTAGGAACATTCAACATCATCTTGACCAGCTATTCAAAGATACTCAGTACTTTGTTTTTAACTGTAGTCTCCTTATATTACTATAGCACCCTATATCCTATTCTTATCGCTAATATTTTATATTTATGGGCCACTCTCTCTCTAACTCCACTATCCCTTTCTCTCACCAGTCTCTAGTAACCACACTTCTACTTTCTGTTTCCACAAGATCAAATTTTTTAGCTTCCACATATAAGTGGGAATGTGGCATTTCTCTCTCTTCTGTGCCTGGCCTATGTCACTTAACATAATTTTCTCCAAGCTCATTCATGTTGCTGCAAATGGCAGAATTTCATTCTTTTTTATGGGTAAGTAGTATTCCATTTTGTATATATACCACATTTTCTTTATCCAATCATCCATTGAAGGACATTTAGGTTGGTTTCAACTCTTGGCTATTGTGAATAGAGCCACAATAAACATGGAGGTGCAGGTGACCATTCAACTTGTTGATTTCCGTTCCTTTGGGTATGGAATTGAGTATGGTAGTGGGATTGCTGGATTGTATAGTAGTTCTATCTGTAGTTGTTTGAGAAATCTCTGTACTGTTTTCCATAGTGGCTGTACTAATTTACATTCCCCCTGACAATGTGTAAGAGTTCACCTTTCTCTGTATCCTAACAGCATTTGTTATTTTCTGTCTTTTTGATAATAGCCATTCCTATTGGGGTGAGAAGATATTTCTCTGTGGTGCTTTGATTTGCATTTCTCTGATTAGTGATGTTGAACATTTTTTCCTATGCCTGTTGGTCATTTGTATGTCTTCTTTCAAAAAATGTCTACTCAGTTCCTTTGTCCATTTTTTCATGGGATTAATTGGTTTTTAACTATTAGTTGTTCCAGTTCTTTGTATATTCTGGATATTAATCCCTTGTCAGATGCATAGTTTGCAAATATTTTCTCTTATTCTGCAGGTTGTCTTTTCACTGTGTTGACTGCTTCTTTTGATGGGCAGAAGCATTTTAGTTTGACATGATCCGATTTGTTAATTTTTGCTTTTATTCCCTGTGCTTCTGAATTATTTTTCATAAAGTATTTGCCCAGATCTCTGTCCTGATGTGTTCCCCCTAAGTTTACTTCTAGAAGCTTTATAATTTCAGGTCTTACATTTAAGTCGTTACTCCATTTTGTGTCGATTTTGGTATATGGTGAGGGATAGGGGTCTAGTTTCATTCTTCTGCATATGGATCTCCAATTTTACCAGCACCATTTATTGAACAGACTGTCCTTTCCCCAATGTGTGCTATTGGCTCCTTCATCAAAAATCGGTTGGCTGTATGTACATAAATTTATTTCTGAATTCTTTATTCTGTTCTATTGGTCTTTGTGTCAATAGAACACTGTTTTGATTGCTATTGCTTTATAGCATATTTTGAAGTCAGGGAGTATGATACTCTCATTTTTTTGTTTTTGCCCAGGATTGCTTTGGCTAGTTGGTTCTCTTATTGTTCCATATAAGTATTTGAATTGTTTTTTCTATTTCTGTGAAATATGTAATTGCTACTTTGATGGGGATTGCATTAAATCTGCAGATTGCTGTAGTATTGTCATTTTGACAATATTTACTCTTCCATTACATGAGCATGGGATGTCTTTCCATTATTGATGTGATAATTTAGGTTTATTTATTTGCATATGTTGAAACTTTGCATCCCTGGGATAAATACCACTTGATTCTGGTGTATAATCCTTTTGCTGCACTGTTGGATTCAATTTGCTAAGATTTTATGGAGGATTTTTGTGTTTGTGTTATTTAGGAATACTGGCCTATAGTTTTCTTTTGTTGCTTTGTCCTTGCCTGGTTTTAGTATCAGGGTAATTCTGTCCTCATAGTGTCAGTTGGGAAGAATTCCATCCACTTCAACTTTTTTTTTTTTTTGTCTTTTTCCATGTCCGGCAATGGATCGCAACCCTCAGTGTCGCCCCCGTACCGGACTGGGACCGGCAACGGGATCGCAACCCTCGGTGTTGCTCCCGCGCCTCGCTCAGCCAGTGAGCGGGAACCGGTATATATGTGGGATCCGAACCCTCGGGCGGGAGCGCCGCTGCGCTTCCCAAGCGGCGCACTATCCAGTGCGCCACCGGGCCAGCCCCACTTCAACTTTTTGAAATTTAAGTTAAGAAGTATTGTTATTAGTTCTTCTTTAAATGTTTAGTGGAATTTAGCAGTAAAGCCATCTGGTCCAGAGCTTTTCTTTGTTGGGAAACTTTTCCTTACAGATTCTATCTTGTTACTTGTTATTGGTCTATTCAGGTTTTCTGTTTCTTCTCGGTTCAGTCTTGGTAGGGCATATGCATCCAGGAATTTATCTGTTTCCTCTGGGTTTTCATGTTCATTGGCATATAGCTGTTCAAAATCCTCTTTGGTCATCCTTTGTATTTTGGTGTTATCTGTTGTAATGTCTACATTTGCATTTCTGATTTTATTTATTTGGGTCTTTTCTCTTTTATTCTTGGTTAGTCCAGATAATGGTTTGTCAATTTTGTTTACCTTTTCAAAAAAACAGCTTTTCATTTGATGGTTTTTTTTGTGTTGTATTTTTTGTGTCAATTTCATTTGTTCCTGCTCCAATTTTTATAATTTCTTTTCTTCTACTAATTTTGGGTTTAGTTTGTTCTTGCTTTCCTAGTTCCTTGAGATGGGTTGTTAAGTTGTTTATTTGTAATCTTTCTGGTTTTTTTGATATAGGTGTTTATTGCTATAAATTTTTCTCTTAATACTGCCTTGGCTGTATCTCATAGGTTTAGGTGTGTTGTGTTTCTCTCTACATTAGTTTAAAGAATTTTTTTAAAATTTCTTTCTTAGTTTCTTCTTTGACCCGTTGTTCTTTCAGGAGTATGTTGCTTGATTTCCAGGCATTTGCCTAGTTTCATAAGTTCCTCTTATTACTGATACCTAATTTTATTCTATTATGGTAAAAAATAATACTCAATATGATTTTGATTTTTTTTAACTTGTTGAGACTTATTTTGTGGCCTAACATATGGTCACATACATTGAGAATGTTCCATAGGCTGATGAAAAGAATGTGTATTCTGAAGCCGTTGGATGAAATGCTCTGAAAATGTCTGTTAGGTCTGTATGGTCTATGGTGCCATTTCCTTGTTGATTTTCTGTTTTGATGGTCATTGCTGACAGTGGAGTATTAAAATCCCCAACTAGTATTGTGTTGGTGTCTATGCCTCACTTTAGCTATGATAATATTTGCTTTATATATCTGGGTGCTCTGGCATTGTTTGTATATATATTCATAACTGTTATATCCTCTTGCGGTCTTGATCCCTTTATCATTATATAGTTCCCTTCTTTCTCTCTGAGTAGAGATTTTGATTTAAAGTCTGTTTTATACAACATAAATATAGCTACCCCTGTTCACTGTTGTTTTCCATTTGTGTGGAATATCTTTTTCCATCCCTTCACTTGCAGTCTATGTGTGTCTTTGTAGGTAAGGTGTGTTTCTCACAGGTAGCATATGGGTGGGTTCATGTTTTTTATTCATTCAGCCAGACTATGCCTTTTGACTGGAACATTCGTTCCATTTACATTCAAGGTTATAAATGATATATGAGGTCTTACTCCTGTCATTTTGTTGGTTGTTTTCCAGTTGTTTTGTGTATGCTTTGTTCCTTTCCTCTCTTAATATTTATCCTTATGGTTTTGTTATTTTCTGTATTGACAGTGTTTGATTCCTTTTCTTTCTAATTTGTATATCTACTCTACCAGTAAGTTTTATATTTTTCTGGCATTTTCATGATGGTAGTTATTCTTCTTCTTCTTTTTTTAGATGTAGGACTCTCCTGAGCATTTGTCATAGGACCAGTCTGGTGGTGATGAATTCTCTTAATTTTTGCTTGTCTGAGAAAGATTTTATTTCTCTTTTATTTCTGAGAGATAGATTTCCTGAGTATAATATTCTTGGCTGACAGGTTCTTTGTTTCAGTACATTGAATATCTTATTGCATTCTCTCTTGACACTTAGGGTTTCTGCTGAGAAGTCTGCTGTTGGTCTAATGGAGTTTCTCTTATAAGTGACTTGATGTTTTTCTCCTTCTGTTATTAGAATTCTCTTTATCTTTAACTTTGGATAGTTTGACTACAATGTGTCTTGGAGATGACCTACTTGGGCTGCATTTATTTGGGGGCATTTTTGAACTTCCTGGATTTGGATGTTTGCATTTTCTGCCAGACTAGGAAAGTTTTCAGCTATTATTTCTTTAAATAAATTCTCAGTATCTTTTTTGTTTTTTTCTCCGGGCTTGTCCATTATCTGAATATTTGTTTACTTTATAGTATCCCATAGATTTTTCTAAGCTTTGTTCATTCTTTTTTATTCTTTTTTTTATCTTGTATTATTTCAAAACTGCTATTTCAAGATCAGAAATTATTTCTTCTGCTTGATTTAGTTTGTTGCTGAGACTTTCAGATGTAGTTTTTATCTCATTCAATGAATTCTTCGATTCCAAGATTTTTGTTTGAGTTTTAAAAAGATATTTATCTCTCTGTTAAATTTCTCATTCAGATCATGAATTGCTTTTCTGATTTCATTGAATGTTTGTACTCTCTTGTATCACACCGAATTTCTTTAAGATCATCAATTTGAATTCCTTTTCTAGTAAGTTGGCAATTTTTGATTCTTTGGGATTAGTTGCTCTAACATTATTTTATTTTTTGTTGGTGTCATGTTATCTTGGTTTTTTCTGTTTCTCATATTCTTGCATTGGTATCTCTGCTTTTGGTGGAACAGCCACATTTTTGAGTTTTGTAGAGTGGCTTGCTGCAAATGCATCCTAGAGTGTTGATTGGGTAGAGCACAGGCTTTGTTCCAGATGAATACAGTCAGTAACATAGACTCTGTGTAGTTTCTTCAGCTGTAATCCACTTTTGCTATGTCTGTGAGTGGCTCAGTGACCTATGTTTTGGAGGTTTGTAGCAACAGTGGCATAGCTTTGCTGGGGGATGTATTGCTGGATTGGTTCCCAGGCTGGGGTGTGCATATGCACCCTGGGGATCAGTTGTCTTAGGAACTGCTTCACTGAGGATGGTGTGCAAAGGTCTCCAAGACTGATTTGCCAGAGGCAAGGTCACTGTTCTGCTTCCCTGACCAGAGGTGGGCCCACCAGGGACACATCAGACAAGATGTGTCTCACTCAGATTTGTGTACATGTGACTGCTGAAAGACTCAGTGGTGTGTCTTTCAGGGATGTGACAGCTGAGCTGCTTTTCTGAGTCAAGGATGTGGGTGCACTTTAGATTGGCTAGTTGAGGGTGGGTCTGCTGGTAGCCCTTTTGCTGTCCCAATTCTTGGGTCCTGATGTGAGATCATGCTTCCTTCTGTAGTTCAGGAGCTGGACTGTCAAGGTGGCGCTGCTGAGCTGTTTCTCAGGAAGTGAGCAAGTCCGCTAGTCAGGCCTGCAGTGAGGAGACCCATCCAGGTACTTCTTTTGTGGTGGGTGAGGCCACTAGGTAGGTCTGCAGTGAAGGGGCAGGTGCAGCTGCTTCTGGGACTGTTGGAAAGGGTGGTAGATGGGAGTTTTCAGGAGAGAATTGCCTGGCAGCTTCTCTAGGAGGGCATGGATGCACTTTATTTCCACCAACCCATGGGCATATTCATTAGGATAGAGACCTGTGAGCAGTTTTCCTGGGATGGGGGCTCAGGCTAACCCAACTTGGTCAGCTGGCAGGAGTAGGGGATAGGAGGATTCACATTCTCCTGTGAATGTGCTGGGAGGATGGCAGACCCTTACGCTGGGGAAGTGCCCTGCCTACTGGCCCCAGGTTAAGGTGTGCTCTCTTAAAGGTTCTGGTTTCAAGATGACACCATTCTGTATCAGGTTGGGTCATGAGGGTGGGGGATGAGGAATGCACAGCTTTTTCTACTGTTCTAGAGCAATGCAGTGCATGTATTTTTGGCAGCTCCCCACAATTGGTTTTGGGCTTGTCCTGCCAAAGAATCTGTGTGCCTCTGTTGTGAGGATAAGAATTGGTGTGGGTCACCAGCTTACCTTTTCGCTGCAAGGGAAAATTCTTCCTGCATTGATCCCAGTGTCAGAGACATGGCTGCTAAGTCTGCTTGACTCTTTCTCCTCTCTATGCTGCCACCCTGGGTTTTCACACTCCAAAGGGATATCGCAAGTCTCCTGCTACACTCCTACACTCTTCCACCAGTGCCTCCACCGATATTTAGCTGTCTGTTAGTTGTTCTGGTCCTTCTCTGTGGAAGGAATACACTCTGTTTTATATTTAAAGTAGGTTTATATAGGGTCTTTCAAGAGGGTTTTTTGCATGAGGCATGTAATTGTGTCTTAGTTTTTATACAATCTAATAATCTGTATTTCAACTGATATGTTTAGGTTATTTATATTTAATATAATTATTGATATGGCTGGATTCAAATTTACCATCTTGTTAATTGTTTTGCTTATTACCTCTGTGCTTCATTTCTTTTTCTCCTATCTTTTCTGACTTACTTTTATTAATTTTATATTTTTATGATTTATTTTTTCCTCCACTGTTGCCTTACTTAAAATTTTAAGTAATTTTCATGTAGTTTATTTATTTTGTTGTCATATTGTCAGGTTCAACAATTTTCATGAGCTCAAAGCCTGGAAGAGAACAATAGCCACTATTTACAAAGAAGCCATATAGTTTAAAATATTTATTTTTAATTGATTGTATCTTTAAGTACTCATGTGTTATGTAAAGAATTTACAACAGTATTTTATTTTCTCCCTCTCATCCTTTATGTTATTTTGTGATGCATTTTACTTTTATCTGCTCATAGTATGCAATAATACCATTGCTACTATTTTTGTTTCATACATTTAGTTTTTTAGGGCAATTAAACATAAGAAAAAAATTGTATGTTTATCTTCATTTATCACTTTTCCTCTACTTTCCATTATTTGATGTATTTTTTCTTGGTATCCCACTTCTTTCTGAACAATTGCTCTTATCATTTCTTGCAGTGCATATCTGCTGGCAATGAATTTTCTCATATATATTTTTTTCTAACCTGAGAAAGTCTTTACATGTCCTTCACTTTTTTTTTTTTTTCCTTTTTGTCTTTGTTCGTGTCCGGCAACAGATCGCAACCCTCAGTGTCGCGCCCGTACCGGACCGGACCGGCAATGGGATCGCAACCCTCAGTGTTGCGCCTGCACCTCGCTCAGCCAGTGAGTGGGAACCGGTCTGTATGTGGGATCTGAACCCTCGGCGGTAGCGCCGCCGTGCTCCCAAGTGGCGCACTGTAGCAGTGCGCCACCGGGGCGGCCCATGTCCTTTACTTTTAAAGATATTTTTGCTGGGTGCAGATTTTTGGGTTGATGTTTTTATTTCTTTCAGCACTTTGAAGATGTAACTGTATTGTCTTTTGGCTTGCATGGTTAGTGCAATGAACAATAAATCAGTTTATTTCTTGCAATACTAGCAAATAATGACAACGATAAGCAATTGTAGAATTCATTGTCTTTTAAGTATAATTCTAATGGCTTTCAAATGCTATTTATTTTTATATTTAAATTGTTTTTAAAAATTTGGTTAACAAAGTGAATTTAACTCTCTTGTATACTTGAAGGAGTATACATACATATATACATGTTAAAAAGAGAAGAGAGATAAACTAGTGTCAAAAGCAACAAAAAGATCTACTGTAAAGATTAAAGATTGTTCCTTTCTTTTACAAAACAAGAGATTGTTGATGTTATTAGTAAAAGTATTTTTGTATGATACAGTTGACCCTTAAACAATGTGTGTTTGAACATTGAGGGCCCACTTATACACATATTTTTATCAATTAATACACTGGGCCCTTCATATATAGTGGTTTCATATCTGCTGATTGAGCCAACCACTGATCAAAATATCTTATGTGAACCCATGTATTTGGAGGGCTGACTTTTCAAATCATGGGTTCTAAAGGACCAATTGCAAGACTTGAGTATCAGTGGAGTTTGGTATCCGTGGGGGTGTCCTGGAACCAATCCCATGGACATGAAGAGAAGGCTGAAATTATGGGGTTGGAATCAAATTATAGTATGATGCTGATTTAAAGGCAATTGAAGGGGAGATAAGGTGGTAGAAAGTCTTCCTTTTGAAAGTTTTCATGGGGAAATGGAAAAGTGTGGGAAATGATAATAAGGATAATTATAACATTGTGAACGTGGAGTATCAGTCTCAAGCATTTATTTTCTGTTTACCATGCTGAGGACATAACATTCATTATTTCAGTTAACTTATTTCAGTCATTACGGCAGTGTTGTGACAGAGATTATATTAATAATCTCAATTTTACACGTAAGAAAATTGAGGCACAAAAAGTTTAAAGACCTGTCTGTATCTTGAGAGCTTTGTTTAAAAAAAAAAATAATTGAAGTCTCTCTCAAGAGCCTGGAGTCCTGCGATTTATTGAATGCAAGCTTTATTTCTTTGTATTGGTTGAGATAGATGGGGCATAACATCTTTCATTTATTTTTTTTTTAACATTTATAAATCTAAATGTGAATCCAAGTTTATCTTGTTATAACTGCCCTTTGTACTGTAAATGCTAAAGCCAATTTGGAGAACACTTTGGTAATATCTACTAAAATAAATGATGTTCTTTGTCTTTTATGGTAGATGGGATCACCTAAAAATAGGTGCCTTAATGTGATGATGACTTTCTTTCATCAGGAAGTAAGATCTCTGTTTCCTTCCCTTGAAATTAGACAGATCTTTGTGGATGCTTCAACCAATACAATGTGGCAGAAATTATAGTCCATGAGTTTCCAGACTAGGTGCTAATAGGCAATATGGTTTCCTTCTGATTTTTTCCTTCTCTTGGAAAGCTTTCTCTGAGAACCGAGTCACCATACTGTGAAGAAGCTCAGGCCAAATAGAGAGGCCGTGAATGGGTTTTCTACTGACAACCCCAGCTAGTCTCACAGTTGACCATCAGCCTCAACTAACAGATGTGTTTCAGCTCCTGATGTCATGTCTTGAAGCTGAGGCCTTAGACATCATAGGGCAAATATAAGCCACCCCATCGCATCCTTTCTGAATTTCTGACACAAAGAAAGCATGAGAGGTAATAAATGATTATTGTATGTAGCCAGGTTTTGAAATAATTTGTTACCCAACAGAAATAACTAGTATGCCCTTGTTCCAGTGATTCCAAATTTGGTGAGCACTCAAGAAGAACCCTCACACAACAAGGTATATGCAAAATCCCTGTTGTACCATCATTTGTAAGAGCAGGAAACTTGGAACATCTAAATATCCATAAATTAAAGCCTGGCTAAATAATCTTAGAATATTCATCCTATGAAATAATCGGCTATAGTTAAAAAGAATAAAATATATGTACATGGAAAGTTTTTCAGTTCATACCGTTGGGTAAAAATAGCAAGGTAGAGAAGGGAAATAACATTTATGTAAAACACATACATACATACCCCAAAATAATATTATATATTTTCTACTGGAATGTAAAAGTAAGTGAAAATTGGTTTGATATTATGCATAGTGTTCTAATGTGTAAATGAGGTAAAAATAGTGTCATAAATTTAAACTAATATGAGTTAAATAGAAAGATGAAGAAGTTATTGAGATTCCTGTTCTGTGCCTGTTATTGGGCCATGAGTCTCTCTGGAGTTATTTTATATATTTCTTATAATAATCCTGATAAGTATATATTACTATCATATTTTTTATAGAAGGGAAACTAGAGTAAAAATGTTTAATCACTGCAGCAGAAACTTACCATAGTTGGCCAATTATTTAATTGCCTCTACAGAACCTAATTTCTTCCTGGTTAGTACACACATGGCCCTTTTAAATGTAGATATTGCTTTTGAAATGAACATTCAGTTTTATACTTTATGAAGCCCACCCAGCCTTAGTTTCCTCATGTGCAGCACCAAGGAGCCAATCAGAGGTATTACATGATTTTTTTAACTCTGAAATTCTGAAGCTAATTGTGGTTTGAGTCAAACCAAATGGACATAATTTAATGGTCTCAGGTTACTTTTTGCTTCTTTTGTTTCAGTAGATATTTCTGTTGTACCAGTCTCTGAGCACATTCAAATCAAGCACATTCAGAGTCCTTCTGAGTTCTCTTTGAGGATTATGAAGAATGGTGGAGAAAGTTTCCATTCTCAAAAGAGTTACCAAATATTACTTGTATGAAGCTTGTTTTATCCATTGATACCAACTCCAGAGGTATTTGCAACAAGTCATCCACCTAAGTGTAAGCAGAGTTTGGGTATTGCTCAGTTAAAACCTCATTATCATATGTGAGAAAAGTGGTCTTTCTACCATGATGGCTTCATCAAAACTGACATATAAACTCTAAGCCTTGTCTCAACCACATGACTATGCTTGGGCTTTATGAGAAGTGTCCTTATTGTATTTGGCATCTACTTTTTGGCTTAAGTTAGTTCCAGTTTAGTATCTTTCATTGCAACCCAAGTATTTCTGGAAGAGCCAAAGATCTACACTGGGCCCAAGTTAGTAGAGCAAAGAGTAAGGAAAACAAGACAGTTTTAAGTAGAGGGTATTAGAAGAACAAAACCTCAAGAGTATGAAGTAGTCAAAAAACTGTCAGAGGTTAAGTTAGCTGGTTACAAGTGTGTTCTCATGTGTGTATGTTATGTGTGTTACACACATAACAGACAAATATTAAACAAGAGAATGTGAAAGAGAATTGGGGAAGGGAACTGGCAGCAAGTAGTGAAACTGTCTCTCAGGACAGGGACCAGGGAATTTAGACCTAAGGCATTAACTTTGTTACATTCAGATTCTTTGTGATGTGTTGGTTCTCCTTAATTCTCGACTGCACTTTTCTTAAATGGATACGATTTAACTTACTACAAACGTTCAGGTACTCCAGTTTATCATCTTATGTCAGTGCTATCCATCTTGTGTGTATAGTGCTGTGCTTTGTCACTTGGCCATTATACTGCCCATTAGTTTCCTTGAACATATTCTTTTCTATAATAATGAGTCAGTGTCAGGACATCTTGTGGTAAGATCTTGATATATTTTTAACTGGAGGACTCCTTTAAAAAATGAGTCAATGATGAAGGATTATCATGTACTGAAGAAAAAAAAAGTAGAAATGTAATGAATCTAGACTTTGACGTGTCATATATCTTATGCAGGGACACCCAAGAATTGTTGGAGAATGTTGGAAATATGCCAGGAATCATTGTGGTGGGATGGTGGCCAGGTTGACGATGACGCATTGTCATCTAACTTTTGGAAAATCCTGTGAGGCTCACGATGGAGTCTGGCAATAGCAATTACAATTATTGTACTTCATTTTATTCACTTGGGCAAAATAATGTCATTCCACTTAAAACATACAAAATTACAAACTAATAATAAAGCTCTCTTAATGGCCCTTAGAGTGAGGAGTTAACCTTGATGATAAAGTGACATAAGGCTTGGTCAACCTCGTTTCTGGCTAAGTCCCAGGGAGAATGAATTCTGAGTGACTCAGCTGTGTGGAATCAATAACCAAGTCCTGTTTGGCACTAGCTGGATATGAGGGGTGACCGCAGTACTCGCTCAGGTACAGGGGTTACCCAGACTTTCCCTGCAACCCTCACAATGCTGCTGCTTTGTTTTTCTTGTCATCAAATGTCTCTTCTCTCTGACCCAAGTCTCAAGTGCTGTAGTGTGTGACTATGCCTCTCTAAAAAGGACAATCTCACTTATGGAAATAAATTAAGCCCAGTTAAATGTTTTAGACATTTATACGCTAAATAGCAATAAATCTTGGGTTAATATTTGTACACAGCCAACAGCAAGCTTTGCAGTAAATTCTTCAGCATGGTTGTATTCAAGGATATTTTAGAAAGAAAGTTGTTGAGCAGCTCTGCTTAGAGCTGTCACTTAAAAAATTTACAAAGCCTGGACATTGGTAGAACTTACAGACCAGGCAAATTCATATTGTGGAATTTTGCAGAAATGATACTGGGACAAAGATCCCATCTAAGAAAGCACTTGCCTAACTCAATTCACTACATTTTCAGCTTTGTGGACCCAGAAATTAAAAACAACACTTTCTTGTGAATATCCTAGCATAAACTATAACTGAGGATGTAAACTTGTGTAAATAAAACTTTTGAGAGCATGACCTATAAAATTATGCTGACGTATTCATATACAGAACATATATAGGGGTGACTAGTGTATTCCCTGTATCATTTGTGAAACTAGCTTGAAACTAAAGTCAGCATAGTGGTAATTAATTTCATGGTTCAAATGTGTAAAGGCCTCGTGCTGTAATGTCTGAGGCAGGTGAGGTTCTTGATTAAGCTTGGCAGGTATACATTCCCATGGCCAGAGCTGAACAACATTTTCCCTTTGGAAGCTGACTTACTGGCATCTTCATTGCCCACTGATTCTTCCTTTGACCAAGTTGATACATTCTTTCATTAGACATGTTAGTTGTGTTTTACATAAATAATAACATTAGCACATTTATTATGTAAATAATGACAATAGTTGGAATGCAATGGAATCTGAGAGCAAATTTAACTGCTGAGAACTTATAAATATTTCTAGGGCTGACGAGCATAGAGTGAGGATTTCTGGAGAGGGGCTCTGTGTTCAGAGTTCCAGGCTGAACTCCAGGGATATGATAAAACCTCCAAGTAGTTTTGTGGATTGTGAGAACAGAAAGGCCATGTGATCTGATTCCTATATGGAACACTGGAGAACAGTAGACAAGGGAATTTTTCCGTTATCCATTAATTTGCAGGAGAATATAACATTTGTAGAATGTGAGATTGAGCTCACTAGGGCCCTAGAAGATATCAGGTTGGACCATGTAATTGGAGGCTAATTGCTATTGTCTGAATGTTTGTGTCTCCCAAAAATTCATATGTTGAAATCTAACCTCCAAGTTTATAATATTAAGAGGTGGGGATTAAGGGGGTGATTAGGTCATGAGAACAAAGTGAATGGATTCATGAATGGACTAGTGCCCTTATAAAAGAGGCCAGAGACAGACTCTTCAATCCTCCACCATGTGAGGACATAGAGAGAAGGCACCATCCATGAACCAGGAAACAGACCCTCACCAGACACCGAATCCTCCGGTGCCTTGATCTTGAACTTCCCAGGCTGCAGAGCTGTGAGAAATAAATTTCTGTTGTTTACAGCTACCTTGTTTTAGTGTTTTCTTAATGCAGTCAGATGGACTAAGACACCAGTTAAGACTGAGTCCACAGCAGCAGTTGTCCGTGTGGAGGAGTGATGGCAGCTAAAAGGCAGACACAAGTTTACAACTCAACAAGGCCATTGTGGACAGAAGCCAACATCAGACTCCTTCTCTTGAGACCATGGAAAAGGAAGGGAAAAGAGAGAAACCTTAATCTGCTAAATTTAAACTTGAAATGGCTGAAGAAAATACTAGAGTGATCCAACTTATGTGATGTGAGCTCAATTGTATTTTCTGCCATTAGTCAGAAGAGAGTCTCAAAGTAAAAATGAAGTTACCATAAAAAAAAATCAAGTTATATTTTTGCCAATTAGAGTTTGTGGATTGAAAATCAACATCTGCTTTTGGTTTGCATATATGGATATGTGGCTGTGGAATTTATACTGGGATTAAGGCATTTAGAACACTATAAAAAGATGGGTTCTTGAGTTATTTTGAGGAATAAAAGATGTGGGAAGCTATAATTTAAATTTATAAAACAATTATTCACAAATATTTCAACATTATTGGTTTAATGACAATAGATATGCTGTCTTGATAAAATTTTACTATGAGATTTGTAATCCAGAATTAATGTTATTGACTTTGCTGTTAGGTTTCTTTAAAAATTCTGTTTATTAAGTGTGTAATGTCTTAATGATCCCATGTGGAGAACAGGAATTGGGACATTCCTGACCAAATTCTGAGCTATAGTGGCCTCAAGATAGCTTTAACTTCTTTATTTCTCTTATACTGCAATTTATACTAATTACAGCAATTCATTTTAGCTAACACATGTGGAAACAAATAAAAATGTGAAACCATACATAATGAAATCTAAACTGATCATAAAATTTTTAAATAAATTTTATCATGAGAGGTTTCATGCAGCTGCATATTCAGAATTTCCTTCTTCCTATTTAGTGCCTCAAATATTTTAATAGTTTTTGTTATTCTGTGATCAATGTGAATAGCCAAATAATTTTAAGCAATAAATAAAATAGGATAAATTCATTATTGTAAAAATTTCTTTAAAATAATATTTAATTTCAAATCACTGGAAATAGCAATAACCAAATTAGATATTATCAGACTTCTCTAATACAAAACGTATGTTTCTGCATTCTATTACTTGAATACTTGAATACTTGAGCAATTAGATGCCACCGGCAATGTTAGATCTGATTAAAGATTTTAGGCCTACTGCTTTACAAGCTTAGCTATGAATGTTAGCTAACACTATCTTTTAGATCTAGAAAAAAAACAGTATCACAAACTGGTTGGATTCCTTTTTTATCTTATTTGATTTTATGAGACTAGAAATCATAGGATAGTGGATGTACAAATAGTAGCAGAAATGGACAATTTTGCTTAACCCAATAACTGAATAAAATATACACTTATTTACTTCCTACCATGTGTTAGATATAATTCTGCCCTCTGAGAAAATACAATTATTGAGGCATTATTTGTTCTCACAATAAATTAATAGTCTATTTGGAGGGCAAACATAAAAAGAGATGCAGGATGCAATGTAGTACAGTAGATACTGTAAAAGATGTGAAATACAAGGAGCATTGAAGCAGAGGGACATATGATCACGAATACAGAGTTGTCAGTGATGATGTCTGCCCAGAAAAGGACCCTATTTTCCAGGCCTAGCTGCAACAGTATGTCTTATTCACTGTTTGTTTTCCCCCTTCCTCTGCCCCAACAAGGAAAGTAGAACATTGAAAGAGATGGACCTTGGTCCCTAAATCATCATTGATCAAGAACATTGTAATTGGACTTATAAATTAGCATATCAGTCCACTGATGTTTTGGGATAATTTATTGTAGCAGCAAATGCTCCTCTAGTCTACAAATTATACCTGAAGGGAATAGGAAATACATAAAATGGACTCCTTAATCTTATATACAATTTTTTTCAGGTGGCATATGAAAAAATGATGGGGAAGGGGTTGGGTGGATCAAAGATATACTTAGAAAATAGCATGAGGCAAGGTATAGGGATTTTTAAAAAGTTCATATACAACGTTTCTTATCATTCAGTACATCTGTTATCATAGGCTTGGGAAGAAGAGAGCTATGACATGGGCTGGAGAAGAATATAGGGCTATATTTTGAAAATCTGTATATGCCCATGCATAGATTTATGACTTCATCATTATGCTGGCTGTTTCTAACATACATTTCTCAGAGTCATAAGGTTATCTTAATCATAATAATATCCATTTTGTCATGGAGAAAAAGAAAAAAAATGGAAATTTAAATTGATTACGGAGCTTGAAAGGAATATTGACTATTAACGATAGACAATGTGGAAAATGGTAAAAGTATTTTAAAGGGGCTCTCTTTTTGAACTAAGATTGGGCATCTGAATTTTGTAATGTTGTGTATAGTTTTATTCAGCTGCACTAAGCAACCATGGCACAGGAATAGAAATGCTGCAAAGAAAAGTTGATCAGAGGTGTTATGACATAGAATAAGTCAGTATACTATAGAATAAGTTGAGAACAGAAGCTATTCTGTGGTTAAAAAAAAAAAAAAGGAAAGAAACCCTCAAATCTCAATGTGTTAAAACAATAAAGATGGATTTCTTGCTTACATGTCTAATGCAAGGTTGGGGTGGTGTTATGGGTGAAATTGTGTCCCTCAGAAAGACATGTTCGGAAACTTCCAGTCAAGATGGTGGAATAAACTATCCCCAGCATCACTCTCTCCCACAAATCAACCAATTTACAGCTATTAACAAGCAACAACAGCCAAGCTGGGGCTACTAGAGCTCAGGGGAAGAGGAGGAGAGATCTATGGAGTGCATGAATGCAGGAGAAGCCACAATGAGAGAACAAAAAATCTGCTCTGACTGTTTCAAATTCCAGCTGCTTCCAGGCTGGAGCTGCTGAGTACACGGAGCAGGAGATGGCAAAAGCCACAGCTGTGCCCTTTGGATGAAGTTGCTTAGAGGCAGCAGGGGAGAAGTAGGCCTTGGTGGCCCCCAGGCCAGCAAGACCACTAATACAGTTCCCGTGGACCCACATAGGAGGGAGGAGCCACAACAACTGAATAAAAGGAGCCACTAGGGCCGGTGAGTCATCACAAGCGATTGGAGCACAGCCTTCCCATGGGAAGTGTTTGGCCCACAGGCAGTGGGGGAGATGGGCCTACCGGGGGAACACTGGGGCACAGTGAGAACAGCTGACCTGCCCCCAATCAGCACTGGACCACTCAGAGGGGACTGGTCAGGAATATATAATTGCAAGGGGTACAGTTTGATAAAAAGACTCAGGTCCAGACCAGAGTTTCTACACAACCCAGGTGTACTGGATCTCACCAGACATGGAAGTACCTACCTATAAAGTCAACCATTAAAACCTGAGCTGCACAAAAAGCCTTTCCCAGGGAATCAGCAGTAAAGCAGCAGTTTAGCTCAACAACACAGCTCAAAGTACTGGTCCCCACAGGAAGTTCCCCCATTTTAGAAGTAAGCAAAGGACAACAAATTAGTTCCAGCGCAGAGTTCAAGTGGGAACAACAAATAATCCAACACAGAACTGAAAGAAAAAACAAAGTACCCACAACCAGAGACAAAGTTTGATATTAACTAGTAAAGGTCTCGGTTCACTGAAGAACAAAGAAAAAACAAAGTACCCACAACCAGAGACAAAGTTTGATATTAACTAGTAAAGGTCTCGTTTCACTGAAGAACACCTATAACACCTAGAAGGACCAGAAGTCCCCTGGGTTACCAAGCCAGAAAGTGGGGCCCCCAGCCATGCTCTCCAACACCCACAACAAGTCCTGAGGATTGGGGCTGAGGGCCTCCTCCACAGCCCCCTGACACACACACCCAGCCCAGTGACAACCACTGAGCCACTGCAGGAAGTGCCCTGGGCTCTCCCAAGCCAAGGTGGTGGGGAGCCAAGGGCCTCGGCCATGCCCCCCTGACACGTGCAACCAGACTAGAAGCGACAACTGAGCCGCAGCAAGAAGGGTCCTGGGTTCCCGAGCTGCGTTGATAGGAGGTGAGGGCTTTTGCCACACCCTCCTGACATCTGTAGCCAGCACAGCAATGACCAAGCCACAGCTGGAAGCCCCTGTGGGAATGAGGGGGGTGCCACAGGCCTCCATCCCACCCCTCTTTCTTTTTTCTTCTTCCATCCCATTTTTTTCCCTTTCCTCTCCTCCTCCCTCCCAACTGCTCTGCAACAACATCACAGAATGTAAAAAATATTAATAAAAATTTTTTTCAAAAAGACAAAAATAAAAACAAAAAAAAGAAAGACAAGTTGAAGTCCTAACACCTAGAATCTCAGAATGTGACCTTATTTGGAAATAGGGTCTTTGCAGATGCAATCAAGTTAGGATGAGCTCATTAGGGTTGGCCCTAATCCAATATGACTGGTGTGTTTTATAAAAAGGTGGGAATGTAGACACAGACATGGATACACACAGGGGGAAGATGATGTGAGGAGACATAGGGAAAAGATGGCTATTTACAAGGCAAGAAAAGAGGCTATTAGAATTTAGGAGAGAGGCCTGGAACAGATCCTTCCCTAGAACCTTCAGCGAGAGCGTGGCACTGTTGACACCTTGATTTCAGAGTTCTGGCCTCCAGAGTTGTCAGACAGTAAATTTCTATTGTTTAAGCCACCCAGTTTATGGTACATTGTTACAGCAGCCCTAGGAAACTAGTACAGGTGGACATTCTCCTTTTTGTAATTCCAGAGAAGATGGAATAGAAGATGGCTCCAAAGAAGCCTTAACAGACAGATGCACAGAGTTTTCACACTGTTTTTTATTTACCTGGCTGTGAAGTGACATACACCCCTTCCATCATAGTCCATTAACTAGAAATAGATACATGAACTCAATGAAACAGTAAGGGAGCCTGAGACATGTAGAAAAGTGTTTTTAGGATTTGGCATACAGTTACTGTCTTCATCACAACTGCCACTGAGGCAGGTATCTCTGGCCTCTTAATTCTGTTTCTGACTCCTAATAATGGTGACAAAGTTGTTCATATCCCAAACATTAATTTCTAGATACATTAAATTGGAGTAATTATGTCTAATGGATATAAAGCACTCAGCAGATCACCTGACAGAGAAAATTCTCTATGATACTTTATTTTAACTTGAATTTTGAAGATTTCTTGAAATATTTTAGATCTGGAACATTACCTGAACATTGGTAGTGTTTCAAGAAAACTGAAGAGTTTGGGAAAGACCGACCTGACCACTCCACGCCTTTCCTTTCATTGACTTTTTTATCATCCATATATGAATTGATGTGTATGATATACTGTAACTTGGTAATAATTAGACCTCTTTATGTTCCATGTAATCACTAAAGAAAAAAATTAGAAATTTAGGTATGTAAAAAGAGCATATAGGCAAATAACGATTTAGCCTGGGTTTGGCATCTTTTTTATACGGAAGCCTTCTTATATTGGCCAGACATATTTCTAGGATAAAAAGAAAAGAAATTCTGAGATTCTATTTATCTACTCACTATAAAGTGAAATTTTGGAAATTCAAGATTCCATGTAACTTTGTATTTAAAATAAACCAATTGAACCTATGTTCTATTGGGGCTCATAAAGTGACATCCCCAAAGTGAAGGCCTCAGAAGCATCCTCAAAAGCAAGTTTTCCCTCTGACTTTCTCCTGCTCTCCTGCCTCTCAGCCTCATTCTCCCCTAAGGCAAGCCATAGAAAGCCATTCTTCACCAAGTTGGGTCATAGAAACCAGAATCCCTTTTCCCAAAGCCAGGCATAAAGACTAAGAAAAGAAAAGAACTTTTAACATTGCAGAAAAGAACTTATAACTTGGCCCACCTTCCATACCTCAGTTTAGACAATTCCAAGCTCTTTATTCCCTCTGAGCATATTCAGTTTGGGGTTCATTTCTGCTCCCTTCCATAACAGGAACTTTGAGTAGAAGATAAGTGAGCTCATAATTCATGAGACTGCAATTTGACTATTTCCTACATGTCTGGCATTTTGCTCTAAAAGTAGATTAATAACAAGTCACAGTAAAAGTCACATCTTAAAGCCCTGATTATATTTCTCTAACAGAGGCCAGCATTTTAGATTTACCAGTTATATCAGAGAAAGTTGAAACAGTTAAGCAATAAGTAGATTAAGACTGGAGTATTGTGCCTTTTAAGTGACAAATTGAACCACTATGTAGCAGTAACTGAAATCCTAAAAACTTATGACAGTTTTGTTTGATTTGTTTGTTTTTGAAAACCAGGAATTTGGCAAGCTTAATTAGATAGTGGTACTTATTTTCTTTTTATTTTTCATGTATTCTCATCTATATATCAAAAATAGAACCTTATTTTCAAATTGGCCTTTTCGAAGATTTAAAACACTATTTAATACATAATATAGGAACAACTGCCCTCTTACTTTCAACCCACTGGCCATTCCCAGGCATTTTCAATTCTTCTAAAGTAGTCTCCAAATGTGGGTGAAAGGAAAGTATTAAAAACTAGTCTTTATTGAGTGCTTACTCTATGCTAGGCACTAACCTAAGCCCTTTACATCTACTAACTAATTGATCTGCTCAGTAACTTACAGGAGTACGTAGTATTCTTATTCCCATTTTACCAGTATGAGAACTCAAGCAGATAAAGGGTAAATGACTTTCCCAGGTCACATATATGAGGGTACTTCAAAAAGTTCACGGAACAGTTTATGTTACCTTTCAATACTATTTTTCCACAGGCTTTTTGAAGTGCCCTCAAATGGGCATGAGAAGCTGAAGTGTAGGTTTAGGCTGCATGGCTCCAGAGCCCTGGTCTCTCTATGTTATTACGTTGTGCTGGATGCAGAAGCATCCCCCTGCCATGTCTATCTTGGACCCTTTCACAGGTAATAAATAGCACAGAGAGGAAGACTTATTCAATCAGTGTTTCCCAAATTTCATATGCATCAGAATCACCTAGAGACTTGTTAAAACAGTTTCCTGAGCCTCACTCCCAGAGATTCTGATTCAGGGGGTTTGGAGCCAACAAATTTGCTTTCTAACAAGTTCCCAGGTGATACTGGTGTTGCTGGTCTATAGACGACTCTTTGAGTATTACTGCATCAGATTATATTTAATTAAGTCATAATCTATTCCCTACTTACAATACATCCCAACTGTGCAAGTATAACTCTAAGAATCCAGGGATGTGGTTATTTTTCTAACTAGTTCTTAATTTAGTAAACACATAAAAGCAAGGCATTGTATGGGAATCAGTTTATTCACTCAGACCCAGCAGTGCCCTTGTAGTGTTTTTCTTAGTTGTGCGAAGATCATTCCTATGACTAGGTGGCAGCAAAAGAGATTTGGGTTAGAGTTTAGCAGGAATTTTCAAGGACATTTTTTCATGACATGAGAACAAGGTACAAAAGGGATTAAACTTAATTCATTTTTGGCCTCAATATGTTGAAACATCTACTTCGTTCTGTACATTTTATTGGATTAAGAGAAAACTTTATCTTGAGCCAATTGTTGGTTAAATTGTTTCTCTATTTTTTTCTGATCTGTGTGGGTCACCAAACACCTCCGTTAGCAATGAAAAATTACCAGCCACCTGAGTTAATAATGAAAGCATAAATAAGACAACAGGTAAAACATCTGCAGGAAGATTAAGAGTAGAAGAGTAATGTTTTCAGAGGAATTATTATTTCTTATCTTAACATTGTCATTTTTCCATATAGCATTTTTGCCCATACATTGGCTTTGCTAAAATTTTCCCCTAAGGTATCAAGTTAGCAATGAACCAGTTAAAAGAAAAAAAATCTTTTTTTTTTTTCTCACTGTCTCACTCCACTCAAGCCTAAATAATTTTTTCCCGTTTGGAGAGAGACATTTTAATATGTCACATATCAGTTCCAGCTCAATAAACAACCATTTATTTACAATTTTAAAGCAATCTTCAGCCTAGTCAGGTAAGAATTATTTCAAAAGAATAAAAACATTTTCATTTCCCATCACTGCCAAAAAAAAAAAAAAGAACATGAGTTATGAGTCTTGCTATGTTGTCTTAAGTTGATTACTATGGAATGATTAAAAAACTAGCTGTGCTGTCAGTGCAGAGGAGTACATTATAAGTGTAATAACAGCTTAGGGATACAATCCATCAATGCCGCACTCGGAAGAAGAAAAGAAGTTGATCTATTTCTTTGGTCATCATTTTCAGCATATTAGATGACAAATAATTGTACATTCATCAATAACAATAGATTAAAGTTGAAATGATTTATTGCTATTACACTGCTGTTATGATGGAGGATCGGGTCAGTCAAGCATCAGCGGGGTCTGTATTTAATTTTCACGGGTCTCTTAGCAGAAATAATAGACAGAGAGTAAACCACCTGAAACAAGGTAGATCAAAGTTGTTGACAAGTGATTTGTAGGTTGGTTCTTCATGAGTGGTGGAAGAGAGGCAATAGGACCTTTTTGGCTGGCTTGTTGAACCACTAAATCAAGCAGAACTTGCTGGAGCTCCAGCTGACACCCGCCAGGCAGCCCATGGAAATATGAAAGCTATGCAAGTATGAAGTTAGTTTAATATTACCTAAAGGTAATGGAACATGGTACATATTCCTGAGACCAAACATGGTACATATTCCTGGGACCAAACAAGGCAGTTTAAATGGCCTGCAAATCTCCAGTAGGCTAATGAGAATCTCAGCAAGTAGTAGATTGGTATAATACATGGGGAAATATGTAATAGGTACATCTTCATATATTTTGTCTTTCTTCTTAAGCCAGATGAAAATTACTTATATTTGATGCTTTGGAACATTTAATTTTCTATTGAACAAGAATTTACTAAATACCAGCTTGGCCAGGTTTTCTCAAAGAGTGGTCTGTGAACTGTCTATATCAGAGTCACCTGGGATTCTTGCGGAAATATACATTACTGGGACCCATCCAGATATACTTAGTTATTTCTGCGATTGGACCAGGAATTTGCATTTCTACTAATTCTAATAAAATCTAAACTTTGAGAACCAATGAATTAGGCCCAGATACTATGGGAAACAAACATAAGTATATCATGGGAGTTCAGGAAATTCTGCTCATCTTAGGGTTCAGGCATTCCCCAAGACAAGCAAATTTTAGGAGAATTCGACTGTATCTGGAACTTAATTAAACTTTACCTTGGGCTTACGAGGCATTTCTTTGCATTTTTAAGAATCTATTTGGATTTCCCGTATGAAACACCATGAGGCAATTACCTAAATGCTTATATCACAGGTGTTTATTTTGTTACAATCTCCTTTCAGAGCATTTTGGTTTGCTAGTCAGTGAAATAATAATCTGGTTCATTATGTCACTAAAAATGCATTATTTTATTGATTGATTTTATATTTACTAATCTCTGTGAGTTTTTAAATATATTACTTATGTTTTGTTTCAGCATAACATTAAATATACAATTTATAATAGCTATAAAGGTGTTTAACAAAAGCAGATAAACAGTATAACTTAAAGGAAATTGTTTGATGCTGTTGAATTTTAAAATAAACTGTCTCCAGTTAAATAGGATTTCCTGTTATTTAAAAAAAGTAGATGTCACTTTTGGAATGCAAGAGTAAATGATTTTTTTCCTATTAAAAGTAATGAAGGGCCCAACCCGTGGTGCACTCGGGAGAGTGTGGTGCTTGGGAGCGCAGCGGCGCTCCCGCTGCGGGTTCGGATCCTATATAGGGATGGCCGGTGCGCTCACTGGATGAGCGCGGTGCGGGTGACACCAAGCCAAGGGTTGCGATCCCCTTACCGGTCACAAAAAGACAAAAAATAAAAAAAAATAAATAAATAAATAAATAAAAGTAATGGAAAATTTGTCATTCTGAGAACTTACCCTCTAAGGAATATTTTCAGTAGGGTCTTGTCCATTAAAAACAAGAGAAGCACTTGTTTATAAGTTATCTTTGCTATAATTTATAAGTACATTAGCTTGGAAAAAGTTTCAACATAATTTGGTCTTGTAATTAATTATGGAAAAATGACTGTGACAGAGTGGAAGGAAATAAGATAATAAAGCAATATCTGGTTTATTGCTGCTGAAGTAGAAGTCAGATTGTAGTGCCGCCAATACCCATTGTTGGATTGGCAGCAAATTCTCATCTCATAGCAGCTTTGGTGATTGGTAATATCTGTGCAGAGTGCTATGTTGTGAAGTTACCTCAAAAGTAGACCCAGAGACAAGTAGCCCACTTGGCAGATTAAATAAGAAAGGGAAGGGAGAAAAACTGATGATGGTTGAATTAATGTGAAGTTATCATTCTGGGCAATTGGGGCTTAACCCTTCTAGAGACTCCTTAAAACTTTGTGTAGAATATGGCTCAGACATGCTGCTGTGAAGAGTGAGGAATGTAGACAATAACACCAGCTCAGCACTCAGTGTGAGGGTCGCTCCTGGGATTTTAGCCCCTTGGCCCCTCTTGTTCATGCACTGGTTGAACAGGCTCCTCAGAACAGGCACTTAGTAGAAACACTGGCAAATACTGGAACTGTCCACAGAAGTGCAAGCTGACCTCCAACGTGGGCCAGGGTGATCTGGGGTGGGCACCAACAGTGACTGCTCCAAAAAGATTTTTAGGTCGAATCTGGACTTAATAGGTGAAAGAATGTCAACAGATGTACTACGGGTGCTCTCTGGCATTTGTCATCCCTGTGCTTATTATAAACCCCATAATTGCAATTCATGGAACCTGAACCTTACCAGATTTTTCTGTGGTAGATATCTTCCCTCTGCATAACTGATTGACATAAAAGGAAATACAGGAGAGCCAGATACAGGCTCCTAGTGTCTTTAATTAGAAGGATCACTGGAGACATATAGAAATGACTTTCACAGTGGAGAAATAAAGACCGACAAATGTTCAGTTGTTTGATGATGCTATTTGGCATAGTAAAGGCTGAGTTCTCAGATTTAATTTGGTAAACATAATTTTGTCTGAGGTGGTTGTCACAATACTGCAAATATTTGAAATCATGTCATTACATTCCCTAAATTAAGGCTCTTAAAAAAAGACATATTTAATAGTCTTAGCTGTGAAGGTGACAATGTCTAACAAGAAATCTTTCTGCTGATGTTTGTAATTTGTAACAGTACCCCTGTACAAAGCAGTGTACTAACAATCCCAGATAGTATTAATTACTCCTTTCAGTTTAAGAAGAAAATGCTAAGTGCCTAATAATCAATCTCCAGTTTATTAGGAGCTAAATTCCACTGGAGGTGAGAGACAGTTTTGCAGTAAGAATGCCAGAACACATCCAGTGGCCGGAAGCATAGCTGAAACTAAAATCATTAGAAAACAATTAACGTATGTGGACTTAGCAAACTAGATGACTAACTGGCTGAATTCAGCTTTACAAAATCCCACACCTGTCAATAGTTATCACCAGCAAAGTAGTACATATAGTGGGAAAAAAAAGCTTTAATTTTCTGTCCAGTCAAATATAAATGTATTACACTCAATTTTCCTTCCTTAGTAATCTAAATAATTTCTCACCTTGCTCATGATGAATGTCTTGCCAGTTCCTACTCAGTTCCTCCACTTTACACGACCTAATTAAAGAAAACATTCCATGATTGCCTATTTTTTCTCATGCATGACAACCTATTATTTTTTCTACCACCTGATTAGGGCTTTATTATCCTTGGATTTAGATTGATTTGCTGAGCACTTTAATAAAACACTACTTAGTTTGATTTAAAGGGCTACAGGTTTCCTTCATTCATGCAATTATTCTTATAACCATCTCACATTTTAAGTACTCTACAGTTCCTCCAAAAAGCAGTTTTAGATTGCCACTGAACAAGGTTATAAAATAAGAATCACAGGTGACATTCCTGTTGAATATGGGAATGCGGATTTCATTGTGGGCAGTCATGAAGGGACATTTTGCAATATAATTTGTCAAGAGTGATAAATCTATTTCATCATATCTGACAGGAATGGCTTCTGTGTATTAAAACCACTATAAAGTTTGCTCAAGATAAACCAAAAGTTTCATATGATTAAATAATAATATGTTTATGATGACAAATTACATTTACTGTGTTATCTACAACTTGAGCCAAAATTAGAGTTAAAATGGATGATGATGCATTTTGATTTCATATCGAGTGAATTTTTATTAAATAAATGAGATGTGCAACATTTACAAGATTGCTTTTTTTTTATTTTGGACAAGTAGAAAGTTGTATCCTACTTGTCAAAAGTAAAAGGACACAGATACACACATTGAATTACCTAATAATTGAATAAATTGCCTATAGAAAAGTAGAGAAAGTTATTTAAATATTAACTGGAGAAAAAGCTGTGCTTTGTGGAGGCTGAGCAGTCCCAGACGGGAAGAAATTCTAGTCCTAAGAAAGGAGCATAAATCCCACTCTATAGTGGCGGAAGACAGGTGTTGTTCAGTGTTAGGCTAGAAAAGATAGCCCAGTGAGCCCCACTGGATTCCAGAGATTAAAGAAATATTGACAGAAGGTTCAGTTA
Source organism: Galeopterus variegatus (assembly GCF_000696425.1). Lineage (NCBI taxonomy): Eukaryota > Metazoa > Chordata > Mammalia > Dermoptera > Cynocephalidae > Galeopterus > Galeopterus variegatus. The sequence continues at coordinate 1,072,968 of NW_007726116.1, read as the reverse complement.
CACATAATCTAATCAGAGATTCCATCCATTATTTATTTATTTATTAAGTTCATGCTGTGTGCGAGGTTCAGAACAAAATGTTTTCTAGGATTTTAAAGAACCTCGAGGGGCTCACGATTTCATTGGGGTAACTGAGTTTATCTGTCAAAGGGAATTAAAAAGGCCAGGCTTGAAATATGTCCCATCAGGGTTAAGACAACTTATAAATCCCACCTATTCAATTTTAGGATTCTTTACTGAGGGAAATCAAAGAACGCAGATGTAAAGTGGCATATGATCAAATGGGAATTTCTGTGACTTTCAGCATCTCTCTCTCTCTCTCTCTCTCTCTCTTTCTCTCACACACACACACACACACACACACACCCCACACACACACTTTGCCCTTACTCTTGTTAAAGTCAGACTTGAGAGTTGTTCCACCTTGGTAGCATTTCTGAATCATATTGTATCTGCCAACTGTGTCCTTTGGGGCTGCCATATTTTCTTCTTCTTAATCTCTGTCTGTAATTGAAACTTAGCTTCTGTGTCAGTTGTTTCTTTCTACATCTAATTCTTTGTCATCTTTCTCAGTAACACCCATGTGGATGTCCTATCTAACTGCCTGACCTCTCAGTTCCTAAATTCGTTGGTTTGGGAAGATTTTTCAACAACAGATCCTCAGCTGTCCACTTCTAATATCTACGTCCTAGACATTACCACCACCTGTAGCCATATTACCACCCAAATCTTGGTTTCAAGCATTTTATTTTCTGACCACCAAATCTTATTTTTCTACTCACACTTCCTTGCTCCGATACTACTACTGTAGCAATTTTCCAGACCTCTAAACCATTTATCCACATCAATTTTTCTCCGTCCATCACCATGTGGCTCCTCCTGTACCTTTCCTGTACCTCCACTCACCTTGGAACCCATGACCTATTATGGCAATCACTCACTTGAAGATACCCTCAGGAACCCTCTTCACGCTACACTCCTGCCTCTATCTACCTTCTCCAAAACTACACTGGAGCAACTGAAATTTTCTGGGAGAAAATAATCACTCTATGAAGCAAATGCTCTCTCTCTCACCAACCAGTAAAATGTAGTCACATACCAGTCACAGTGGCACAGTGTGCACCAGAAGTACTGGCTGAAGGCAAGTCAAGCATATAGTCAAATAGGCACTCTATACTTAATCCCATTACATGTCTAAGATATTTCTGAGATAAGATCACTTCCCTTCTCTTTGAGAAAACTATACTTTCCTCTTTATTGCCAAATTTCTTCCCTGCTTTTGCTGGAGCCCAATCACACCTGGTTGAGAAAAAAAGCAATCAGCAACAGATTGCCTCATCTTCTCACTAGAAGTCCATCTCCACCGCATCTATATTCTAGATACTCCTCTGGATCCCATCCCTTCTCTTCTTGACATGGCCCCCTCATTCTTCTACAATCTCTCTCTCACCTTGCACCCCCTAGGATCATATTTATTTGTACATAAACATGCCCATCCTAAAAAAGAAAGAAAGAAAGAAAAAAGAAAGAAAGAAAGAAAAAAGAAAGAAGGAAAGAAAGAAATCTTGAACCTTCCATCCTTCTACAGCTACTACCTCATTTCTCTACTCTTTCCATGGTAAAACATGTGGAAATAAATGTTTACCCCACAGCCTCCATTTCCTTGTTTCCTATGCACTACCCAATCCTCTTCAACCTTATTTCTGAACTTGTCACTACATAGAAATTATTCCTAACAAATTCAAAAATCTGCATATGGTCAAATCTAATGGACACTTTATCTCCTATACTTATTTGGCCTCTCATGAGCATTAAACACAATCAAATCCATGACTTTTCATTGTATATTATTTTCACCCCTTTGACTTTACCCCTTCAGTACTGTGATCTAGTTTCATTCTCTATCAACCTCTGAATTTACAATTTCCCAAGAGCATGGTCCTTGTCTCTCTTCTCTTTTTCTTTTTTCTTTTCTTTTCGTTCCTTTTTTTTTTTCGTTATTTTGGTGACTGGCCAGTATAGGGATCCAAACCCTTTGCCCTTGGTATTATAACACTGTGCTCAACCAACTGAGCCAACTATCCAGCCATCCTCTCTTCTCTTCTATGCCTACCCGATCACCCTTAGTGATCTAATCCATGTCTATGATTTCAAATGCCATCTACATACCATGTAAATGTGCATCTCTCTATCTCAAAGTTCTCTAACCTCCAGATTTTTATTTACAACTGCCTAGTAGAAATTATACTTGACTTCATTATGCATCCAGAACAAAATATCTTGATCCTGACCCTTCCACCAAAACCTGTTCTTTGTGTCTTTTCCATATAAATATATATATCTTTTTCACATAAATAAGTAACACTATTATCCGCCCATTGCTCAAGACAAAAAAAACTTTAGTATTTGCCTTTATTCTTCCTTTATCTTATATCTTAGATCACCTAATGTAGATGATGTGACAATATCTTCCATTTTCTTAAATTTCCTCTGTAACCATTTAAATTGAAGCCACTGAGGAGGCTGTAATCTGAATCTGGAACAGTCCAACTCTCCTGTCAGTCAGATCTGTTTATACTCCTTTCTGATACCGAGATCAACAAGAAATTCTCCTCTAAGAATGGAACTGCACGTTTGATATTTCAAGGCAGTGAACAGTTACACTCTCCTACAAAGTGTAGTAGTGTGCAAAACTGTAGCTTCTGCTGCTGCAATTCACTCCTCCCTCATTGGCTATAGATTTACCATGAATTGTGATTATTCCATGTCCCCCAACTAATTAATCCCTGACCTCTTCCCTCCCCCTGCACCCCTACCCCACTCCAATTTGAGATATGCTCAATTTGAGATATGCCCAATTTGAGATATGCTCTGTCCCTCTGAAAGTCCAACACAACACTGTTTTCATTCCTTTCTTCTTTCTCTCTTAGTTTCCAATTATGAGTGAGGATGTGAGGTGTTTTCCCCTCTGACTGAATTCTTTCAACATAATTTCTCTAAGCTCATCCATGTTGTTGTGAATGGCAGAATTTCATTATTTTTATGGCAGATTAGTATTCTATGATATATATATATGAATATATATATATGAATATATATATGAATATATATATATATATATATATATAATATATATATACCACATTTTCCTTATACAGTTGTCTGTTGGTAAACAATTAGGTTGGTTCCATATCTTGGCTATTGTAAATAGAGCTGTGATGAACATGGGAGTGCAGATGTCCCTGTGTCACAATGATTTCTGTTCCTTGGGGTATACGTATTGAAGTGGGACTGCTGGATTGTATGGAAGATCTATCTGTAATTGTTTGAGAAACATCCATATTGTTTTCCATAGTGGTTGTACTAACTTACAGTCCCACCAACAGTGTAGGACTGTTTTCTTCTCTCTATATCCTCTCCAGCACTTGTTATTCTCTGTCTTTTTGATTATAACCAGTCTAACTGGGGTGAAGTGATATCTCAATGTGGTTTTAATTTGCATTTCCCTGATGATTAGTGATGTTGAGCATTTTTCCATGTACCTGTTGGCCATTTGTATGTCTTCCTTTGAAAAATGTCTATTCAGCTCCTTTGCCCATTTTTTAATTAGGTTACTTGGTTTTATTACTGGGTAATTGCTTGAGTTTCTTGTATATTCTGGATATTAATCCCCTGTCAGATGTATAGTTTGCAAGTATTTTCTCCCACTCTGTAGGTTGTCATTTCACTCTGATTGTTTCCTTTGCTGTGCAGAAGCTTTTTAGTTTGATATAGTCCCATTTGTTTATTTTTTCTCTTGTTGCTCATACATTTGGCCTTTTATTCATAAAGTTTGTGCCCAGTCCTAGTTCCTGAAATGTTTCTGCTATATTTTCCTTTAGTAGATTTACAGTTTCAGGTCTTATACTTAAGTGTTTAATCCATTTTGGGTTGATTTTGGTCTATGGTGAGTGGAGCAGGTCTAGTTTCATTATTCTGCATATAGATATCCAATTTTCCCAGCACCACTTGTTGAAGACATGATCTTTTCCCCGGTGTATATTTTTGTTGCCTTTGTCAAATATCAATTGCCTGTAAGTCTGTGGGTTGTTTTCTGGGTTCTCTATTCTGTTCCACTGGTCCAAATGTCTACTTTTATGCCAGTACCATGCTGTTTTAGTTGCTATAGCTTCGCAGTGTAATTTGAATTCAGGTAACGTTATGCCTCCAGCTTTATTTTTTCTTGCTCAGGATTGCTTTGGCTATTTTGGTTTTGCTATTCCATATGAATGCTAGGATTGTTTTTCTATTTCTGGGAAGAATGTCATTGGTATTTTGATGGGGATTGCATTGAATCTGTAGATTGCTTTGGGTAGTTTGGACATTTTCACAATGATAATTCTTCCAATCCAAGAGCATGGGATGTCTTTCCATCTTTTTGTGTCTTTAATTTCTTTTGGTAATGTTTTGTAGTTCTCATTGTAGAGATTTTTCACCTCCTTGGTTAAATTGATTCCTATTTTATTTTTTGGTGACTCTTATAAATGGGCTTATTTTCTTGATTTGTCTTTCTGTTCGCTTATTATTGGAGCATATAAATACAACTAATTTGGGGGCATTAATTTTGTATCCTGCAATTTACTGAAGTTAATAACTAACTCTAAGAGTTTTTTAATAGAGTCTTTAGGTTCTTCTATGTATAGAATCATTTCATCTTCAAAGAGGGACAGTTTGACTTAGTCTTTTCCAAACTGGATGCCCTTTATTTCTTTCTCTTGCCTGATTGCTCTGCCTAGTACTGCCAATACTATGCAAATGGGAGTGGTGAGAGTGGGCATCTTTCTCTTGTTCCTGTTCTTAAGGGAAAAGCCTGTTTTTCCCCATTCAGGAGGATATTGGTGGTGGGCTTATCAGAGATGGTTTTTTATTGTATTGAGATACTTTCCTTCTATATCTAATTTATTGAGCATCCTTATGAGAAAGGGATGTTGAATTTTGTCAAATGCTTTTCCTGCATTTATTGATATAACCATATGGTTTTTGTGTTTGATTTTGTTGATGTGATGTATCACATTTATTGACTTGCATATATTGAACCATCCTTGCACTTCTAGGAGAATCCCACTTGATCATGGTGTATAATTTTTTTTGATGCGTTGATGTATTCATTAAATAAATAAATGGAAGTTAATTTTATTTCTCATATATTTGAGTTTTTATGAATACTGAATTGAACACTTTGCTATAATGTAAAAAAGTAGGATGCCAGTTGACTACATTTTATACTAAATAATGCTTTTATGGTAGATATTACAGTATATAATTAAATAGAATATCCACATCTAAACTTTGCAAAAGAATCAAATAGCAACATTGAAGACATCAGGTCTTTGATATGTTAGGCAAAGACAGCAGTAAAAATGTGTGTCCTCTTTAAAATTTGTTTACAGATTATGTATTTTATTTTTCACTAACTGTTAATATTATTTTTAAATTAAACTTATGAAAATTTATGCTTATGAATTAAGATGAGGAAAAACATTGAGTTGAAAATTCTGAAATCTTACTGTTGTCAAAAATCTAATGTTGGTCCATTTAACATGCTGAAGTTCATCAGAGAAGTAAATTCAGTTCCTGTGCAGGAAAGCTCATTTGCCAATGATACATCCCAATGGCATAGGAACTATTAGTAAAGATTTAGCAAAGTGCTTTCTTTTTTCTACAGGAGAAATAGTCAAAGAATAATGCTCTTAGAAAGAATAAGCTGATCATGGGCCGGCCCGGTGGCGCACTGCTACAGTGCACCGCTTGGGAGCGCGGTGGCGCTCCCGCTGAGGGTTCAGATCCCACATACAGACCGGTTCCCGCTCACTGGCTGAGCGAGGTGTGGGCGCAACACCGAGGGTTGCGATCCCATTGCCGGTCCCAGTCCGGTACAGGCGCGACACTGAGGGTTGCGATCCGTTGCCGGACACGAAAAAAGACAAAAAGAAAAAAAAAAAAAAAAGAAAGAGTAAGCTGATCATAATTTGAGGTTATTTTTTATCTTATTCAGTATTCAAATTATTTTCATGTCATTTTATTTTTAGGAATTATATTGACTAGGAAGGAAGGTCAATACATATATTTTTTTTTTTATCTCCTATGGAAATGACAAAAGTACTGATTTTCATTTTTCAACAAATAGTTCATGTTTTTCAGTCTTTTCTGATGAACATATTCCACCTTTACGATATGGTGCCATGCTTTGTCAAGGGTAAATGAACTGCAGCATTAATGTCTATTTAAGTTAGCTTCTAAGTGGAGAATCTTGTAATTCACAGTGTGTTTAAAACTGGACCACATGAGGTCTTTGTAATTGTGTACGTAGGTATATCAATCAGAAACTTTTATGTGCTTTTTGAAATTCTAGAAACTGTAAATAAATTCTATGAAAGCCCAGTCTGATAGTATTGAACAAGATAAGGAGGTACAGTATTCATAGCATCAGAGTAGTAAGTTCTGTTCCTATGGAACGCAGAGTTATTTGTAAATAATAGTTTACTTGCTAACACTAGTAATTGACTAGAATAAAAGCTTTGAAAGAATAAGCTCACAGAAACAGTTTTTAAAAATTCAGTGACATATTTGTTTAGTTGTTGGGGAAGTTGGTTTGCACAGATTGACATTATTGCACTCAGCAGAATCTTTTAAATTTGTGTTGTTATAAGGAAAATGTATATTATTTTTACTCTTGATACTCTTGAACTGGACTACAGCAAGATTTCATATATTTATTTTACTCCCAAGATATTAGGTGAGCTGTGTTATGACACATGAGTGGTAGATCAGTCAACAGAAAAGGATGTCAGGCAGTTCACAGAGTATGTACCAGGGCTTTATTGCTGAGTGCCATGTCTCTAGTCTGTTTAATTTTAGTACCAGTGTCTCAGTTTGCAAGTTTAATTTTCATATTCTAGAAACCTTGATTAGAGTTTTTGAAATGAAGGATGTTTACTGTGAAGTTCCAGAATCCAAGAAGAGAGTGACCGTAGGTGGGAAGTAAGGGGGAGGAGGAGGAACAAGTGCAAGAAAAATGTTGCAGGCTGTGTTCCTCTCTCCATGGGAATCAAAATTAGTGGAAGTAGTGGAATCTGCCTGCCTTATAGATCTACCCAGCTGAAGATCTTCAGGGTTATAAAGAGCCACTGTTTGAAGAACACTAATTTAGGAACATAAAACCTCAAATCAAGAGAAAGGAAACATACAATGAAACGATAGATCCACTGGCACACAAAGCAACTAGTTTTTTCCAGTTCTGATAAATCTCCCAACTAATAAGATTGTTCTTTATGTATGACATTGTGGTGTAGATAATCCAGTCTTCAGAAAGGGAGCAGGGACATTTTCACACATGTATCTGAATGCTCAAGTACAGCATACAAATAAGTGGATATTGTTATTCATCACAATATTGTTTCAATAGCAGTGATACTTCTATGAAATGAATAAATCCCTGAGCAATAAACAAAACGTTGGGTGTCTTAGTGAACTACAAAGTAGAAAAATTTTAGTGACCTTTTTATTTCTAACAAAGTATTCCTTAATTTGCTCTTTTATTTTTGGATAAATGGCAATAAATAGGGTTATTGTCTAGTACATTTCAATCAACATAATATTTGAAAATGTGTAGTCTTAATGGCACAAGGAACAAGGAATTTTCAGGGAAGAACTATTGGGTGATGAGATTGTAGTTGTTCATGATTCTGGTGATTTATGACTTAAGGGGATGCTTACTTACCACCTCGGTTTGTAATATATTCATCAAGGAGAATGAGGAAAGTGACATGTGGGAAATACACCATTTCAGTTCCCAACACCCTGACATATTTTAAAGCTTAATAGATGAGGTTATTCAAATGCAAAAAAACTACATTCAAGTAACTACATAAAAACATGTTAATTTTTTCCTCTTATCAAAGTATGAAGCAAGGCCTGCCCAAATTCTAAACAATTACTTTTGGTAGATAAATATCAAAAATAATTTTCTGCATTTGTTGGTGTTATAATAAGGTGCTATATCAGTGTAATAGTTGAGAATGATATGCTCTAGTAGTATTTTGATGAATTACATGATTATAGTTAAAATGAACAATTTCATCATGCTTGAATTAATAATGGTACTATGATTTGGCAAGTACTCTGGCAACATTCTCTAACGCATCTCTTCAGAAGACAGACTTATACAATCTACCCATTATTTTAGAAAATACAGGCTGCTATCCAGTTTAAAAAGCAGAAGGGCCAGGAGAAACATGTCAGCTATAGACAGTCACGCATGCACAGATTTTTATAATATCCTTGCTTGATTACGTTACCTCTTACTGCTCATTTTATTCTCTTGCATAACTAACGGTAAGTCAGAAAATAAAGAGAAATTTTTGAACTTTATGTTGTTTACCAAATTTGATTGAAAATACTACACACCCCAAAGTACTCCTGAGACACAGAAATTGTGTGTGCATGTGTGTTATTTTACATTTAGATTTAAGAGGATTAAGAAGGATAAAATATGATCAATACAGCATTCATTTGGGTATCAATCAAGTAAAACACACACACAGATCTAAACATACATAATTTCAGCATAAAGAGTACAAATTGTGAATTGATTTAATATATTCATAACTAAGTACTCTCCTTTAATGTAACTCACAATTTGTTTCACAAAATTATTCCATTCCTTTCCTTTACTGTCTTACATGCCTGGATACATTTTCTTAAAAGACACATATTAAGGCATTCTTTTAAAGATTTATACTCATATTCTATACTGTAGATCAGAAATAGAAAAAATTAACAGTTTAACATTCTTTTTTTACAGAGATATTTGAACATAAAGCTAAATCACAAGCTGATTATTCTTCCTTCTTGAAACAACTTGCAAATATTTTAATAAAGATTACTGCAATGTAGACACACAGAGAACATTCAAAACCAATCTACATAATAGTTATGTGTTTCTTGAACATTTTAAACTAATGTCTTATGTGATATATAGGGTATGTTTCATTTTTCAAGAGTTACAAATAGCATAATATGTTGTATTTATTCTTTCAGTGCTTCTTTTTTTAACAATCTCAAAATGCATGTTCATTCTGCAATATTTTATCTGTAATTGTTTGGATGATATCAACAGGACAAAATCTCTTACACATTGCAGAGTAGATTATTTCAAAACTAGTATGTCTCATTAAAATATATGTTATCTTTTTATCTTTACATGGTCATTAATATATGTGTTATTTTGAACTTAAATTATAAAATAAAATTTAAAACTTTGTTTTATTTTTATCAGAGACATTCACACATGCAGGCTTTTATGACATTCTCTGCCAAACTAGGCAATGGTTCCTGTTTCCATCATTAGAAGGCTATTCAGACATAATGAAAGAAAAGTAAGATTTGATAATAATTTAATTAAGTTTAGTACCTTAAGCATATCAGATGCTTCTAACCTTGTAACTATGTACAGTGTCCTGTAATACAACAGTAGGCAATTGCTAGAGCTTTGCCTACCAAATTAGGATAAAACCATTTTGAAGTTAAAAAAGAAAACAGTAGCATATTTTCTTCAATTGTCTGTTTTAATCAGAGGAAAATGGTTTTGTACTCTTAAAAGTTGTTTTTATCCATAAATATAAGCAAGTGTTATCAACTGAACTTCACTTTTCTGAGAAAGTCAACCATGTGTAATTCATGAGCTCAGGAAGCAAGCCAAATTTAAGGTCATAAGTGATTGAAAATTTCTGTGGGTTTGTAGTTGTGTGTGTGTTTTAAATCTTGACATTATAAGCAAGACACTCATATTTCCAACCACAGGGTGTTACTCTGGCAGGAATAAGTGCCTCACACACCTTGAGGTTTTTTTTGTTGTTGTTGGTATGTTTGTTCTTTATATTCCATCACTGAAAACCAAATGACTTTTAGAATTAGTTCAAATTCCTGCAGAGTGTCCTGTTATAAACCTTTGTTTGTCCTTAGCTGCATTTCCTGCTGCTTTGAACTACTTTGAAAGTGTATGTCCTTAAAATTTTGTGTGGAGAATTCCTCTTCCCCAAATGGTAAATTACACAATAATTGAGCAGCCTTCTCACTGAGGAAACTAGAAATAAGGTGGTGGGTAAGTTACTAAAAACATCTGCTTGAGGGCATCAGAGAACTAAAAGTTGTGAAGCATTTTCATTTTAAGATCCAGGAAGAGATGGAAAACCAGAGGCAGGTTGCCTTTCCCCTAGGGACCTTTGCAAATTCCCAGAAAGGTGGATGAATGACTGAGTAGTTCTGATATCCTTTCATGGCTTACAGCCACAATTTAGAGTATAGGGTTCACAAGGATAGTGACCTTGGTATATCCCCTTACCTTTGAATTGAGACAAATGACAGCTCCACCCAGAAGTAAAGGTGAATTGGAAACAAATCAGATCTAACGCAGAGGCAGCCTAGCTTCTAGTATTGTAACTAGCACAGGAAATATCTGTTGTTCACACTGTATTAAGGTGTTCTGGATAGAAATTTCTCTCAGATGCCAAACCAGAGGAAAACAATATCCTAGACTTCAAATTATATCTGCAAATAAGTTATTAAATAGTGTCAAACATCAAATCAAAGACAACCAAGGAGACAAATAAATATGAATGAGAACCAGTAAAGAAAAGGAAAATTGAAAAAGAGCCATAGGGCCTTCTGGTATTGGAACTATCCAATGCAGACATGTAAAAAACAATGCTTACTGTACGTCAGGTCATTTTAAAAATACACAGATTAGCAATGTTGACAAATGACTGGAAATAAGATTTAAAGAAATATGAATTCTAGAGCTGTAAATTGTAAGAAATGGGATAGAAAAGTTTATGGATTGTTTTAACAGCAGATTACATGTGAATAAAAGAGAACAAGAGATGTGTAAGAGATCATTAGAAAACATCAACAGTGGATCATGGAGACACAAAAAGATAAAAAAAAATAGAAAACACAGATTAAGAAATAGAGTACAGTTATTAGATCTAGCATACTTTTATTTGATGTCCACATTTCAAGTGATGATAACCAAGAATTTCCCAAAATTTATAAAAAGAAACAATCTACAGATTCAAAGAACTGTGCAAATCCAAAACAATATCCTAAATGGCATCTCACACTTAGGTAATTCATAGGAAAGCTGCTGAAAACCAAAGACAAAGAGAGAATCTCGAAAGCATTCAGAGAAAAAAGAGAGAGAAAAATGTTACCTAAGCAATAAAAAAAGAATTATAGGAATTATAAATGACCTCTAAAACAAATCAATGGAAACAAGAATAAACTATCTTCAATATGAGAAAAGAAAATAAGACACAATCCAAAATTTTTATGCTCTGTGAAGATTTATATCTGCAATAAAAGTGAAATAAATATAGTTTTAGAAAATAAAATTGAGAAATAAAGAAGGGAAATAATTCTTGGCTCCCCTTATCAACCAAGGTTTAAAAAGTTTTAAATAATATCAAAGTTATTATTGATTATTCTAGGTCAAGCATAAGGCTATTTAGTAGCTTTATAACATGTATATATCTGTTTTATGTGGATCCAAGTATAGTCACTCAATATTCATTCGAGTATGATAGACAAACATAGAGTTAGTTATTAGAAAATCTGCTATGTAGCAATATACTCTGCTGAAACTTGAAAGATGAGCTAGCCAGGTGGATGATATGAAATAGAGCTTCAATTTTAGCATATTAGGTTGTGGAATTGATATATTGGGGTCATGAGTCCTGTCCTGGCATATTCTATATTATATGTTACAGAGAGTGTAGCCTAAATGCTCTGCAGCATCTATTATCACTTAATGATGCCCACTGTCAGCAATGTAGCCTTCTAGATATTACCAGTGGGAGTGGGAAGGGAAAACAGATGATTACAGCCTTTCTTTATCCTCAGAAGTTTTCTTTCTCGAGGGCGTGGAGTCAGCTGGGAAATCATGCATGAATAAGACATAGATGCGAACAAAGTTGAGTGGAGTAAATGCTGAATGTGGACCAAGAATGGACGTCTCAGCCTTTCTAATTGGAACCCTATTGTTGAGCATGGGCTTTTTTAAAGATGCCACCTCCCATTTTTAAATCTTTTATACCCAGGCAGCATGCAGAAACTTAATGTGTTAAGTCTGTCATTTCTGAAAGTTTGGATCTAATTTATCTATCATCTATCAAACCTGAGTCATTCTGAGGCTACAGTTAATGAAATACTACCTCCTTCCAGAAGATTCCCTTGAACCACATCTCAGAACTTCAGTGATGTAACTTTATAGGACTTTAATTTCTATTCTCATCTCATACCCTTCATAGGTCAATTTATTTATTCACCGTCATTCAAAATGTTTGATATTTTACGGACATTGTTAGATGCTTGTGAGCAAGAAGCGATGAATTGCATAGCTCTTGCATGCAAGTTTGGGTCATCTTGCTTACTAGACTCTCTGTGCTTCTTTGATTAATATTACATAGAGCTTTTGAAATAAAGACTGCTCTTTTTTTGTTGTTGTTAGTAGAAAATTTATGTCATCTTTTTTCTTGTTTTCAGATATAATACATGTCCTGTAGTTCTAACAATGGACCAGTTAAGTGAACCATCTGTTGATACCTTATGCCAGTGAACGTAAATTAAAAGATCAAGTTATAAGACCTTAATTAATCTCTCGAAAGTAATGTTTGTAGTTTTTTATATTCAAAGTAATTGGATAAAACTTACTCTTGTTAATGGTAGAGGCATGATGAAAAAGCTAAATGTTCTCTACTGATTTTTTCACAGATAAATAAAAACAATCTGAAAACTATATTAACTGCTGGTTTATACAGTGTGCTTAGACTCATAATCTTTATGCATATTTCCTAAATTTATAAGTTAATTTGTTCACTATCTGAGGTAAGTAATTGTGATTAGACTACATATTGTTTAAATTCTAAATGCTTAATTAGTATTTAATTATTTTAGAATATATATGTTCAGAGTGGAGAAAATACAAAATATTCAAAAGCAAACAGAGGTTAATTTAAATGTGATTATTATCCCAAGAATCAGAGATAAATTTAATATTTTTATGTGAATATATGTGCAAGTGTATTTATGGAAATGGGATTATATTCTAATGTAGATAATACCTCATAGACCTGCCACTAGGATTAAATGAAAGCATGTAGCAGAGAACCTGGTATATCACAAGTGCTCAATAATGTAGCTAGCATGGTATAGCATCTACAGTTTTAAAGCCTACTTTTATCACAACTGCATATAATGAAATTTTTGTGAATAGATACTCTTTTACAACTCCTGGGTTTTTAAAATAATTATTGAACAATGTTCAGTTGTGTAGATAAGTCAAATTTACTTTTTTCCTTTAGCTGGAAATTATTTCTATTTTTTAAAAATTAGAATAGGAAACAAAGAGGCAAATATTCTCGCTGTTGATCTTTTTAAAAACTCTTTTTAGTGATGCCTTCTTTAGTTAGTTTTTCGCATATCAATATACATCAACAATATGTTGAATCTACATTAATTTAAAATTTTACCACTTCCCAAACTAAAGAACTATCTCACACAAATTGGTTTATATCCTTTCCCTCTTCCCACCCTTTGTGCTCTTATAGTCATATATATTTTACTATTACATATTTTATATATCCCACAAGATATTATATGCTAGTTATAAATTTATTGCCTCTCAGATTTAAATCTATCCTACAGTATCCTGCTTGGTGACAGTGGAGCTGGACGCTGTAAACATTTCCCCTTTTCCAGTTGGCTCAGTAGTAGGCTTATCAGTAGAGAAAGAGCTCGTCTTCCTGGTTCTGTGTGCTTTTCTGTTTGCTTGCTATGACAATGCTTCCAGAAGCATATGGGATAATATCCAGTGGCTCATAAGCTTAAGATTTTTACCAGAAATCAAGCAACTCTATGTTCATCAATTCCAGTTCACTGGCTGTAGAACAGCTCTGTCCCACAGAACCCAGTGAATTTCTTCACCTTCCAGAAGGCCATAGACTTACCTTCTTCAACAAGAACCAAATATCAGCCTGGTGTCAGTGGTGGAAAGCAGGGGATCTTCCAAGTGGACTTTGTCTTTGGGTACTCTTCCTTAGCCTTAGAGATAGAAGATTCTCCCATTTGCTATTTCTATATTGTTTAGCATTCTCTTAACCTCTTTTGTTTACCACCATTTACTAGTTAGTAATTATTCATATTAAAATTTTCCTGATCAAATTATTTGTGCATTTTCTGTTTCCTGATCAGAACCTGATTTTATATATATATATATATATATATATATATATAAAGTTACTGTGTATGTATGTATATATATATATATATATACACAGTAACTTTAAACCATTAATATTCATTTCTATGTATATAAACATATCATTTCTGGTCACTTTACTTCAGGTCGAAGTTTTGAGCTTCATCTGAGGTCACGTTTCTTCACGGTGGTGAAATCTGTTCAATATTTCTTGTAATGGAAGTGTGAGGGATGCAAGTATTTAGGGGTGTTTGTTTATTTTGGTCTAAAATCTTCTCTATTTCATCATTATCTTAAAAGTATATTTTTCGTGGACACATGCATTTCTAGATTATAGCTTTTTTTTCTCCTTTTCAGTACTTTAAATATTTTAGTCTGTTGTCTTCTAGCTTCCAAACTTTTGCTAATATGTATGTTAATATGTATCAGTATGTGGCTCCAGTGAAAGTAATGCTGCATAACCTTTTGCTTCTAGCTGTTTGTAGAATTTTATTTTTGTATTTGATTTTTAGCAATTTGACTATGAATTGCCTATGGGCAGTTTTCTATGTATATATCCTATGGGATTCACTGAGATTCTTAAATCTGTGGGTTGATGTTTTTCATTGGACTATTACTTCAAAACATTAGTTTTTCTGTGCCATTCTCTTTTATCTCACATTCTAGAAGTCTAATTAAAATCGACCTTTTGATTGAGTCTCACTCCTCTATTATGACTTTTTATTTTCTATTCATTTTTTTTTTCTCTGTACTTCAGTTTGGATATTTTTTACTGACATTTTTTGAGTTCAGTAATCCTGTTTTCTGCTACATTCAGTCTGTTGTTAAACCTGTCCTGTGAGATCCCTACCACCAAACTAGAAAGAAGGCTTTTTCATATTTTTTATTATTAAGATAGAATCTACATATGGTGTACATATGGTATTTGTCAATGACTATTGAGAAGAGTGTATATCTGGGTAACAGCAAGATAATCAAGATATAGATCATTGGTTCTTATCTCAGAAATATCCTGTACACTCACTTTCAGTCAATTTACATGCCTCATAAGTATTCTTCTCATTTATGTAACCATAAAATAGTTCTTCCTATTCTTGAAATCATATAAATGGAAAAACACATGCTTTCATTCAACATAATGGTTTTGAGATTTACCTATGTGGTTGCAGGTGGTAGCAATTTATCATTATTATTATTATTATTATTACAAGTACTACTACTACTGGTGCTGCTGCTATTGTAGAGTCATATTTCATTGCATGAATATACCACAAACTGATAATCCAATTTGTTGTTTATGGACATTTGGACTGTTTCCAATTTGGGAGTATTATGAATAAAACTGTTACTCATATATTCTTCTATAAATTTATATTTTTTGTGCATATTTATATATATACACACACATATACCAACGCTATGTCAAAAAGTTCATGGAAAGTTTTGTGTTATCTTTCAATTCCATTCTTCCACAAACGTTTCAAAGTACCCTTGTGTGTGTTTGTGTGTGTGTATATTTTCATTTATATTGGGAAAATATCCCAAAGATATTCCAATGGTTCTGCATTTTCACCAACATTTGGTGTTGCCAGTCATTTGTTTTTTTTTTCTCTTTTCTTTCTTTTCTGATTTTTTTTTTTCCTTTCTAGGGGTGTGTTGTGGTATCTCATTGTCATTTTAATTTATATTTCCCTGATGACTAAGATATTGAACAACTTTCATATGCCTGTTAACCAATAACGTTATCTTTCTCATCTAAATATGAGAGTATTTCAAAAAGTTCATGGAAAGATTTATATTACCTTTTAATTCTATATCTTTGTGAACATTTTGAAGTACCCTCATATAAATTCTTCTTTACATATGTGTTGAAATATTTCCTCTCAGTGTGTAACTTGCCTTCTTATTTTCTTAATGCTGCCTCTCATGAGAAAAAGTATTTAATTTTGATTAAGTTCAGTTTATCCATTTTTTTTTAATGGAATCTATACTTCTATGTTTTCTCCTGAAAGCTTTATAGTTTTTGCTTTTATATTTGGGTTTATGCTACATTTCAAATTAAAGTGTTTGGTATGGTGTGAGATATGTGTCAATCTTTCTGTCTTATTTGATTTTCCCATACATTTGTTTGATTTTTCTGAAACCATTTTTTAAAGAGTTTTTTTCTCTATTTATTGCCTTGACCCTTTGGCTAAAATCAATTGACAATATTTGTCTATTTCTTGAATTTCTTTTTTTTTTTCCTTTTTGTCTTTTTTTACTGACCGGTAATGGGATCGCAACTCTTGGTGTCACGCCCATACCGGGGACCGGCAACGGGATCGCAACCCTGGGTGTTGCGCCCGCACCGCGCTCAGCCTGCGGTCTCCACATGGGATCCGAACCCTTGGCGGGAGCGCCGCCGCTCTCCCAAGCGGCGCACTCTCCAGTGCGCCACTGGGCCGGCCCAATATTTCTTGAATTTGTATTCTGATCCTTTGACCTATCCATCTGTCACTACACATGTCAAAATTTTTATCTGGATTGCATCATTTAGGGAAAATCGGCAACTCACATTATTGAGTCTTCCAGTTCATGAACATAATGTATCCACTCTTAAGAAATGGCTTAGGTGTCACCTTATCTAGAAAGAATTCCCAGATTCGACACATCATTCCCTGCTGACTTATGTGATCTTCATTTGTACCCTCATATGTGGAAATAACGTATTTATACAACTTATTGACATATTCAAGTATGATATACTCAATCATGGATCATGTGCTATTTTTTTCTATATCTTTACTTCCCAGCAGAAAGAAGCTGGCCCAAAGAAGGTATTATTTATATAATTGTTGAGATTAAATTGCTTTGTTAAGGTGATACTTTTGAAGTACTCAATTAGACAAACTTACCTTCTACAATATTGGCACAACCAAAAATAGAGTTTATTTTAAATTATGATAGCAATCCATCTATAGTGCTGGTTTAGAGGAAAATTTAATTATACATTTACTTTAAACGTGAGGGTCAGGCATTATTCTTTGAGCTGAACATAGGAAGGTAAGCCCATGAACCCTAACCTATCACCCGTGCGATTGGTAGCATTACTAACTTTATTTTAAAAATGTTTCCTCACATCTCTAAACCTATTAAGTTGCAAGAGTATTACCCTATGTAAATTAGTTTCCATTGTTCATTGCTTGACCTGAATTTTTTGTATCAGTTACAGCTATTATGGTGGCTACATATGACATTTTTTTTCAATTTTGGCTAAATGGACTACAGATATTATATTTTGAATGTGTGATATATTTATTAATTTCCTTTCAATAATTTATAATAAAATTGAATCCAGGTATTGTTCTTCAAAATGTAATTTAGATAATATATAAGAAAATGATTAAATGTTAGTAATGGTATTAAATTTCAAATTTTGACTTTATTCTTACACAGGAAATCTTGCTAGAGAAAAAAATTATTCTATCTGATTATGAATGGCTTTAATATTTGTTAGTATTCATTCTATGAATTGTTTATCAATATTTTCTGTCCATTTTTCTATTCAGTTTCTGCTATTTTTCTAGTTGAATTTCAAACATAAAAGAATTGCAAATATTAATTCTTTGCCAGTTTTGGTCTCTGAATATATCGCCTACATATTAACTTTATCTGTAGTATTCACTGCTGAACACAAAAGATGTAGCCATGCCCTTCGGCTTTGTCTACTGTTTCCAATTTTGAGGTCATATTCAGAAGTCCTTCTTCACCAAGCTTTGACATTTAATCTATCTGGAGTTCACCACTATGTACAGTGAAATTGTGACATGCCTTAGTTTTAGCCAAATAATAAACCATTTTCTCAACATCTTCTATTTAAATTACTGGTACTTTTTCTGCTGGTTTATTGTGCCACTTATATAGAATGCCAATTGTCCATGTGTACATGTTTCTGCTGTTTACCTCCCTATTCTGTTCCAATTTAAATGTTTATTTTTGAACCAATTTTACACTCTTTTAAATCCTATATATTTGGAGCATGTGTTCATCTGTTAAAGCATAAATATAATACTTAGCTATCGCTTTTTTTAAAACTAGATTTAGCCAATTATAGCATTATAATAAAGATGGGACAATTGCATTGCACAGCTCAAGAGTGATTTCTTTACATAAAGTACAAAGTGAAGGATGGTCCCTCGTATTACAATATAATATTTTATGTAAATGGTGCCCACTGGAATTGGCCAACCCAACAGTGAGTATGTGTGTGAGTGTATATATATGTGTGTGTATATATATGTCTGATTACTTGTTTGTAGTAATTATAAATTCAAGCTCTGAAACCAAACTACCTGGGTTCAAATCCCGGCATTTCTATTTTCTAAGTGGGTGAAATTTATTTGCCCCAATTTTATAATCCAGAAAAAAGGAGATAATGATAAGACCAAATTCAGAGAGTTTATATGTCAGGTATTATTATTATTGTTTATCATCATTTTTAACACTCTGTCTGCCCTTATCCACTAGATCCCACCTAAATACATTTCTGGTGCTATTAAAGAGGGTCTTTGTGTAATAAAACTTATGAAGACTTCTGTGCTTTCTTGAAAATATCTTTATTAGGCTTTGCACATTTACATGACAGTTTAAATGATAGATATATTTTTATTTGAAGTTCTTTTTCTTCAAGATGTTGAAAATATTACTGCTCTACTACCTTATGCATCATCTGTAGCTGTTGAGAAGGATAATGATTATTTGTTTTTCAGTTTATTGCTGAGGATCTGTATGTTTTTCCTCCTTGGTAGCCTTTAAAATTTTACCTTTGTTTTTGTGGTTCTTTTTTTTTTTTTCTTTTTTTGTCTTTTTTACTGACCGGTAACGGGATCGCAACCCTCGGTGTCGCGCCCATACCGCGCTCAGCCAGTGAGCGGCAACCAGTCTCCACATGGGATTCGAACCCTCGGCGGGAGCGCGCTGCACTCCCAAGCAGCGCAGTCTCCAGTGCGCTACCGGGCCGACCCGTTTTTGTGGTTCTTAAATTTCACTACACTTCCAGGTGTCAGTCTTTCTCATTACCTGTCCTTTTTGGCTTACCATAAATCCTTTTAATCTAAGTTCTCAAAAAAAAAATGTTTTTAATTCTGGGAAAGCCTGCATTATTAATTCATCAAATTCTTTCAGCCATGTTTTTTTATAACTCTTTTTGAATTTTTCACGTACATAACTTAACCCTTCCACTTTTATCTCCATTCCTTTATTACTACTCTCCTTTCAATCCTTCTGAGTGAGTTTCTTTAGCTTATTGTCCATTTCACTGAAGAGTTCTTTAGCTGTATCTACTTGAAATATATATTGCGTTATCTATTTTATCTATGATGTTTTCACACCCAGAATCTCTATGGTTGTTATATTTTATTATTGTTTGTTCCCGTTTCAGGTGTACAATACCCCTCTTTGCATATTTGAGGACATTTAGCATTTTCTTTTTAATCTTAATCTGTAGTTTTGCAGCTTGTTTTCTTTAGCCTATAGGTTTGCAACTTGCTGTCTTTATTTTGTATTTGTTGAGCCCTTAAGATATCTTTTTGGTTTTTCTTATGAGTTTATATTGCCTTTGTGGATTAGTCACCTTTGCTGGGTTGTATACTTGGGATGGGAAAATAATTCTTGTGCAGGTTTTTGTTCTTCTTGGTGACTTTAGAGAGTAGGAGACATGCCATAGCAAAACAGCCTTTATGAGATAATGTGCACATTTACCCAAACACTGTTTTTTTTGACCAGTAAGGAGATCATAACCCCCGGCACTGTGTGGTCTGCACCACACTCAGCCAGTGAGTGCACCGGCCACCCCTGTATAGGATCTGAACCCATGGCCTTGGCACTACCAGTGCTGTACTCTCCCGAGTGAGCTATGGGGTTGGCTCAGATGCTGATTTTTTAAAGAGCTATTTCTCACCTCCCTGTCCCCCAACAAGCATTATTCCTACAAGGTGCAAAAGAGGGGAAAGAAGTTTCTGTTTCCACCAAAACTTATGGCTATTTTAACTCATCTGTACTACCAAGACTGTTTCTACTCCAGGTTTTTCTGCCTTTCATTCCCTCTACCTTCACCACGTACCTCCCAACCATTCCCCTCCCCACACATTTCTAACCATCTTCTTTTGTCCTTTCATCCCCACAGATCCTCCAACCTCTCTGTGACTTTTGCTGGATGACAAATCCATTAGCCTCTTCTTCTGGAACATTTTCTGGCTTGTGTTATATATAAGGATCCAGAACACCATATTATTTCACCATCTCCTCCAGAACTGAAGCTTGGAATAATTTCTGAAAGAATAAATACAGAGACATATAATTTTTTTACATCTTAATTATTTTCACCACTGTGTAATCCCAGAAGTTAAATAGCATCCCCAAATCAGACAAGTAAACCTTTTCCCTGAGATCTTTGAGGATAGATAATGAAATTTTACTTTTTTCCTTATATTTCTCCGTTTGAGAATTTTGCACAGAGTCTATAAATGTTGCTACTCACATGTATATAAATTTCCATATAATATTGTTATGAAACTTGCAAGACTTTATGGCCAAATTGATTAGAATATCTAGGGGAAAAATCAGTGCATTTTCTTGAGGGTTAATTCCAGAATAATTCAAGTCACTGCAAAATTTGTTAATATACAATTATCCTATGACTATCTATACTATATATTCTTCGTTTATAAATCCAGCATATAGTCAAGACCTTAATATGGACCATCACAGGCACTTACGTTTTAGTGATTTTTAATAATATTTATTTTTGTATTTATTAATCTGATATGATTCTTTAATCTTTGGAAGTTAATACCAAAGCAATAAGTAAGAAAGAAGGGAGGTGAGGATTTCCATATACTTGGTCAACAGTTTCAAAAAGAAATACAATCTGATAGTGATTTTATTTGATTTCCTCCAGTTTCATATAGTTAAAAAAAAAAGACTCAGTAAGAAGAAATGACATTCACCCATCCATTTAAAATCAGTGCTGTATTTCCAAGGGCTAAAACAGTTCCAGTTGCACTGTTCATTACTTTGGAAGTGTCACATTTTCTAGTATGACAATATGTATTATGGATGGGGGGTTTTACAGATGTGGAGAAATCGCTCTCCAAGTTGTTTATTTGATTTTCTCCCCTTCTGCCTCTTTGTACTTTAGCGTCCAACCTTGGAATAATGGGATTACTTTATGCCTTCCACATCAGGCTCTGGATGAGTGCACAGAGGCCAATGGCAAGAGAAATAAGATGGCTGTAAAAATGCAAACATTGGAAGTTAAAGAAGGTGCACCCAATAACTTGCCCTTAAATTTAAAAGGAACTAAATGAGGAACTTCTGGACAATTTATCTTACTGTTTACTGATAACAAGTCACTTTGTTTTTATGTGCTCAGTCTAGTATTCCATAATTTATTTGAAAGAAGATGAGAAATAATGTAGATAAATGATGAAGTGTCAGGGTCTGACGCTCTTAAATGAAGCTATTATGGTCAAAGAGAAAACGTAAAACCTGCGGCTCATTATGAAAGTGTTCTACTTGTCAGTTAAGTGAAAAGGCCTGGAATGATTTCCAGTTTATTTGTCATTGCAGTTATTAAAGCTGTCTTTTTGGTGCCATGAAAATGAATTGAAGACTTTATTCGAAGTAAATTTGTACTAAAGCTTTCAGATGTGTCTTATGTGAGTTCAGTGAGGCAGGGAAGAGGCTTAACAGACAAAATATTACAAAGAGACGACTACCAAAGTCTTTGAAACACACTAGAATATATAAGTGCCAATAAATAAGTATTTTCTTAACTAGGGAACAAACTTTTTGACTGACATAATGGGATAAGATTTGTTAACAGGATATAGCACTTGCTAATTGTTGGAAGATATTTTATTCCTGTGAGAAACTAATTGGCTACATATGTGAGTGACAGTCCTCCCAGACTCTTTCCTAAGACTGATTTTCAAGAAAGGTTAAAGAATGCATCATTTTAAATTATATATACTTAATAAACCTTAGTGAAAATTAACAGAACAAACACATCATAGAAACAGAAATAGTTTAGTCTTTTGAGAGTAATAATAACCGTTAGATTAGAACAATGACATTTTATAAAACTTAGAAGGTAAGAAGTTTAGAAAACCTGAGTTGTATAATCCATTTTCCTAATTGAATTATTGGACTGTAAAAGGCTGCATCGTACTACAAGGAATGAATATATTATTGACATTTTTATCTCACAGGGCTATTGTTAAAATAACTTACATCCTTGCTGAGGTGTGAGAATAACCTACATTTTAGCTTACATTAGAAGGAAATCAAATCAAATGGACTATTGACATGGTTGAGATGAATTTTTTTCTTTTATGCATTAAAAAACATTAACTCGTGTTTCCTTCCTTCATAACTGAGAGGGAGCTTTTTGGTGTTTCCTTAAGCTATTCTGGCAATTAGAAATATTTTTTGTATAGTTTAGCTATGCGTTTTGAAAATTTAGAAGTGGAAACTAATACGCATATCTAAAACCAAAATGGACAGACACTTTCTTAACATCAGTTTTTCACCCCATCACATGAAATAGGTAGAATTACTAAACTGAGTGTCTTATATCAAGCCCAAGAAATCTCCTAGCCATGACTTTGACTCTTTATTGTGGATATTACAAATGTTTTGACACATCTTCAGGGTCAATTTAAAAACAAAGTGGATTCTGTATCCCCCTCAGAGGTAATCTTTCAGTGTTTCCGTCAGATTTTATAGCCATTTTCAGTGATATTGTCAGAGTAAATGGCCTACCAGGCTGTTTATTATATGCCTTATTTTCAGGCATATAAATGTGCAGCAAAACCTTCCTTTAAAATCAAATTTGTTGTTATATTTGGAATATTTGAATTATTTCTATAACTTTGTTATGCTAATAGCTATAAATCCCAATGATTAAAAAATAAATGCACTACAAAATTATAGCCATGATGTGACAGTGGAGAAAATGACATTATATCAATTGCCAGATAAAGGTGCAGAGAGTTTATATTAGATTCATAACTGGTTCAGATTCAGACTATATTTATACTCCCAGTAAGATTTTTAAAAACAAACAAAAAATGGTTAAATTCTGCCAGACAAGCAATTATTTTAGAAAAAAATGGAACAATGTTTGATGATTTATTTATTAACATTTGTGCATATAGATCCACCTTTTATGTGTAGATACATTCCACAAGGTCCCTATTTTTTGAACATATCAAGTGTTTTATCTGATCAAATATATTTTATCCCAATTTATTTATTTAGTATGTAGATGTCAAACACTAAATTAGTTGAACTACAAACACAACAGTATAACTTTTCATTGAACTATTATAATAGAGAAGGAGGCAGAATCATAAAATAAGAAATACATATGAAATTAAGTGCAATTAAAAGTAGCATGGGGATTCAGAGGAATCTAATTCAGTCTAGGTTCATAGGCAAGGAAGAATTCTCAATGGAAAAGATTTCTGACCTTGAATATTGAAGATACAGATAAGTTGACCAGGTAGGACTAGGTCAAAAGTATCACATTTAATGTCCCATAAACTCTATCAATACAGCTAACCAATGTCTTCACTGCTATGCCACGAGGCCAAATTTCTCTGGATGAAAAAACATTGCGCATTTTTTTCCGCTAAAAATTACTTAGAGTCAGTGTAGTACTTTAGCCTAATTAACAGCAGACAGTTTAAAACCTGTTAGGTTATACCTTGTTTACTTTAGTATAAATAGCCATAGATTAAAATTATACTTATTTTCTTTTTCTCTCTAGAAACATATATTCACAACGCCTACACAGTTAATTAATCATGCATTTATTAAATATTAACAGTGGGACACAATAAAGAAATTCATGAATATGCATTATCGTTTCCTACATAAGTTTGTAGTAAACAAACTTATAAATGAAAGAAAATAATTTTCTTAAATAGCTCCAGGTGCTTTTATAAAATTTTCTAATTTTCCATTATTCTCTAAAAGCATGATCATTCATTTAAAAATTAAATTACAAATTATTTGGCATTACAAATGCTATTAAAGATTCAATTTCTAGATTAGATCACTTATTACAATATGCCAACATAAAATATTAATTAATGAATAAATGTTTACTGGTTTATGCTTAAGTTTTATTTTCAGGAAGGTAAATTCAGGCATTTACCAAAGATTCTGTTTAACCCATTTGATTAATAAATGAACCAGTAAATTTAGAATCATTAAAAATTTAAAGAACAATTGATGAGGTAGGTATAGAGGTTTTCAGAAGAAATGTTAAGATAAGATTCTTGGGTTAGATATAAAACTGGTTAATGTCTTACAGGGTATTAAATTGTAATTTCCAGGGTTATCTCTTCCCTTGAACAGAAATGATTTGCATCTTTACCTGACAAAAATCTATTCATTTATTTTGTTCCTACAGAGTTGTAAAATTGAAAGTAAATAGAATATCAAACTGTAAAAGAGTACCTAGTAATCTATTGCTTATTTTCAAACTTCAAGTAGTTTTTCTGTTAGTTATATGTGGGCATCAGGATCTTTTTCTTCAAAGATATCACTTTAAAATAAAATTACTACACTAGCATGTAGTAGTAACTGGGAGTCATTTCCAAAGTACTAAAAGTAGACAATGCTCTTGGCTTTCATATTAAATGAGCTACTTACATTTATTGGTTTGGTCAATATGTTATTTGGTATTTGAATTTTTTTTAATACATTTTCTTAAAATGGTCTGATAAATCTAGTTGTATTAGTCCTACTAAAGGGCAAGTTAAAACTTAAGTCTTAGTAATACCTATTTAAAAGAAATAGATCAATAAGGAACAAAGAATTCTTTTATAATAAGGGAAGACACAAAAAGTTTCTTACAGTCACCACAATTCATGTGTGGAAGCCCTACCCCCCAATGTGACTGTATTTGGAGACAGGGTCTTAAAAGAGGTAATTAAGGATAAAGTAGATCATGAGGGTGGAGCCTTAATCCAATATTCTTGGTGTCCTTATAAGAAGAGTGAGAGACACCAGAAATCTATGAGCAAAGAAGAAAGGTTGTGTGAAGACACAGCAAGGCAGCCATTAGTAACTCATGGGGAGAGGCTTCAAGAGAAATCAACCTTGCTGGCATCTTGATCTTGAACTTCCAGCCTCCAGAACTGTGAGAAAATAAATCTCTGTTGTTTAAGCCACCTAGTCTGTGGTATTTTGTTATAACAGCCCTAGTAGACTAATACAGGAGTATATTTTCTAGAATATTTTCTGTAAGAATTAAACCTTGTATTTTACAATTTGTATAAGTTCAGATTCAATTGGTCATAATGTTATTGCTGGAAGTGCAGTTAGGTTTAAAGAAAATGAAGAGAGAGAGAGAGAGAGAGAGAGAGAGAGAGAACTATGTACGTAAGAAAATACTGCCAAAATATTTCCTATAAACTGTTTTAAACTCTTTGCTCATTCCTTTGCCCTTACCAGAATGTCTTTTCTATTTTTTTTTTTAACCAATTCATCATCTTTTCTCACTTCTCAAAATGCATTTTTGCCATTCTCTGAACCGAAGCAAGGATAAATTTCTTGTTTATTTCAGTTACTTCTTAGAGAAAATACCACTAGTTTCAAAGAGCCTGACTCCACTGGACAGCTGGTCATGTTTCTTAATCCCAGTTTGCATTGCTGGTGGCTAGTTCTACTCACCAAAAGGTGTTGAATAAAAAGGACAATTAGAATCACAGTCTTGCCTTGCTAAGGCTTTGTTCAGGAGTATCTGCTTGTATTTCTACATCAAGCCTAGAAATAGACTAAAGGTGACAAGCGTGCAACCACTCTCCAAGCTCAAATACTATTGAGAAAACCAGATCCTGGTTTTTGGTCAGTGATATTTTGTTTTTCTTTAAAGGATTGTGGACGAATGTTAAGAAAAAAAAAAAAAAAAACAAGTAAATATGAGCAAAATGTTATTAATTTTATCCTATTAGAACTCTAAGAAAAAATTTTAATTAAAAAAATCTGATCAAATGCCTAATATTTCTAACATGCTGCACGGTAAGTGGAGACCCTATTTCTTTTCTCTGGCTTTGCTTTCCTTATCTATATTTTTCCTTACCTCCGCTTTCAACTTTCCTTTTACTTTCTTTTTTAAAAGTAAGATCACTTAAGTTTTCTCCTACTCATTGATAGTTTGAGATTTCACACCTCTTCTGGCAGCTTTACCGTGTGATAAAAACATAAAGACTAGTTGCTTAAATTTCTTATGCAAACAAGCATAAACTCTTGTGGCCCAGAAAATGTGAGTCGGTCACCACCATAGTGAGTGCTTGTTATGTGAAATAAAACCTGATGAGCACATTCTTATTTACTTGGCTTGTGTCTTTGAGCCTCACCTTTACTTCTAAATCATTACGAGCAAACCACATGTAAAATGGATTACCTATTCCAAGGATGGGAATAGCAATTTCTTTGGTATGTTTGTCTTTTCTTTTGAAGAGATAAAATCAGTCTTCAGTCCTAATGGAAATTCCTTTCTGAATTGAATCTCTAAGGTAGTGAATATATACAGTCTGCATGGCCCCATATGTCGGATGCACACACTGAGCCTAGGGGAATTGAAATGACTTCTTCCAGATTATTACTCAGGAGCCCTTGGAGGGGTCTTGCTCCCAGAACAACAATTTTTCCATTTTTCCACATGGCTGTAGGAAACCCATACCTGATCTCAAGAATATTTCTCTAAATAAAGGGTAATCAGTGGTCACACATGTAATGAATATATTAGACTGCTGCTGTTACCCTGGTGTGCTATTATTTGGGGCTTATGAATGAAAAATGTAAAGTAATCTCAGAAGGAATTTTATTCTAATGTCTTTCAAAAAGTGAAAGCTTTTCTTTGAAAGAAATTAGGATGACAAAATCCTTTGTTTATTGGAAACCTGGAAGCAGATCTTTCCTTGGCAAGATTAGGGTGAGTGGCTACCAGTAAGTGGTAAACAGGGTTCAGTCATTTTCCTTTTGTAACTTGAACTTCAGAAGGACAGTTGCCAAAGGTATTGAGGCAGATTTTTCAGTCACAATGTATTGTATTGAAGAAATATGATAACTTCTTAGCCTTTCTATCTAGTATCCTACAGCCAGTTCCTCTACCCAGACTAAACAATAGGAGTTTTGATTATTAAAATGCTAACACAGCCACGTTGATGGGGAAATTTAAGGCTTTTTATTTTTCATCATTACACGGGATGGTGTGTTGTTTTCCAAGAAACTACTGGGAATTAATGTGCTATTTCTATTCCTATCATCAGGATTCTATATATATTATGGAGCTTATACCTACCCACATCAAACATTTTCTTCTGTGGAGTGACTGTGTATGAAAGTTGTCTTTTTGTTTCTAAGTACAAATTTTAGTAACTTGATTTTAAGAAACAAAAACAAAAAGCACCTAAGAAATAGACTCACAAATAAACGATTTCTACTCTTTCTGGCTTCCTTATGAATAAATGATTTTTCTACCAAATAGCTTCTATGTTTTTCTCATAGAAAGGAATAGTCCTACTCATGACAGATACTTTTTCACAAAGTAACTTTGTCCTGCAAATCTCAAAAGTATCATTTGACTTTTTTATAATTGCTTTATTAGTTTTTTGCTTTATTATTTTCCCACTCACTAATGGGATAATGGAGACTTTACTTTGTAAGATATCATTTATGGAGGTGTGTATAATGTCTTATGGAACGTTGACTCTTCATAATCACAAATACATTTCATAACGTATCATAGAAAGTGCAATGAAGAACTTGGGGATGATAAAATCACTTTCTAAAGACAGTTTTATTTTGATGTTGTTGTGAGAATTCTAGCTAGAAAAAAAAATAAAGCTTGTGTACTTACCTCAGGGTAAATAAAGTTGGGCATAAATGTGAATGGGATTCTTCAAATATTGTTGAATCAGACTGAGTATTTTGATTAAATGCATGTAATAACATACTATGCAACTCATACTCAAAGATGCTTTCTACCTTTTATCGATATGGGTTTGCTCCTAGGAAATTTACATGTAGTAGGTGGGTATTTTTATTTATTTATGGAAAACAGTTTAATTAAAAGGTATTTTTTTTCTGTCAAAATTTCTTGTAAAGACCTCATTGCTTATTTTGAAGGCAAAATTCTAACTTGGGGATTAGATTCTAATCCCTTTATAATGTTGACTATAGTGAATACATTGCATGTATTAGTTAAGTTTCTTATAATTATAAATAACTGAAAACATACCTAAAATCAAACAAAGGAAAAACAACTCCAGCCAGCTTTCAAAGAGGGAATATTAAGGAATTATATTGAGTTATGTTGGAAAATCCAAGTAGTGGAGGAACAACCAAGAATAAATATCTGGGAATCTAAGCTAATTTTCAACAATTTACTATTTAAAATACACTGAATCAGTTCTAAAGATTTTCAAATATTGACCCATCAGTTACAACTGTCCAATTTCTGAGGAAAAACAAATTTAATTTTCTAGCTTGGGTAAGGTGCTCACTTAAGTGTGAGAGACAAGTTTCTGCATTATAATGTGGGCACTAGTGGAAGGGGGGCAGCTTCTAACAGGTGAGGTTTCCAAAGAATGAGGGTCGGTGTGAGCTTGGAAGACCTTGCAAAAGTTGGATAAATTGAATCCAGACAAACCACATTGGGGATTATGGTGGATACCAAGAAATATGAAATCATAGGTATTTGAGACTTTTTCCTTCAGGAGTTTTCAATCTAGTTTGGCAGCATAACAATAATGACTGATGGAAAGAGAAATAAGAACAAATTATTCTAATAATAATTAAAGGAAATAAAATAATAGATATCCAAAGCACAGTGTGCTTCATAGCTGTATAAATTGTACAGAGAATAACAGGTAACAGGCCAGAGAGATCACTTTAAAGTGGATTAGCTAATGGAGATTTTGCAGTTATCATAGAATATACATTTTTTTTAAAGCTGAACTCTTCAAAAGGTGGATATTTGTTCAGAAACCATTTTAGGTAGAAGAAACACACTGGTGGATGAGGTATAATTACATTTCCTTCATAAAACAATAAAATTTGGGGTAGAAGCTGTCAGGCCTGGAGATTCAGTACTATACCCATTTATAAATAGCCTCATAGATTTTATTTGTATTATCTTCCAAGTGTGGTAAAGCTGTGTATGTGTGTTTGATTTATGAAACTGTAATATGAAAAAATAGATTCCGAAAATTTTTTTTACTGCCTTAAGATTTTTGCGAAAAATGTCTTCCTAGTTTTATTTATGAGCTATCTCTTCATGGAAAAAATGAAATAGAGATTAGATGTTGATGATAGGGATTTCATTATGTAAAAAATACTGGTGTTGGTTTTTTTTTGTTGTTGTTGTCTTTTTTTGAGACCGGCCGCACCGTGCTCAGCCAGTGAGTGCACCGGCCATCCCTATATAGGATCAGAACCCGCGGCGGGAGCACTGCTGCGGTCCCAGCGCCGCACTCTCCGGAGTGTGCCACGGGCTCGGCCCTGGTGTTGGTTTTATTTAAGTTATGTTTGTTTTGTCATATAGGTATTTCTTTCAACTTTTGACACTTTGCTGAAGGAAATAAAGTATCTGCACAATACTTGCTTTCTTTTTATATTTGTGTGTATTTTTCTGTGTAATAGGAGACTATTCAAGTTGGATTGTTGTTGCATGTTGATGTGTGCTATACCCTGAACTATTTATTTATAAATAAAGTGATAATAGAAACAAGCAACACCTAACATTTTGCCAGGCAATGTCATCATGTTTAGACAAAGGCCAGTAATTCTGCCCTGGTAAAACAACAGTTTGCTCTGTAGGTCAGTGTGCTTAGTTGGCAATAGAGTTTGTATAATTCTGAAGTTACATACAAGAGCTTACATAATTCTGAACTTTTTGAAGTATCCTCATGTATGTGTAGAAATTCACTCTCAGTGGAAGAAAATATTGTGTGCTCTCTGACAAAATGTTTTAATTCCTCTGACAAGTACCTTATTAGAATCAAATCAACTATGAATATTAAATGTATAGATGCATCTTAACTTCCTGAAGAATGATGACAAACTCATGAAGTGTTCTGGAAACATGCACTTGATTCAAGGATTTAGAAACAGCATATATTGTAACAGCTTAAAGAAGTGTATTCCTAAAGGGCTTATAAAAACTACTTTTTATAGAACAAACCTACAGAATTTTCAAAGAAGTATTCGATAACATGTTTACACATTGTGAAATTTTTAGTATGAAGCAGGAATCCCAATGGGCTACAAGGGCCTGTGGAATGCACCTATTTCTTAGTCTAGTCTAGCGTACCTTCCTGGTAAACAGTGGAGACAACCCATGAAGGTTAGTACAAATGGTACCCTTCTAGTGTTACTGCATAGAGTTTATCAATCAAGTAGAGAAACGCCTTGACATGTCACCTCCATTCCACCAAAAATCTTTTATTCTGCATATCAACTGCCCATTTAAAGATCTTATAATAAAATTATCTAATGTATCTGAGTATTTTCTTCTTTTTATAGCTATAAACTCTGTTTGAGGAAAAATATTTAAATATTCTTTATTGAGATAGATCAAGCAAGTGATTGAGTTCTGCTTCATCCCCTGGGAAACACTCTCTAATTCCATACTTGAAGGTGTGTCCTTGGGTTGTCACTAAGATGTTCTCTATAAAGTCAAATCTATAGTCCCTCACAACAACGAGTCATCAAATACTTAAATTATTAAGTTACTGCATGACCTTTCCCCCCCTGAATAAATTACTAGTGTTCTTTGTCATTCTTCAAGACAACACAGACCTTGAGCACAGCTTTAAGCTAGGCAAGGGTGACCCTGGTCTCTTGGCCTTCACATTCTGCATTTTTGTTCTCGGCTTGGCAACTCTTCTTTTTGTCTAAGGTCATATCAGTGTCTTCTAGGCAGTTATCTATGCAGACTGTTATCAAGAAAGGATAGAAATCTCTTTCCAAGGACAGTTAATGACAGTTAGCAGTTTTAAGTATTGTCTTTCTGGCCATGATTTTATTCCCACCATAATAGAGATCAAAGCCTTGAATTTAAACTTGGGTCTTCAAGCCCTTGATAATATAAAATAATAATAAAACTAGGCATTTTTTAGTGGAGATGGGAATTACACACAAAATGATAGGAAAAGATAACATCTGGGAGTTTTCCCTTCACCCATGTGCATAAGGCTAGCCTGGTTTTAAGCATATTACCTTACCAAATATTTAATATTATTTTAAAAAAATATTTAAACTCATTTTTATTTCCTCACCTCATAATCTCTAATTAATGCAGTACTCCAAAATGGTTACAACACTCCTAGAAGGTGCTAACCGATCCAGATTAGATTGCTGTAAAACAATTACTTTCCAGCTTTTAGAAGTCACGTCCTCTCAGTAAAAACTTAGATAAATTAATTAGGTAAACTGAGATAAATAAAGTGTTGCATGTATTCTGCAAACTTCCATGTAAATTTCATTTCTTTTGATTTTCAAGACACAAAAGTAAATTTCTCCACATACATGTCTAACTGTGTGGCATACATTAATTAGGAATAGTTGGGAAATACTATGTGAAAACTGATATTCTATCTCTTTTGGCAGCTTTGAACTATGACATTTATAAATCAACAGTTAAAACTAAAAGCCCAGTGTTTGACTAAGCATTGAATTTTCATTTCTTAGTCACTTTGTATCAAGAATGACTTCAGCATATTTACGAGTATGTCAACAGTAAGATTTCCCTAAGATGTTTCTATGTATAATTAATAATGCAACTGGTAAAAACTATTCTACAGGGAACTCATAGTCCTAAAGTTACCTGTGATTTAGAGATAAAATCTGTGACATTTCACTACTATTTTTTTCCAGTCCTATCTATCTATAATTCAGATTGCCTAACTAATCTTAAATATAGATACTAGACTTAGGGTATTTGCGAAGTACTAAGCTGACAAATACAGAGTGTTGGCTATTATTTCTCCTTAGAAGTCAGACACTTGAGCTATTCATTTTGTAGTTTGACAGTCATCACTACAATTCCTTGAATTCTCAAAGCTTTTCATATGGCTTCCTCAAGGACGGCTATCATGTCTTAGCTACTGCAATGACAGATGGGATATAACGTGTCATGTGATGGATAACTCTGGAGCCATAGTACTTAATCCTTCTAATACTAATAGCTGCATTATCATAGAGATTTATGAGAATGTCAGTTTCAAGTTCCCAGTTCCATTCATGGGTTTTTAAAACTTCAGCTGCGAAAAACATGCATCCATCCCATTAATTCTAATTATCATGGTTCATCTTCTCAGCAGTTTTGCACTCCGGAACCTTTCAGTGCAAATTAACGTACCAAAAAAGTGTATTAATTAATATTTGTAGCTTTTAATTTCTGCAAGAGTGTTGTCTGGAAGCAGCTGGCAGTACAGGGCCGCTGCTATTGAATCTTTGCCAAACAAGTGCAGATGTAATTTTGTTATCTCTTGCTTAGTCATTTACGCAAATTAATTTGAACAATTAGCCTTTTACTGGTCCTTCATGAATCATGCAAAAGGGATCTGCCAAAAATTGCTGGTTGACAGAAAAGAATTGGTTAATGCTGTGCATTTTGTGGGAAGGTAATGCAGTGGGAAACAACATTATTTTAGAGTGTAGACAATTGCATAAATGTTCTATTGTAAGATTTACTTAGCACTCATAAACAAACTTGAGAATACCCTTTAATGAAGAATAAACCGGCATACTAGTGAAGGTTCGGTTCATAGGAGGGCTCATATCTTTCATGAAATAGCCAGTTTGAATACGTCTTAATCAAATATATATGTATGTGTGTGTGTGTGTGTAAACACACACACATACACACAAAGTAACGGAAAAGTTTCCACTAAGAAATAGAAATTATTGAACTAATGCTTACTGATTTTTAAGTCATAAGCTTCCCTTTTATTTACTTGGTTCTTGCGTGTATATGTATTTGTGTAATTATTTATTTATTATATGAGATAGATATAATACACCCTTTTGGCTCTGTTTGATAGCTTCTAATCATCTTCCAACTTTCTAAGATGTTAGAGATGGAGAGCACTTTAAAATAGTTAAATTTATAGTTATTATATTTTGATGACCTGGGTAAAAAAAACTTTAAGTGGAAGATACATCATTAAATTACCTCAAAAAGGGTAGACATTGATTTTTGGTGTTCATAGGAAGTTACCAACATCATAAATGATAAAAAAAAACTCCAAAAACCAAAAACAGAAAATGATAATTGTAAAATTTGTTATTATTCTCCTTAGAAACAGCCCAACTACCTGTGATTTTATGTTTTTACTTAATTCCAATGTATATTTTTTTTCTTAGCATTTTCAATGACTGGAGCTATGGGCTTTTTACTCTTATTTTATATAGAGAAGATTATACACTATTATAAAATTAAATCAAAATTCAAAGAAAAGTCTTTCTTTACTTTGTGTAGAATTAGATTAGAAAGGTCCCAGAAAGCATTCATGGGGTACACTAAGGTATATGGATAGTTACACATTTACATGTTTTAAATACTTCTCTCTCTCTCTATATATAGACTAATTATCTATACAGAGAGAATAGAGAGAGACATATATATTTGCATATATTTAAACTTGGTTAAAATGTGTTACTCTATATTTTCCTTAGCACTTGATTATGTAGAAAATTGTTAGCCTCAGACCATACTTTCAGAAAAAAGAATTTAAAAAACAATGGCATGTTCATTTATTGTGCCTATACCAGCATAAATAGTTCCTAAAAGTGAATCTACTTGAGATAGGGCTAATAAATCATCTACTGCAGAATGTTTTTTAAATCCAAGTTAGTGGTAATAAATAAATCATTTTAATCATACAAATTAAAATTATCAAGATTAAAATTAAAAGGAATGCAAAGTAATTTTCTTTCAATCAATTTTTGGCTCCATAAAGAAACAAATTTTGCCACATAAAATTTCTGCAAATCTAGCATTAATGGAAAAATTAAGTCAAATGTAAGAAACATTTTAAATTGCCATTTGTAGAAAATCTTATCTTTATCTCTCTGCTGGTTTCAGTCAACTTGAAAGTAAATTGTTTTGGAAGACAAGTGAATAATAGTATTAGATGAAGCTTGATCTAAAATAAGTCCAGAGAATGCTTAGGTGACATGAAAAATTTTGAAACACAATTAGCTTTATTTTTTTCTGTTTAAAGAAGCAACATTTGCTTACTGTTGAAATCTAAAAATCACAACAAAGAAGAAAAATGTTTTAAAAAATCATCATCAATATCACTTTTGTAAAATAACTATATTTAACATTTTGATTCATTTTATTTCTATATTTTTAAAAAACATCGCCATAGTATAAGCAGTAAAATATTATATTAAAAAATTGTCTTGCTATTTAAACTAACTTTATATTAATATCATTTTAATAAATTTAGAATTTTAAAATTCAATTGCACATTTTAATAGTGCTACATATTAAGTTGTATCCAGGTTTTTTTTAGTTATAAATAATAAAGCAATAGTCATCTTTACTCATAAATTCTTCTGGTATTTCAGTTAAATTCTTTAGGCCTGATTCTCAGAAATGGGATTATTTGCTCAGATGGCGTGAATATTTTCAAATTTGATACCTATTACATCATTTCTTTTCAAAATAGTGGTACTTCTTCCTAGAAATGAGAGAAAACTTGTCACCACATCTCTAACAGCATCAAATAATATCACCAGAATCAGAAAAAAATGGATCTTTAAATTATAACTTAAAAGTAATATGTTCTTATTTGTTTACCTCTATTAGTGAAGTTGAACATTTTCTTATATGTTGTCAATACACAATTTTTCCATCTGCACAATAATGGTTAAAATTTGAAGTTCAGTGATTATTTTTTGAGATTTAGTTACAGTAATTACTTTAAAAGTGCTTTGTAATATAAGCAATTATCAGTAACATACAAATGAAAAACCTCTATGTATAAAATTCTCATTCTGTAATTATATTACTCTTATTTCAAATTAGCATAAAAACAGTAATAAGCCCATGTGCCTCCAGAATTAGGGGATGTTTATTTCTTTATCCCTTTTCTGGAAATTATTTTTTCTCCTGCAATGTATGTATCTTTAATCAAACTTAATTTACATTATAACAATATAAAAGGTGATATATAATCATCGATGTTTTAAAGTTCAAAGTACACAAATTCAGTGAATTTTTTGTTTATCTTTTCTTGTCTTCACTAGCAAATACTACCATATAGTCACTTTGTTTGGAGTCTTCTTAGATTTTACATAGGACATGTAGTAAACTTTCTTTTCCTTGATTATATCAAAAAATAACTCTCCCATATAAAATACCAGGAATTGAATGGAAAAGATAAAGCAACAAAATTATCATTTCTCTTTTATTAAATTGACCAAAATAATTTGGTGATCATCTTCATTATTCACCAAGCTGCATGTACACATAGTCTAAATTGTTGTCACAAACATCAATTATGCAATAGCACTCTGGATACTATTTTTTTAAGAATTATGTGACTTGGTATAATAGTCATTGTGGTACCAAGTAAAAACTGAGGGGGGGAAAAAAGAAAACAACAACAAAAAAAACTTCGGTTTTTCATTGGTTATGTAAGTGCATTCTTATGTGTGAAATGAGATGAGTTAATGTCATTTATCTGCTTACAAAACAATGTGTTTTGGATGTTGAAAATGCAAATACAAAAATAATAAGAATTAAAATAAATCTATATGACTCCTAATCATCAAAAGATAAACACTGGTCATATGTAGATGGTTATACTTAAAGTTTTACTTGTCATTTGCATATATTTTATCAAAATAAACCACATATTTGCCACTTAATGTAAATACTTCCCATATTAGTAAAAAAGATTATAAACATACTGTTATATCATTCAATTATTTGGAAGAATAATCCATAATTTATATAATTACTTTTCTATTTTGAATATTTAGGTTGCTCTTAGTATTTAGTATTGTGAACAGCACTGAAACAAACATACTTATAGGCAAATCTTTGCATATATCATTATTTTCTTGAAGTAAGTTCCTTAGTTGATTTTTACATTGTAAAGCCAATTTCAAACTTAATGAATGCAGGTTTTATAGTACTAATAATTCATTCTTAGCAACACACACCAAGGAATTTAGATTTGTAGTCATTTTTACAAATGATTAATAGTTTAAAATGTTTTGGTTTGTTGTTATCAAATCCACAACTAGTGTCTTAGTAGTGTGTATCTAAACCAAGTTTGTGGTTTATTTTATTGCTGGGTAATTAATCAGAAAAAAAAATCCTCTCATACATACATACATACTGAGAGAGATGGAGCTAGTCTTTCTCTAATTGAAAGTATCAGTGGTAAACTTGGCTGGAGCTTGATTAATAGTATATTAAAATCAGAGTCTTCTTGGTAAGTGCTAGATAAGGAGTTTTGGGCAAATTACTTGGTTACTGGGAAGCCTTTAAATTTTAATCATGGAAGTACTTCAGTGTCATTAGAAACTGAAAGGACAATGGGATCTGCTGGCAAGTTCTCTGAATTGTTGTGCTTTTCAGACTCTCCTTTTGCCTGCTATCGAGAGCCAAGATGGGCTGCAATCGAAAATCCTTTTGCTCCCCATGACTTTGATTGCTATTATTGTAATTTAATATTACACGGTATCTTAGGATAAAATAGTCCTTGGAAATGAGAAGATATAATGCCAGAGGTGGGGGTGGGGACAACTGCGACAGAATTCAAAATTAGTCCTGAAAATAGTTTTGAGCCTGTACATATCTTTCTTTAACCCACTACAGTTGCAGTGAGCAAAGCAAGGTATTAAGAAGTCCAACTTAAACAACAGGCATAAAAGAAAGAATATTTTGTTCCATTTTGAATCCATCACACCATATTATTTCACTGGTTGTAAAGTGAGAAATGTAATAGGAAGCAGAGGTTATTCTAGTCTCAGTGTGTTTTGACATTTCCCACATAATATTTACGTGAAACATGAGACACATATAGTTTCATTTGAATGAAAATCCCAAATGCGATTACTTATTATTAAAATTTTATGTTAAAGTCATGCCTTAAGATTATTTTGTCATGAGATTCCCAAAAGGCCAATGAATATTTTCCCGTGTATATGAATTCTAATCAATGTGAGCTCTTTTTACTTCAGAGTTTTGCACAAGGTCAAAAAGGGATAGAACCATCCACGTTAAAGTAGGAGAAATGTTAGAAATTATCTAATTCAAAACCATTGTTTTACCAATTAGCAAAAGGGGGAATAGAGCAGAAACATTACCTGACCAGTATCCTACAACTAAAACAAACTTCTTGGAGAATTGTCAATATAGTTTACAAGCTGGAGGACTGTTTTATTTTGACACCTTTTTAGGAAACAATTTTCAATGATTTATGCAGCTCTTTTCCAGAAAAGAGCACAGACAGCTTGCAAGACTTGAGAAGAATTGTCAGAATAATTGTAAGAAACCAGTTTGGTTATGCTACACATCAGTGGGACGCGTTATGTGCTGCATTCTGAGCTCAGAGCTGCTTCAAGTTTCTCCAGCTGCTTTGAGATATATCTAAACGTTTCTGTTTTATATATATATAAAAGCCAAATTAAAGTAGGTTATTTACAATTCAGTTATGACCAAAACATGATTTATTCTAGCACAGATATGCCCTCCTTTAAGCATTGGGGTCATTAAAACATATCACAGAGGAGAGTATAATGTAAAAATCTCAATACACAGTGAAAAATAACTTAGGGTAAACATCGGTAGAGGCACATAAGAGATCGAGAATTGCAAAGAAACCGATATACCACATCATAATTTCTTGATTATCTTTTATTCATTTCTCCACACAATTTCTATTTATTTATTCATTTATTTTTTGGTTTAGAAACAACACGAACTTACAGAAAAGTTGCAACTATGATATAAATAACTCTTTTTCTGTTCTGCAACCTACTGAGTGTACATCATGGCCCTCATGTCTCTTTACCCCTAAATGGTTTAGTATTTCTTTCCTCCATGACCACAACACAACCCTCAAAATCAGGAAATCAACACTGATATATCAGTTCCATTCAACTCTCATGAGATCCAGGTCAGAGTCAAGTAGTGTATTTAGGTACTATAATGCAGTCTCCTTTAGCCTAGAACAGCTCCTCAAGCTTTGCCCTTCATGATCTTGAACTTCTTAAGATTACAGGCCAGTTTTTGCAGAATATATTTTAATTTGGATTGGTACTCCTGTTTAGATTCAGATTATACATCATTGAAAAGAATATCAAAAGATTGATGCTGCTTTTCTCAATACATGCCATTGAGTAACTCAGAATTTTTCGTTTGTCCCATTATGTTTTGTTACTTGTTTAGACACCACGTGACCCACCAATGGTTTTGTGCGATTATCCAGAAGCTTATTTGCAAATCTTGCAAATCCTCTGCATTATTTTTAAATGTTGGAATTAATAAGTGTCCTCTGGAGAAGTACTTTTAAACTATGTAATATGTTCCCCA
Organism: Galeopterus variegatus; assembly: GCF_000696425.1. NCBI lineage: Eukaryota > Metazoa > Chordata > Mammalia > Dermoptera > Cynocephalidae > Galeopterus > Galeopterus variegatus. The sequence continues at coordinate 1,034,056 of NW_007726116.1, read as the reverse complement.
TTATATTTACAATTTTATTTAGTTACTTATCTATTTGTTTACATCTGAATGGACTCATGGTTTTCTATGTTACTCAATGGCTTCATTCCTATCACTTACTTTGATGTTCACATTATCCTGATTTATCCAGTAGGAACCTTTCAGGCTACTTTCTGTGTATTTTCGCCTTGACCCCATCATTCTTTGAGCACTTCCTTTTTTTTTTTTTAGCAAATCAGTGTTTCTTGGTTCATCTTGTACTTTCCTTGCTCTGCTCATGAAAGCAGCTATTACTTCAAGGGGCTCTGTTTTTTTTAAGTAGTGGTTGGTGTTCAGAAGGCAATATCTGGATTCTTTATATTTTCTCATTGTAATGGGGGTATCATTGCTCTCAGGCCCTATCAGTGGTCAGAGCTAGGGAATGTGTGTCTATTTGTCTCTGTGTGTGTACACACACATTATATTGATATCTATTATTGATGTCTATCTAATATTTATCTATTAAATTTGCATCTTTTTTATATATAACTGTATATGAGGGTTCTTCAAAAACTTAATGGAAAGATTATCTTTTAAGTCCTATCTTTTAATTTCATTTTTCCATGAACTTTTTAAAGTACCCTCGTATATGGTACATGTATATGTGTGCGTGTGTTTGTGCGTGCATGCACATATGTATATTCCCACCAATAATTCCACTTTCAATCTATTACCACACGGTCTTAGTCTAGTTTTTTACTTTTCGTATTTGTAAGTCACTTCTTTTTCCAGTGAGACACCCGCCTCCCAATATCCTTGATATACTTATTTGATCAAATTCCTGCATGCACGTTAACCACTGTTTCCATGACCACTCTTTTCCTGCTGACACAGCTGGAGCTCCAGTATCCTAGAGTGGACTTTGGTTATGTAAGTCTGCCCTCCCTTTCCTGCTTGATATGTGACATCTCCCACTGGGCGGCCTCTCTGTGTGATGCTTCCTTACCCTGCTTAGGCACCCATAACATGCTCTGGACCACTGCCACTCCACCCCGTGCCCTCTCCTCTATTCCCTAACTCATAAATTGTTCTGCTGCACCTAAAGGCTTTAGGCCTGACTAGTTTAAAAAAGGAAAGGACTTAAAAGAGAAAGGAAGACAGCAGAATGGACAGAAAGAAGAAGAGATAAAGCTGTACATGTTCATCAACTCACCTACTAATTTGTGTTAATTATCATCATTTTAACACCCTGTTCATTACTTTTTGTCCACACTAAGAGCTGTTAGGGAAAATTGACTGACTATCTGAGAGCATGCTAAATGCTCTTACAGAAATGTGTGGATAATGTTTTAAAAGAAAATCAAATCAAATCGTTTAGGAGAACTCACTGAAATGAAAAGGAGCCCGTAAAGTCAAAAGTACATTAGTGACTGGCAGCTTGAGGAAGAGCATGTGCAAATGTCCAGAGGTCAGAAAAAAACATTGTTTGGATGAGGAACTGAAATGTGATGTCCATTTTTAATACTAGTAAAGAAAAATTATCTAAATAATAGTGGCCAATAATTTCAGTGCTCTTCCAGACTTTTGATTAGTTATGATAGTTGTGCATAATGATTCCCCAGCTGTCCGACAGTCTCTTCAACACTGTATGTTCTAAGTGTCCATTAGTTCAATTAGCCCAGAGGTTTTGGGAAGAATTTATTGACTCAAGAGACAGAATGGCTAGTTCCTGATTGCCAAGCCAAGGGACTATCAAACTGTCCTGTGTTAATACTCCTATATGACGGTATACAAAAGATAAGAACTAAGTAACATTTAGAACACAAAAACTTGCTATTGATTTAGAGAAAACCCCTTCTGAGTTCTTGCTTTCACAAATTCAAAATTTCAGTTGCACAGATGGTCAGATTTGAGGTTGGCGCTGTTGAGTAAGCATACTTGAGACAGCAGTAGTCATCTTTCACCTTGATTTTAAATATCCCATAGAAGGAAGGAAATAGATTTTATCATCAAATGATAACATAGACAACTAGATTAAAAACATAAATGCAGTTTATATCAGTCTTCATCCACATGCTGACACAGAACATTATTAGATAGTGATAATAAACAGGCCTATTGAAGGAGTCTTGATTTGGAAAGGTATCCCTAGAGAAGTGGTCTTTAGAGAAGCAATGATCTCAATCCAAATTTTCTGTGAATGAATCTTTGCCTGAATTAGTGACATTGCTGGCATTCTAAGTATAGAGTAATTATTATGAGTTTGGCTAAAATAAAAGGCTCTTTGCAGGTATAAACTTGAGAATATGAAATCTCTCAGTGGTGATCTGAGCTGCTCTGATTCCTGATGCTGGAGTCATCAATCAACCATGTCACAGAATTTTCATTACTTATTTGCCCTGGGAGTATAGCTGAACCAATCATTTGATTTTATTTTTTACCCTTCTTCCTTTTCTCTTTTACCTTTTATTTCTTTTGGAATGAACATGTTGGTATAAAAGTACTTGCAAAGGTAAGTGTGTGTGTGCTTTCCTTTAAGGAAGTTTGAGACTTTGTCTTACAAATACATCTCCCTTGCACTAAGCCATCCAGTATCTCATTCATGTTGGTGCTGTAGTCTGAATCTTCACTCTTTCCTTGTTTTTTATTATGTGATACTGCTCATGACTCAGCAGGACCATAGAAAATAGTGTCAAAGGATGCTTTCATGTAACTTGAATACTGAATATGTGTACACACAAATGTATGATGATTGGGTGTGACAGTCAAAGACAAATAATTGATTTTAATAACACTGAAGTTTTGAGATTGAGAAATGTAAGGGGGAGAAAAAAGAGGACGGCAAGCAGTTAAAAGAATAAAACCGGGGGAGTTCAGTGTATTCTCAGATGGTTAGAGAACATTCTTGTAGAAATGTCCAGCATGCCAATATGGGACTGAAACTTGAGATAAAATCAGAAAACAGTCATTTTAAGCAATTTTATACTTAATGATGTGTGGCACTTGAAAATTTTTTCATGTTGTAAAAAAGCAGCATCTTATTCTGCACCTGTCTGCTTCTAGATGAATTCAAAGTTAGTCTCTTTTGAAATGTTAACTTTGCTTATGGGTTTCATTGTGCAATGGGAAAATGACTCAGTTCTTTTGAAGTTGATAAAGTTAAACTCGGAAGTTTTAAATTTTTCAGACTTAATTGACTATAGATAGTTCCAAACTTATTCCAATTATTTCAGTTAAGGGATTAAGTATAGACCATATTAAAAACAAAATCAGGAAACGATTCTGATTAAGATGAAATATCCATCCCAAAGTAAGAAATAAAAGTGTAATGCTGGTACTTGATGTTAGAGCAGGCCATTTAAAAAATCATGAAGTGAAACATAAGAAGGCTAGAAAAGTTTGGAGTAGGCTAGATAAATTATTTGGAAGGCTCTGTGCTAATCCGCCGTAAGTGTAAGAATCAATTTGGCTGATAGGCAATGAGTGACTTGTGTTTGATATCTGAATGTTTCAATCAGCATTTTCTGAACGTGGTTTCTCATTATGATGATGACTAAAGGATTAATTATCACCATGAGAACAGTGATAATGACACTTTGAACTGTACTTGTCACCATATGACACAGCCTATTACTTGTTTTTTAAATTTTAAGAAAGATATGTGAATTTGGAAGCACTCGAGTCACTCGGTGAAAGTGATACTATTAAGTTATTAGAGTTAAATGATGGGGAGACAACATTTTAAAAACACGACTTTCACACTGGCCATCTTTTTACAGTTTTAATTGACCAGTTAAAGCAGAGAATAATTACCGGTATCAGTGCAAACGCTTATGTCAAATGGATAGTTCAATTAGAATATTTGCTGGTTTCTTCTAAAAATCTCTACTGCTGCAGATAGAATGTTGTAAAGAATAATATTGCTAATTACCTTTCCAAAACAATATCCTTCACTAGCTCAAGTGCAACAGATTAGATGTAGGGCATTTAATGAGAATGGCACAGCATACTGGATTTTAATTTTAGATTATTGGATACATGCATGGTAGGCAATGATATAATTGAGAAATGACTATGTTATAATTGATACTAATGGAGGCAAGGTATGGATTTTTTTGGTATCATTTTTATGGGGACAAGAAACAATGCTTATTAAAATAATCAAATTAATTATACAAATGATTAAATTTTCTGTGATTTCATCTGGAGCATTCCATGTTTGCCATAATAAGAAAGGCTGCTGACTTAAAAGGATGAAAAGTTCTGAAATACTGGGTACGTTTATTGTAGCTAGCTGCTGTTCTTTGATTTATACAATGTGCCCTATGGTAGCAAGATTAAAATAACTACTAGACAGTTACAAGTGCATAGTGCTCCTGAATCTGCCGCTTCTTGCTTAGGTGAACTCTACAGCAAGCTGTTTTAGACCCCCTGTGGTTTTGTTTCTTCATCTGTTTATATAGGTTGTTTTAGAACATTGGTTTTCAAACTCTTCTGACCTAGTCCCATAGTAGGAATATATTTTACTGTACATACCAACATATTTTTATATATGGAAAAAAACAAAAAAAAGATATTTCGCAAAATATCTTACTACCCACTTTGCACACTGATATTTTCTTTTCTATTTCCTTATCTTTTTTACACTATTTTTTTAAAATGCTGGTTATCACTACTAACTGATGGATAATTGTCTGCAGTTAGAAAAACTCTGTTTTGGAGGCCTTGATGTTAGCCTAGCAAGGTGGAGAAAGGGGTCTGAAGGAAGAGATGAGTTAGTTTCCAGCCAAATAATTCTGCATGCAGCGCTTAGCATAATAATATAAGTAAATATGAATATTTAATAGATTTTTGAGAATAATATTTTAGTAAAATATAAATGTATTTCACTCTCAATAAAAAATATTTTAAAATAGAAAAGGATCAAAGTGGGAAAAAGTCACTAGTAAATATGATACAAAAATATAATAATTTTAACAGCTGCCATATGAATTTTTGGTAATTTTTATATACATATATGTAAATAATTTCTTAATAACATATAATAATATCTACTGTTTCATGGCCACTTTTTCTCAAATATTATTTCACAGTATAACTTTTAATAGCTGAAAATTATAATAAACTATTATTGAAAGAAATTCAAATTTGAGAACTGATTTTGATTATCTTAATTACATGTGAGAAAAATAAAAACTGTGGGATAAAAAGGTGTCATTGACATAACAAATTTAATTGCTTGATGTTTCTGCCAGAGGCTGGCTGTGTCTTGGCTATACCAGGAATCTATGTCTCTCTTTTCCAAATCATAAATGAGTTAATCCTTAAGATCTAATATTTGATTTTCTGTGTTAAAGACAGATGAAAATTCCTAGAAGTACACACAAAGCACCTGGATATATAATAAAGTAAAAGTGATTTAACATTATATAAAAATAATTTAGAAAAAAAAAAAACGAAGGGGAAGTTTAGCAACATAAAGTTGAGCTTTTGACTTATTTGGGAAAAAGGAAGATTAAATGATCTCAGATCATGACTCCTTTCCTGCGTTGGAGCCTGCCATAAACGGTTGTCATTGCAAATGGCCTTGGCCTAGGATGCATTAATAATGCCTGCTATCAGCCAATAGTGAATCCATTAACGTGTCCTCAATATAATTATTTTAAGAGACATATAATTAACTCATATCTTGTATATACCTTATAGTACTGTTCAATTAACATGTGATGAGAATATTAGTAAATCAAAGTTAAATGCTTACTGAAGACTTTAAGTTTAGCATGTTACTCTCCAAATCTTTCATGAGTTATACACTTATATCTCACTAGTGATTAGTGTATATGTTCTTGGATTGTGACAAACTGCCATTAAAAACAAAAGTTCGGGCCAAACCTGTGGCTCACTCGGGAGAGTGCGGCGCTGGGAGCGCTGAGGCCGCACGATCGGATCCTATATAGGGATGGCTGGTGAGCTCACTGGCTGAGCGCGGTGCCGGCGACACCAAGCCAAGGGATACGATCCCCTTACCGGTCTCAAAACAAAACAAACAAACAAACAAAAAAAAAAACAAAACAGAAAAAACAGTTCGGAGTTTTAACAAGATAAGGAATAGTAGATTTATCTACTTTGGTTGACTGCATATTCATTTGAAGCCCTAGAACTTTGCTTTGCCAGGTACAGTCCCATCTGGCTCTCCTGGCTGTGCAGGGAATCTTTCAGGCCATAGTTTCCAACCAAATAATTCTGCATACAGTGCTTAGCATAATAATATTTTTAATTATTTTTGAGGACATTTTTGTCCTCTTGAATTAGACATTTAGATGTTTCTTTCTATATTCAAGTTTTTACTCCTGGAAATAGTTTCTAAGTTCTGAAGGAATCCATGGACTAGCTATACTATATACATCATTCTCTAATTCAGTTGTGTTTATGCTGCTCCAAATTTGTTTTCTTCCTGTCCGTAGTAGGTATAACTTTATTTAATCTGCAGAGACAGTATCTCAAATTTATTTTAAATTTGAAGTCAGGGACCACTTCTCTATTTGTATTTGAGGGGCAACAAAATATGTAATGGCTAAAGGTACAGATTTTGAAAAAGACTTTCTGGATTTAAAACCTAGATCCACCACTTTCTGTCTATGTGACTCAGGCCTAGGCACGTTCCCATTGTGTACCTCCTTTCCTGATCTGCAAAAACAAAAAAACAAAAAAACTGAAAAACAGGAAGATAAAATACTACCTGTTTCAGAGGGTGTTTTTGAGAACTAGATGAGCTAATTCATGTAACACATATTCACAATTACATTTAGTAAACATTACTGTGTCAGTGTTTGTCCTTAGCCCCAATAGTATATCAAAGATAGTCATAATTAAATAATTTTATTGTGTGAATCAATACATATTATAGCAGAAATAACTCCCAGATATTTTTTTTTGCCCAATTACTTTACGTAGCACTTAGAAATAAAAACAGCTTATTTTATATTCCCTAAAACACCTAGCATTTTATGCCACAAACGATATTCAATGAATGAGATGAGAATAAAATTAGCAATAAATGTTCCAAAACAAAGTACATTCTATCCTAGTGTACAAATCACGTACAATGACTTAGTGTGTAAAGTTGCAGGAAAAGTATATCCCACAACCACCAAAATCATCTGTCTTTCAGAAGTGATCTTTCCTATATGTACATTGAATTGTATATACATGCACATATATACACATACACATATATTTGTTTATTATATGAAACATGTATATTGAATTTTACATTTATATTTTTGAAAAATAAATTAGAAGTAAGTGATTCCTGTGGACTTTAGTTAGGACAGTTTGTATGACTGCAATGCCATTCAAATATCTCTCAGACGATGTTCCCAGAATAAATTCATTTTGGCAATGGATTGGAATCCAGAATTAAGACCTTTATATTCAAAGTAATTAGTAGTACTTAGTAGTATTAGCAGCTTGACCCTGAGTTTTGTGGTCTCTTCTCTAGACTATGTATAGATATGTGTGTCAAACAGTGTCTAACCAGTGTACAATAGATATTAAATTATAGGGAACACATAATAGAGGCTGTGGAGCAGCTTTGGCAGTGGAATGTGCATCTGCAAGTTGATAGGGGGTGGGTGGAAGCTAAGAGGACATTGAACTTGATGCACACATTTATCATAATGTGGCAAGTTGTAAATTGTTTCAGGTTTTCTTAGGAATTCTTAAGATTAAAATAAAATATATCCCACATTGTCTCTTAAATGTACAGAGCAGAAAGAATGTACTGAAAGAAAATGTACTGAAAGAAAAATGTACTGAAAGAGACAAATAGATCCTGGTAAATGTTATAAAATGATGTGTTCAATACAAGATAGCACAGGGAGAAAGAATCTGAGAAGGCACAGGTGTGGAGGAGTGACATTATCCTGTATATTTGTATTGCGACTATCATTTTTGAGAAAAGAACTATAGTGCACTTTTGAATGATACCTGTGAGTCTGAACTGTATCATTTTTGAACGTTATAAACATGTTGCTTGCTTACATGCTGCCTGCAGAAGTAACGTTATGTTCAAAATGTGTAAAACTTTATTAAACCCCTTTCCACACTCATTCGTTTGTTAAATTACTATGAATTTGACTAATTTTGAGCTAGAAGACAATGGGAGACCATTCGCTGAAATGCATTTAATTGAACTTCTGATTCAACAGCTATATTTCATTTTCCCACAATTTCCTCTTCATTTTTCTATCTTCCTCATGGCTATATTTTATCATTGTCCTTCTAGCCATAATTTATTCATCTCATTATTCCTTTTTCTTATTCCTTCCTTTTTCCTGTTTGCTTTCTCTTTCCTCCTCTCTTCTCTCTCTTCAACAAGCCTGGATTTCCACAGCCTGTCCTCTGCGTCTCATCTGTTTTATACGGACAGGAATGTAAGCAAGGTCTTAGAAAAAGAGAGATGAACAAAAATCAGATTGTTACTTGCTCTGTGCACAGTCCATTAATTAGCTGTAACCTGGGCATTCATCTCTTAGCTAGACCCCAATTTATCCAGATTTGCGTGGAGTTGCATGTGGGCTAAGGAAATCCCAGGAGGGCTGTTTCAGAACTGTCCACCCAGGAGAAAGATGCTGGTTATTATTTCGGATTTGAATTTTCACTGATCTGCAATTTTTATGGAACCCCATAATGCATATATCTAATATTGCTATAAGTGTTTTAAAGACAGTGTTACTGGAGTAACTTTATTTGCAATGTTAGCAAAATGCTTTTGAATAGAGAGACAAGATTACTTAGATAAATTTTGTCTCTCTTAAAAACTATATCTAGAAAAGATCAAAATAATGAACCAAAGAATGATTCTTTGAACGTTTTTACTTAAACGCAGTATAGTAAAATTTATGGCTGTACGATTTTCATTTGCAGTTTCATAGATTTCTGAATGGAAAATTATTTTATTTTTTGTTGTAACACGGTTGATTTTACATATCTGTGGGGTACAGAGTTGAGTATCAATACCTGTGTGCAATATGTGATGCTCAAATCAGGGTAGTTAGTATATTCATATACTATATATAATATTATATATATATATATATTATACAATGTAATTGTTTGGAAAATTGTTTTGGAAAATTATTAATCAGGGGCACTTCAATAGAAAAGCAATGATGTCTTTCCAAAAGCATTCTTTCTATATGTAAACTGTATTAGTCCGTTTTTTGTTGCTTATAACAAAGTATACTGAACTGGATGATTTATAAAGAAAATGAAATTTACTGCTTACAGTTTCTGGGGCTGGGAAGTCCAAAGTCCATCTGGTGGTGGTGACAGTGACCCAGGGGTCTCACATTACAAGATGGTGGAAGCAGAGAGAGCAGAGAGAGGGCAGAGAGATAGAGTCAGTCTCCTCTCTTTTCTCTTAAAGCCCTCAGAACCACGCTCCTGACCACTATTTTTAATCCATTCACTGTGGCATGGTCCTACAATCCAATCATCTCCTCAAGACTCCACCTTTCAGTTACCATAATAGGACTTCCCTCCATCATAGCAGTTATTGTGGGGCTAAGTTTGTAATACATAAAACTTGGGGAATACAATTCAAGCTTCAATGAGTTTTGTGGGGACATGATTCAATCCACTCCATGAACACAGTGTCATTTTTAGTTTTTGGATTACTTATATTAACAAGGTATTATGGAGAGTGAGGTCTGAGCAGAGAAAGGGTGGACTCTGCCCTTCTCCCATGGCCTTCCTGGGTCTTGACTCCCTTGAGGATGGTGCTGTCACGTGATCTGTGTGTCCAGTAGCACCTGACCACACTCTCAGTATATCAGTGATTTTGATGAAATAGTGATTAGCTCTAACCCATTTGAAAACTGAATGCCAGAATGGACGTAGATGGACTGGGACCAGAGTGAAGCAAAGGCAGATGGGGTGCAAAATTTAAAGGGTGTCAAAAAAGTTAGTAGTAACTTCTGATCAAGATGGTGGGATAGACAGTCCCCAGCATCACTCTCTCCCACAATCAACCAATTTACAACTCTTACAAAGCAATGTCTGCCAAGCTGGGGATGCTAGAGCTCAGGGAAGAGGAGGAGGGACTGATGAAGTTCATGAGGGTGGGAGAAACCACAATGAGAGAAAGAAAGGACTGCACAGACCATTTCAAGCCCCAAATACTTCAAGGCTGGCCCTGGTGAGCACACAGAGCAAGAGCTGGCAAAAGCCTCAGCTGTGCCCTTCATATGAAGTTGCTTGGAGGTGGCAGGGGAGAAAAGGGCCTTGGTGGCCCCCAGGCCAGCAAGACCACTAACAGGGTTCCTGTGGACCCACATAGGAGCAAGGGGCCACAGACAAATTAAAAAAGGAGCCACTCAGAGGCTGGTGAGTTATTGCAAGGGATAGGCACATGGCCAATCCCATGGGAAGTGTTTGGAGTTCAGGGGGTGGGGGAGACTGGCCCACTAGGGGAACACTGGGACACAGCATGGAAAGCTGATCTGCCCTCAAGTCAGCACAGGTCCACTCAGGGAGACTGCTCAGGAATATAGAACTGTAGGGGATACAGTTTGCTGAAAAACTTAAGCCCAGACCAGAGTTTCCATACAACCCAGGTGTACCAGACCTCATGAGACCCAGAAGTGCTTACAAGGTCAACAGTTAAAACCTGAGTTGCATGAAAAGCCTTCCCCAGAGAATTAGCAGCAAAGTAACAATTTAGCTCAACCTCAGAGCTCAAGTGCTGGTTCCCACAGGAAGTTCCCCCATTTTACAAGTAAGCAAAGGACAAGAAATTAGCTCTAGTGCAGAGTTTAAATGGTGGGGTACCTAATAATCCAACACAGAACTGAAAGAAAAAACAAAAAATCTGCAAGTCAGACAAAGTTCTGATATTAATCAGTAAAGGTCTAACACCACCAAAGAACACCTATAGAACTTAAAAGGACCAGAAGTCCCCTAGGCTTCCAAGCTGGGATGGTAGAAGGGTCAAGGGCCTCAGCCACAGCTCCCTGAATTCCCCATCTAGCCCAGCAATGACCACCCAGTCACTGCCAGAAGTGCTCAGGCTCAAAAGCCATGAAGTGGGGCTCTGAGGGCCTCAGCCATGTCCCCTCACACGTCCACAACCAGCCCAGCAATGACCACTGAGCCACCACCGGAAGCCCCCTGGGGTCCCCTGCAGGAATGAGGGGGGTGCCAAAGGCCTCAACCATGCCACCCTCCTTACATCCTCCTCCTGCTCTATCCCCTTGCCCTTTCTCCTCTCCCCTCCCTCCAACTGCTCCACAACATCTTAGAATATAAAATAATAATAATATAAATAAGTGAATTTAAAAAACCCCACAAAAACAAGGTGTTCTGTATTGACGAGCCTCTTTCCTGATTGACACTTTTCTGCTATGTTTTAGAAAGGCTTTTCCCTCACACAACACTTTGTGAGACTGATGTTAATATATTTATAAAGTTTTAAAGAAAGTAATTAAAAACTCTGGAATTTGTAAAGTGAGAGAATTCAATGGTTAGTAAGAAGCATACTGAGAAAAAAAATATTTATTTTAGTAAAATGCAGTATGTCTGAGTTACACTCTTGTTCCCATAGTGGTTGATACTTGCTTAAATTTGTAACTTTGCCAGTGCCTCTTCTTGTGTAAGAGTCTATCTCTTTTAAGTCTCTGATTTTTCTGTTTCTTTCTTCTGTTGCTTCCATTTTTCATGAAAATAATTTAAAAGTTCAAGTGAAGGATTCTAAGTCTACTGCGATGGGTTCTTTATAAAAACTACATTAACAGGGTTTTCTAAATCAAGATAGATATATTTGAAAGCTACTCCCACCATTTCTTGCCCAGTGACTTTGCGGTATTGATCAAGGATGCTGAGGTGCAGAGACATCTTATCTGAAGTCTCTGTGTTCATTTGTCACTCTAAGAAAGTGGAAGTCAGCTGCAAAATAGGTTGACTAGATCACAGTCATTGTTGTCTTACTGTATTCATTCTTCATCATTAACAGAAGAAATACAGGAATTCTCAGGCAGTTATCACAGACTCATCCTTCCCATTTTTGCACTCTAGACATATTGGCCTCTTCAGTTTCTCTGTGTCCTTTTCAACCCCAGGGCCTTTACACTTGCTCTTCTTTCTATCTGTTCTTTCTTCCTGCTTGATTTTTATTGTGTTAATTGCTGTTCAGTCTATAAATCTCACTTTAAATGTAAGCTTCTTTTGAATGCCTCTCCTAACTAGCCAGATTTGGTAGGTTTCCCAAATAAACCTTCCCATGACAGAATGCAGTTTTTTCTTAATACTTACACAATTACAATGAACAAAAAGTGAATTCTTTCTTTAAATCTTTCTCTTGTGTCTGCTTTTGATTCTAGCTTGAGAGGTCCATCATGGCAAGGACTGTGTCTGATATGTTGATTGCTAACTCTCTTTTGCCTACTGAAATGCCTGGAGCACAAGTATTACACAGTAATTATTTGTTGAGAGAAAGAAGGAAGGAAAAGAAGATTAATAAACTGATTATTTTTCATTTTTTGGTCCACTTTTAAGAAAACTGACATATAAAAATTATTTTGAAAATATCCAGTAGCTAATTTATTTTTATAAAGTCATAATCAGAGTTTCTGAAGGAGGTGACAGAGTGATAAGATTGTGGGAAAATGTAGTAAAATCATTTGGCATGCAACACCACATTGGCATGCAACAATAAAGAAAATAACTCTTGTGGAACTCTTGTCCAATTCAAATGGTGCATTATGGAGGCAGTGATCAACGCTCATTTGAAGGGGAATTTTGAGTTTGTTCAATGGCTGACCTTTTATTCATCCCACAGTTAATGAGTGTATACTGTGTGCAAAGCAATATGGAAAATCTTGCAGAGACAGAAAACTGAAGAAAAAGTACCTCAATTGCCTGTAATCTAAAGGGCACAACAGGATAAGAAGAGGAAAAAATGAACTAAGGGCAATGCTGGAGGTACAGGCAGAGTCCATGAGATTCCTGGGAAAATATAAATGAAGAATAGAAGCCAACTTGGTAAAGTAGGAATTTGTATGGCATACATAGGTATTACCAAGAAAGTCACTTGAGAAATATTCTGAGGGGTTTTGAATACCATGGTAAGGAATTTTGAGGGTGAAGAATACATAATTCATGTTTGTTTTATTTTTGTTTTTGTTTGTTTTCCTGCAGATAACTTTAACGTCAATGTGGAGAATGGATGAGACAGAGAAGGGAGTAAGAGAATGGTAACAGTTAAGAGCCTATTGAAACAACGCAGACACGAGTCGACCAAACTATGCTTTGTGCTATTAGTCTGTGGATCCAATAAGTAGAACAGGAAATACAAGGGCACTTCAAATGTTTGTGCAAAAAATAGAATTAAAAGAATACAAATTTTTCCATGAACTTGTTTAAGTACCCTCATATTCTCTAGATAATTGAAATACTTAGATAATTCAAATAGTTGTTTATAGAATAATATGAAAAGCTTACCATAAGCAGTATTTAAGAGATTTATAAAAATTAGAGTTATTAAACACCAATAAAAGAAAGGAATCTGCAGTTTCAAGTTTCATTGTTTCTAATATAAAATAAAAATATCCTTCCATCATTTCATTTAATCAAAAAAACAGAGACATGCAGAGGAATTGTCATAGTACAGATATACAGTCATGGATGTTCTGAGAAATGCATTGTTAAGCGATTTCATCATTATGTGAATATCATAGAGTGTACTTATATAAACCTAGTTAGCATAGCCTACTACACACTTAGGCTATTGGGTATAGCCTATTGCTCCTAGGCTATAAATCTAGATAACATGTTAATGTAATGAATACTGCAGGTAATTGTAACACAATGGTAAGCATTTGTGCATCAAAACATATCTAAACATAGAAAAGGTACAGTAAAAATACAGTGTAAGAGATAAAAAGTGCACACCTATGTGGGGCACTCACCATGTATGAGGCTTGCAGGACTTAAAGCTGCTCTTGGTGAGTCACTGAGTGAGTGGGGAGTGAATGTGAAGGCCTAGGACATTACTGAACTTTAATCTAGACTATTAACACTGTATACCAAGACATAAATTTATTTTTAAAATTTCTTTCTTCGATAATAAATTAACCTTATCTTACGTTAACATTTTTACCTTATAAACTTCCAAGATTTTATTTTAACTTTTGACTCTTTTGTAATAACACTTCACTTAAACACATTTTACAGCTGTACAAAAATGATTTTTGTATTATTATATCCTTATTCAATAAGCTTTTTTCTTTTTTTTTTTTTTTACTCTTTAAAATTTTCTTGAGAACTAAGACACAAACAGACACATTAGCCTACACCTACACAGGGTCAGGATCATCAGTATCACTGCCTTCCACCTCCACATCTTGTCCCACTGGAAGGTCTTCAGGGGCAATAACATGCATGGAGCTGTTATCTCCTATGATAACAATGCCTTCTGAAATACATCTTGAAGGACCTGCCTGAGTCTGCTTTATCATTAGCTTTTTAAAATATAAGTGGAAGAAGAATACTAAAATAATGATAAAAAATATAGTAAGGTAAGAATTTTTTAACTACATTATAATCTAATGAGACTACCATCACATTTGCAGTCTGACATTGACTGAAACTTTGTTGTGTGGTACATGACTGTATTTCTTTATTGTCTTTTTCTCCTCCAGGATAGTAAAGACTCCCATGTTGTTACAGATCCTTTCCTATGATGATTACACATTGTTCAACTTGTTTTTAATTTGGACTTTAAAGACCAATGCGTTCATGAGATGAAAAAGGCCTAATTACAATTACAGCAAAAGCTATCACTCGGAATTCTCAGAATTTTCATTTTGAAATACCAGTTAGCAATCACTTGGCTTGGATTCTTACTCTAAAACACCAGTTAGAAATCTCTTGGCTTGATTTTGATATATGCACTGTATTATGTATTGTTAAAAGCCAGATATGATTAATATATGACTTTTATAACATTCATATAATGAGTACACAGTAATTTATGGTATGAACCCTTTTATTAATGGCAAGTGAGGAGAATGTTGTTTTGACAGTACATAGATGGTATTTTAGTGTACATTAATGTTACTCACTTGAGCAATATTTTCTCACTTGGGCTTTTTAAATAAGGACAAAAAAATTTTAAAAATTAATAATATTCACAATTACTGGAAAGATTGGGAAATGCAAAAAGCTTAAAGATTAAATTAATATTTGTAATCCTTCCACTCAGAGAAATTCTCTTTTAATTAATATTTATATTTATCATATTTACTTTCATTTATACATTCATGAATATTTAATATGCTTGTAATCATACTGTATATGTCTTTGCTATTTTGTTTTCATTATCATATTGTGAAAATATTTCAAAATTATAAAAGTGTATTTGAATATCTCATTAACAGACACACGGTTGTATGAAAATTGGATTTATCATTTTTGTACCTGGGCATTGAGATGTTCCCAAACACTTTTGCTAATGTAAAATGATCCTTTGCGGTGTATCTTTCTAAATAAATCTGTTCTCAAATCTCTGATTATTTCTTTAAAGTGGAATTCCTTAATCAAATTAAATAAACTCTTAAAAAATTCTTGCAACATATTTCCAAGAGCATTTTAGAGAATCTATACCAACAGGTAGTCCAGATAAAAGCTTACTTAGTTGAAATTTTTATCTTTTCCTTTTTATATTTATTTGACTATTAGTGCATTGGTAATTTTTTGTACTTATTATCTGCAATTTATCCTATGAATTGTTAGTTAATATCCTCTTGTCTATTATCTCAGTGTGCTAGTGCTCTTATTGATTAAATATCATTTTTACAGTAAAAGTATTTTCTCCAAGATAAAATTTTGTATTGTTTTAACTTTTTAAAAAGATAATTAAAAGTAGATGTAGTTTTTTTTCTAAATTCTTATTCAGAATAATAAAACCATTTTTTTCATAGAGAATTTTTTGATATATACTTTATATTTAAGTTTTAGTAAATTTATCAAAAAATTCATTTCTCTATCTTTGGTTCTCAGTATAAACTGTGAATACAAATTAAGTCTAGATTAAATTCAAACACTATGTAAAAACCCAATATAGTTTAATTCCTAGAAATCATGAGAAACCATTGATCACTTATAAAGACTTTCATAATTGACAAATAGTCTTTTTATAAACAGGGCTCACAGTGTTATTCTTTATTTTGCATTTTATGGGATTATCTACAAAGCACTATTACGTATACCACAAGTTGAGTATTGGGAGCCAGAATCCAATTACAATATGCAAAAGAGTTTTAATTATCTACAAGTCCTGGCTAGGGAGAATGATTTGAAACAGTCAGAAATCCAGGTTCAGAGAATCAAATGTCTTCACATTTGGATTTGAAACTCAGGGGAAGACAACTTGAGTATGGGAAGCATTGTTGGGCTTAACCAAAATGAATTCAAGCAGTAAGACCTTCTATTGATGACCCTTGGGGAAAGGTCATCAATTGACTAATTGAATAACAATTGAATAACCCATGCAGTTGGTTATTCAATTTTGCTTTTTGTTCAAGTCCCTTCTTCCACCCCCATCCCCATGCCTCTCAAATTCTTGCACTTCCAACTGAATAACGAAAGAGCAATATAATTATTTATTGCTGAGTAGAAACTGTCTTTTTTAGAAGATGCATGCATGAGCTCTCTTATTTGTCAGATATTTTCTTTTTTCTAACCCAGATTCAATTTCCATCATTCTCTACCTGGCAGGGTGTATGAGGGCCACTCACCTGTAAGAGTTATATCAACAGGATTTCTATTCTTCTGGTTTCCATTTGGTTTCAGCCAATGAAGAAATGAGAAGGAATTAGGGAAACAGGTTAGAGTGTTTATTCCCCTGGATGGACTCCATGTGAGATCACCTACTCTCACTGAAGATTGCCCCTCCTCAAATGGTGGCCTGTTCTGTAGGATTCTTGCTTCTACTGGTTTCAGGAAGCTTTTCCTCCCCTCATCTCTTCAATCCTCTGTGTGCTAATAGCACTACTTCTGCTAGTCCTAGAGTCCCTGTATACTCCTAGGCTATTACTAATTACTTGATAATTACTGCTTTTTACTTAGTTTTTTTCCCTTTTTCTATTTTGTAAATAAACTATATTAGCTATCTATTATGGTATAACAAATTACCTCAAAACTTCTGCGCTTAAAACAGTAATAAGTTATTCTCTCACAGTCTCTGTGGGTCAGAAATTCAGGAGTGGCTTAGCTGGTAGAATTGACAGGCAATTCTCCATGGGTATTTCACTTCTCTGCATGTATTGAGAACAAAGATATTGATTACCTTTATTATGGACTATTTTTTCAAGGATATTTGTATAGTGACTAGCATTGGAAGGTAACTATTTTGTCACTCACCAAAGCCAAGGCTTGCATCCTTACTGTCCAGTATATTTGATTTCCTAATCTCAGAATTTCTCTCATGTAACGCAGTCCACGGTATGTGTAGATGTTACCTGGCCCTCTTTGCTTTGCTCTGTGGGAAGTGAAGCTTGAACATGCAAGAGAAAATGCTAATACTTTGGTTATTCTTATTGCTATGAATAATAAATTTCTTTGTCTCTGACCCAGAAAGCTTGAGACTTCTGCCACAATCTTTGAAAATGAGGCAGGCTAATGTGTTAGCTGGCAAGTAGGGTCAACTCTTAGAACTTTCACGGTTCTTGACAGGTAGTCCTGACTCAGTGTCTCTCATGGGGTTGCAGTCATGATGCTGTCAGAAACTGTACTCATCTGAAGATTTGACTGTAGCTGGAAGATCTGCTTCCAAGATGGCTCACTCACATGGCTGGCAAGTTGATGCTGGCTGTTGTCAAGAGGCCTTAGTCCTTTGCCACATGAAACTCTTCATAGGCAGATCTGAGTATTCTCACAACATGGCAACTGGTTTTCCCAGAGAGAATTATTTAAGAGAGTGAAAGGTAAAAGGAACCATGTCATTTATGACCTAGTCTTAGAAGCCACACTGCCATTTCAGCAATATCCTGTTGGATTCTCTGGACAACTTTGCTCAATGTGGGAGATGACATGCAAAGACATGAACACCATCAAAAGTCACTAGGGCCACCTGGGAGGCTGCCTACAAGGTAAGCCCTTCTCAAAATACCTCATTTTGTGTCTGACATCTCTTTCCTGACTGATACCTTGACTCAAACTTCTTGACATGGACTGTTACTGCTTGGCCCCTGTGGGCATGTTTGTATTTGAATTATTCCCTTTACTTTCTTACTTAATCTGTAAAGTAAGACACTCCTAGGGTCATCATTCCCATTTACAGAGGAAACATGAAGCTAAAAAATTTTAGTAATTTGGCTAAAATCTCTCAACCAGTATGAGACTAAAGAAACCACAAATCTAATACTCTTTTCAATATTCAAAACATTTATTTGTATAAGAAGTATAAGAATGAATTGAGAATGACAATCTTGAAATTTTCTTTTGTAAGCAGGATTAAAACGTGGACAAGGTATACAACTACTTATGTGGCATAATTTATGAAGCGTGTTTACCAAAATATTTTTCCCACACTCCTACAAGAATGTCTCTAAAATTTCTATTGTAAATATAACATTTTTTTTTCTTAACTCATCACATTTTATAAGAAGGGCAATGCATTGCCTAGGTAGTACAATAATAGCTTTTAAAATTATTTAATAATTAATTTATTTATAATTAAGTGTAATCCCTAAACACATTTTGTCACCCAGCAGAAAGCACATGCACACACACACACACACACACACACACAGAAACTTACACAAGTTCAATTTCATAGGAGACAGAAGCTCTATGGTTTTCTACAGTGGGGTTCTTGGATGACTTGGTACTATATTTAGAGGTGCCTGAAACAGTGACAGTGACCATAAGAAATTCTATCTCCTTCACAAATTCAACTTGCATTGTCGCTAATAGCAGAAATGTGCTGGTAATTCACTTTTTAATGAAAGAAAGATGAACACTTTTACCATTACTACATAAACAAGCTTGGAAAGCTTTGAATTATTTCTTTTCTCTTAGTGAAAGTAAAGTATTTGGTGACTGTAACAGTGTTATATTGTGGTTACAAATAATGTGAGGTTAGGAATCTTATTAAAAAAAATTCCTTTCCACCCAAATTTTTCAGTAAAAGTGTATTTAGTCTTTGTCAGTGTGTTCAACTGAAAAAGTTAGTTTACATTTATCTTAACTTTACTTTAAACTTTTTTCATTCTTTTCTTTTAACTCATTTCTATAAAAATTCTCTTTTCTGTAGCTTCCCTGACAGAAAAAGCTATGAAGTTTTTCAAATTCAATAAGCAACTTTGGAAGGGAGACATCCCTCAACTAAACCTCCACCAAGGGACCTCAGAGTTTTAGTGTATGGGAGATCTTTAGAGCCATCAGTCTGCTAAAGCAGCTGACTACTTGGAGTGCTTTTATAGTGTGTGTGATGCCCTGGATGGGCGCCAGGTTTTCAGTTTAAAACAACTACATTCTGAAGATTCATCAGCCTTTTACTGGAAGGGTCAAAGTATTCTTTCAAGGTAGAGAGAGAGAAATGAACACAATTGAGCATTGCATACTTGCATCCCTTGAGTGTGACATTCAAACACTTTCTTTTGAACGATGTTCAGCATACTCTCATACAAGACCCCTAGCAGAGAGAGAAACAAGACAACCATGTTAATCCAGCCACTGCTGCCAGAGCCACTGTTCAGGTCCAGAGTTCAGCCTCTCTGAGAACTTATTTTGACAGCTGAGTTTATTATTCTATAAGATCACCAGGTGGGGGATTGTGAGACAAACTTCGGTAGAGGTAGACTCATGGATCCTCTCCTAAAATGTCCCTTTACCTCTCCTTTAGCCAACTGACTGTTAATCTTCTCTTGTCAATTGTTAATTGTTCTGAGATTGGGCTGATGAGACTAGTAGGAATTATTTTCCATGGTTAGAGACTGGATCTATCCATCTTCTCTCTCTCTCTCTCTCTCTTCCCCCCTCTCCCCTCTCTGCTACAGATAAACAAGAGAAGCCACAGTTACTTTTGACAGCCATTTTTTAAGACCACCAGGAGAAACCACTAGGTTTCATAGGATAATGAACCAAAGAGATGGGAAAATTAAGCCCCTTGATGATATCCTCAAACTTTTCTACCTGCCTTGCCTGAACTTGCTCTAAACTTAGGGCAGAAATAGTCAATTTGCTCTTTATTGAAGCAACTCTGAACAGGGTTTTTTTTAAAATTGTAGCTGAAAGCATCCTCTCAGACGCAGAGAGCACGTGGAAAGTAGGGAGGTAAGTAGAGGCACAAGCAGCCTTGCTGGTCATCCTCTGAAATTGGGATGAAGGTGGAAAAGTGAGAGGAATTGAAAGATATTATATGGTCAAAATTGTATTTTAGAAAGATCAGTTCATTGGCAGTGACTTAAATAGAAAAATATGTTGGAAAGATAATCTTGGGGAAAAAATCGTGCCTGCCGTATGTTTTGGATGAATCTGCAGTGGTAGATTAAATATTGTGCTCTAGAAAGGCACATTAGGCCCCTGATCCACTCAAGGGGTTCTTCTTCCATCAGTTTAATATATCTCTGAATGAGATTGCTTGGGGAAAAAAAAAAAAAGGTTTACAATCCTATATAAGCTTGAAAAGTACTATTTAGCAATGAACATTCACTCTGTTACATTCTGTGGTGAGCTCAACGCATGCCCAGGAAACAAATGAGTGCCCAGGAAACAACTCATCTTGTGTCATCCATTTTTGCCTATACCCGACTCCAGGTGAGACCGTAATTGCTTATCATCCCCATCTAGCCTGTCATCACCACCCTTTCCATGTGTGGATGGGAAAAGAGTTACTGCCATTTCTCTACCTCCCTGTCTTTCATTCTCTTCTTCAATACCGCTGAGCAGGGAGAATACAACTTTGCCAACATTCAATACAGATCTTCAACCTACCTGAGTAGTCAAGGTGTATGGAGGTGCTTTTTGTTTTGTTTTATTTTCTCTAGGGATAAATTTGACTTTAAGATTTCAGTTTGCATTATACCATTTGAAAAATAAATACTTTTGTATTTTTATGATTATCAGCTATTTGTCTTTTTTTTCTCAGTTTGGGTCTGCTGTGGTTTGAATATCCCTCATGTTTGAAGCTTAATCCCCAGTGTGGCAGTGTTGAGAGGTGGGACCTTTAGGAAGTAATTGCATCATGAGGGCTCTCCCTTCGTGAGTGGATTAATTTACTTATGAATTAGGGGGCTAATGGATTAATGGGTTATCACAAGAATGGAACTGGTGGCTTTATTAGAAGAGGAGAGACCTAAGCTAGACATGAGCATCCTCTTGCCTTCTTGCCATGTGATGCCCAGAGCCACCTCAGGACTCTGCAGAGAGTCCCCACCAGGAAGAAGGCCCTCAGCAATTGCACGTGCTCAAACTTGGACTTCCCAGCCTCCAAAACTATAAGAAACACATTTATTTTCTTTATAAATTATCTGGCTTCAGGTATTCTAAGCAACAGAAAATGGACTAAGACAGGATCCAAAAATTTATTTATTTTCTTATTTGTTTATTTGTTTCCATAGTTTTGTGAGAATAGGAGAACAGCAGCTGTTCACTGGTTCCAATCAAAATATATTAATTTCCAAGTTTCAATCAGCAAACATTCTGCATAAATATAAAACAATAATTGTAGTAGAATCACCAATGGCAAACTTCAAAAAAAGAAAAACAAAATATCTCTCCTTAACCCAGGATTTTTATATGTATATAACTCATTTGCTTTGGGAAAATATCTACTGGCAAAGCTGAACCTAAATAGCACTTCAGACGTATCCTAAATAGCTTGCCTGAAGACTGAAGCATACTCTGCTTATATACTTACTGAAATCTAGCTATATTTTATTTTGTCTTGGAAAAAGATTAAAGAACAGAATTGTATTAGAACTGGTGGAGGCATGATCCATGCCCCCTTGATTATATTGAAACATTAAAATGTCATCAGCATGTTAATTTTGTCATCTCAACCGCAGGAGATTTATTCAGCACTTCTATCTATTACATTACTCTGGAAACACAATTTATTCTGATTGTGGAAACGTCTTAGGCAGCAACTAAAAACATCTGGAATTCTTAGTTTAGAAATGATGCCTGTTTTCAATAATGCTATTTCTAAATTAATTTTATCTATGAAGAAGGCAGAACTCAAATATTTTTAAATTATTAAAATTGAAATATTCATTTGGCCCACCATTTGAATAGAGGAGGTAAAAAAATCATAAAAAGAGAAATAAAATTAGTGCAGAAAGTATTTTTAATTTGATGTTTGGAAAAATAAGATTGTCTCAAATGAAGGTGTAATTTCAGGAAAATATACTGACTTTTTTGTTTGTTTGATTTTCTCTTCATTATAGCAAGAAAAGCTTGGCTAAGCCTGTGACACATCTAGGAAGGAGAGACAAGGGAGGGAGATGGGTAATTAATCCCAAGAAGATAAAAGACTCAGAATTGTCAAAATAGGACAAAGAAATATAATTTTAGCTTTTATTATTTTTTATTTTATAATTTTAGCTTTAGCACTTTTTTCTTTATAAAAATTATATATAAAGAACACTTATTTGCTACTCCAATGGTGAAAGCCACTCCCCTGCTGAGGTCTTGTATTTAGGGCAGTGGGGGAAGAAAGAAAGAAAAGTTGGCTGATGATAATTTAGGAGTATTCTCAATATGAATATCCGCAATCCATTATCTGTGATTCCTAAATCCTGAAGCCTCATAAGACTGAGGTAAATGCCTACTGGGTGGCAAAACTGGACCTTACCCAATGTGAGGCCATTTACATTCCCTAGCTCATTTACTTTAATATTCATAATTTCACTGCAGACTTGTCAATGTGTTTATTACTATTTGCTGTCCCAGACCTCATGTAGGATATTCTGTAATTTTTTCCTAAAATCTGAAAAAATTCTGAGTTCCAAAACAAATCTGGTTCCAAGGATTTCAGATAAGAAATTATGGCTCTGTAGTAAATTCTAGAGAGCCCCCAAAGCAGGATGTCTACATGTACCTGTACCTGACTTAAAAGTCTGCTGACTGTGAGGCATTATTATACACACCTGTGCTCATGTCTTAGCTAAAAATTCAGCTTCCAGTTTTCACACCCAATATAAAATAATTTTGACAAACTGTATGGAAAAGAAATATATTACTATACTTATTAGATATATGTAACTGGCTTTCCTGCTTTTTACTTTTAACCAACTTTTAATTTGGGAATATTTTTAGATTTATGGAAAAGTTGCAAAGTTAGTACAGAGGGTCCTCTCCAAGTGCCACTCTATTGCCCTTACCACTTTCCTGCTAGTTTAAAAAAGCTGATATCACATACAGTAGGGTGCTCAAATATCTTTTTTTTTTTCCCCCTTTTTGTCTTTTTTACTGACCGGTAACGGGATTGCAACCCTTGGTGTCGCGCCTGTACCGGGGACCGGCAACGGGATCGCAACCCTCAGTGTTGCGTCCGCACCACGCTCAGCCAGTGAGCGGGAACCAGTCTCCACATGGGATCCGAACCCTCGGCGGGAGCGCCGCTGCGCTTCTAAGCAGCGCACTCTCCAGTGCGCCACCGGGCCGGCCCATCAAATATCTTTTGATTGGCTGATCAAGTTGCTTTCACTTAATATTTCCCTTCTTAGGCTCCTAGCATTGTTTATACTTATTATCTTTAAATCTGACAACAAGATATAAGTCAATACTATTTTATCTGCAGTTTAGATAGAAAAAATGGAGATTCAAGGAAGAAGAATGACTTATCTAAGGGAAATAGCTCTTAAACAGTAGAACTAGGAGTCTAACTCAGATCCGACTGGCTCCAAAGTTATTTTGAAAGTATCCCACTGTCTTCAGCTCTTGCCATGTTGAGTAGTCCCCAGTCACTAGAATTTCTCTTGCTCCCTTAAAGCTCACAAATGGTCATCTCATTGTTGGTTTGCCAAGAAACACCCTCCCTTACCTTTCTCAGGGCTGGTCCCTCAGAAGAATGAGGCAGAATGGGAAGAGAGTACTGTAGAGTTCGGCAAGTTAAAAGCAGCAGAGGTAAAAACTTATTAGTGCCACCTCTGGGATTAAAACCTTCCACTGCTTCTTCCTCTGTTTATGCAAAGACTCGCTATTAGCATTTACATGCATTCTTTGTCCTAAGTGAGAAAGAGAAAGGATGGAGCTTTAGAGGCTGCTTTTTTTGTTCTCTGTTTTTATGTGAAGGAAAAAGCTGTAAAATACCCTTAGAAAACTGCTTAAGAGGCTAAAAGGAAGAATGATTGTGAGACTATTGCTTTTTTTTTTTTAATACAGTGCATTTGTTTGTGTCACTCAAAGGCTTGGTGAAAACAGGAAATGGAGAAACTACTCAGAAGCGGCTAGGAAGGGAACTGAGGTAAGTCAGCCTCTCCTTAAAGCTTCTACCTCTCTGAATCCCCTCTTCCCACTCAAAACTCAGCTTTCTCGCTCATTTGGACTGATGCCTGGAAGGCAAGGACTGTGTTCAGAAGATGTGTGGAGGAATTCTGAGTTAAAAATCTGTAAGTATTTGCCTACAAGTTTATCATTATGCTTGGTGAAACAGCTCAGAGTCAGCACTACAGTTGCCCTCTTCTGATCTCCCCAAAAGATCTTGTGTGAAAATATCAAACAGCAATTCCCTGATTAGCTGTGAGTAGCCACGGTATTATGAGTACACATGCAGTTTCCTTTTTTAGTATTTGTATCGTAGAAATTGAAAAGTATTCTATAACACTTGCAGAAAATAATCCATTTGAAATATTTTAAATATGTTGTATTTCTCCCTGTATTATTAGAGCAGCATTGGTCAAAACAGGTATTTTGATCTGCAAGTGGCTCTGGTGCTCCTTCCATCTTGTGGCTATGCATCTCCAACACGTGGTTGGGCATTCTCAAATGTGGCTTATATCAATTCTTCCCACACTGCATTAAACAGATGAGAATTGTTGGGGTTCAGAATAAAATACTCCAAAGCATGGTGCCTTGACATGCTGAGTATTTTGGGTTAAAGGAACTTGGAAAGGCCACAGAATCAAGAAGGTTTTGTAGACCTTCTCCTGCCCTCTCTTCATCAGCCAGCCCCCTTTTCTCCCCACTTGCCAGTTTTAGAAACCAGAGTTCCTCTCCCCCAAAGCAAGTCATAAAATCCAGGAAGTTCATTCTCTGACTGACGGCTCCCTTCTCCCCTGAAGATCCTCATGTGACGGGTGTCCTGCCCTATAGCCAGGAAGAAGGAATGTCTTACAAAGACACAGAAAGGATTCTGAATAAACGGGCATTCCTGAGTTCCCCCCAGTTTATTACAATTAGATCATCCCCCTTTTTGTCAAATCATGTTTCTCTACAACTGTCTACATCTTTCATCAGACTTAGCATAAAAATAGTTTTCTATGGGTCTTTGGGTCTTCATTTTTGTAGACTCCTGCATTATTTAAAACTTTGGTTAACTAAATTAGTTATGCCTTTCTCTTATTAATCTGTCTTTTGTTATAGGGGTCTCAGCCATGAACCTTACAATGGGTGAGAAAAAAATACTACTTTTTCTCCCCTGTAGAATGGTGATTTATCTGGATAACCAGAGGGGACAGGAAATGAGTGTGCTGAAGAGAGCTTGCCAGTCTCTGCCACACTTACCAGATTAAAATAAATTCCCAATTTATTCAAAACTTCTCCTCGGATCTTAATTCCATTAAATAGGGCATTTCAATTTTTCCCACACACTCCAACCACATTTCTCCTTTTATCCTCTCTCCCAGCTTCTCCCCACCCTTGCTCCACTCACAGGGTCTATTGGTTTCCCCTTGTTTTACTTCAGTTCCCTTCTCTATTACTCCCAGGTCTCTGGGTTAGCAGGTAGCCTTCTGAACTACCCACAATAACCTCACCTTGTTCTGCCAAAGCTTCCCTGCCAGTCTTCCATACATACCCATCCAGTGAGCTGTTTCACCCACTTTTGTTCCACATGGAAAGCATCATGACCACCACCGTCACTATTAACAGCACACACTAATTAGTGATTATAAACATGTTTCTAACCTCAACCTAACTCTAATGATCCTGTTTGGCTGCCATTAATTTGTGCTTAGTTCACTTTTTCTTTCCCCCAAAGCAAATATTTTAAACCTTTACAATTTAGTTTAAGCCATCTATTTATCCCTACTTGCCCTAACAGCAGAAGATTAGCTTGGCACAGAAAACAAAACAAACAAAAAAAAATCACATGCTAATTTCCTGACATTTTACCTCTGACCAATTACATTTGAGTTGCCTTGCTTTGTTTCCCAGGGCTCTTTTGCTCAGATTGCTCACTGACCTTGCTTCATTCTTTATCTTTCCTCCATTCTTTATCTGTTCCTTCTCCTCATCGACTGATTCCTATTTCCACAAGCTGTTCCCTCTTTGTAGGAAAAATTTGATTTTTTTTTGAAAATGCATCTGAAATATTATTGAATTAGTCTGCTTGGGCTGCTGTAACGACAACAAAAAAACAGACTAGGTAGCTTAAACAAGAGAAATTAATTTTTTCACAATTCTAGAGGCTGGGAAGTCTTAGACCAAGGCACAGGCAAAATAGGTTTTTTTCTGAGGCCTCTTCTCTTGCTTGTAGGCAGCCACCATCTTGCTGTGTGCTCACATAATCTCTTCTTTGTGTGCACACAGAGAAAGAGAGAGTGTGCACAAGATCTCAGTGGTGTCTTACAAGGATACTAATTCTATTAGATTAGGGCCCCACCCTATGTCTTCATTCAACCTTAATTATTTCCATAGAGCTCCAATTTCCAAACACAGCCACAATGGTTAGGGCTTCAGCAAGTAAATTTTGGGGAGACAAAAAATATATAACAGCCATCTTTACCATCCCTGTCTCAGTGAAGCCTTTTTGAAATGACCCAGGTAGAGTCTGTGCCTATATCAATTTGAATAGTGTGTTCCACTGTCATGATCATTTTAAAAGTGAATTTCATATATATCCCTCTTGGACTATGAGCTAGATGGAGATAGAAATCTTGTTTTAGACATTTTCATATCCCATCCAATATTTGGCACAGAGTCTAAGACAGAGTAGGCACTCAGTAGCAATTTTTGATTGAGCCAAGAGATCCTGAAAAGCCAACTAAATGACCAAAGAGATTTTTAAATTATGTTACATATAGGTTAGTAGTAAGAGTGATGAATTTAATTTAAATTATTTTGAAGTTGATTTCCTTTATACTGCATGCATTCAGTCTTAACGGAATATTTCCCTCAACCCCGTTCTATGATCATTTGGACAAGATACAATTTGCATATGTCAGCTCAAGCACATGTATAAATTCCTCAAGAACAGGAATAAAAGATTAAAATATGTTCATTCCACTGAGCTGTGTATCTCAAAAGGCTATGTATATAACTACTGTTAGAATTGGAAGCTTATCATGAATTGAGCACAGCATATAATTACAACTGTTTCAAGAGATCTGGGTAGTTCACACATATGTTTTAAGGCCTTAAAGCTCTGTTCTTTCTTTGTCATCATTTTAGCTCTGGCCAGATTCAAACTATATTTTTTATTTTAACCAATTACTTCTTGGAATTGTAGACTACACTTTTTTTTTTTTTTTTTTAGCTTGCTGTTTGTGATTTTTCTTACCAGTTCATCAACTCCATAGTTGTCATAAAAGCATTTTTGCATGAAATTTAATTTCTGCAATGAAGGTTGAAAAATTATTTTGTCTAATCAATGAGGAAAACTCTACCACATTTTCCCCCATTTTCTGTCAAAGCAAAATAATCTCTCAAATTATCTGTATAAAATATTTTGTATTGTTCTGGCAATGATCTGGCTCTATTCCTTGATAGGAAATTGGGCATGTGTGGCTAGGCATCCAGAGGAATATGTTTACCAGTGAATTATCTTCCAAGGTTTTGACACCACCATCAGTTATGCCAGATGCAAATCATTTACTCTCTGTCAGTTCAAATACACAGTCTTGTTTGGATGGCTTAAATCTATGCTGGCACCAAAATACAGCATGCAGTATTGCTCAACTTTTGAGTTGAAAGCATAGACAAATGTATACAGTGCCAAAAACATGGAAATAACACAATGTAGGCTGAATTTTACTAAGTGTTACTTAATGTTAGCATAGCATGAGACTGTCAAAGGAATACTGGCATTTCCTACTGAGAAAAAAGAATGTTCTTCCACAATGGTAGACCTAATTCTTTGATGTGACTTTTAAGATGACTGTCATGTTCTGTATTGCCCACAAGCCTGCCAGATCTCATAAAGTCAGAAACAAAGTTGCTGGTGAATACCTCAAGGAAATGCCAAATTAAATTCTGGAATTTGGGGATTTAATAATAATGACTTTAGTGCTATGATATTTCATACAGTTTAGCACCATGTCTATAGACCATGAACTGGTGGATTAATGGCCTAGAGAGTAAAAGCAATTATTTTTCTTTATTCTTTCTATTTAAGAATCAAGGCAGATTATGATATGAAAATTTAGGTTGTAAAATCATTTATTTCTCAGCTTTTGGTGTGAAGAAAGCCGAGCCAAAGTAAACAGAACTGACCAACACGAGAGTACTTCAAAAAGTTTATGAAAAAATAGAATTGAGATAAGAATCTTTCCAGGAGGAAATCATATCCAAATCATCACTTGCTACAGACGAGGAGCACACAGTTTGAGAAGTTAAAGCATTCTAATTTAAGCCCATGGGGGTATAATATTTTGAAACTTAATTACTCCTGGTAGTAGAGGAACCTGATGTACCTGTTGATAGATTATTTTCTGTAACCAATTAAAACAATTCTGTTCGGTTATTCAAAAATAGATTTCACCTTTTAATGCATATTTTCATTTGAACTAATAGAACAAATATTTTCTAAATCAAGCCTTGACACATCATTATAGTAAGTTAAAACTTGAGAGGTGTAAGAAATCCATCTATGTCTTTATTTTACAAATGAGAAAATTGGGAGATAAAGAAGCTGAACAACTTTCCCAAGGTTACATAGTTTGCTGTGTTCGGGATCAGGGCCTGTTGGGCCATGTTGCGGCGCAATCAAATCATAAGGCGCCTGCCTAAGTATGGTCCCTGTTCCCTAAAATAGATCAAGCGGTGGCCATCTTGCTGGCGTAAGGCCTCCGCCGCCGTTTCACGAGCGCTTTAATGCACGTAGCTAGAAGTCCTTCTTTTCCGGGGCCCAGTGACTAAGC
>NW_007726116.1:1002395-1004207 GCF_000696425.1 Galeopterus variegatus | reverse complement strand
AAATGCAAATATATGTATTGTTATGAACTTGTTTATAATCTTACAAATTGTGATGGTCACTTTTAGGTGTCAGTTTGATCAGATTAAGGAATACCTACAGAACTGGTAAAGTATTACTTCTGGGTGTGTCTGTAAGCGTGTTTCCAGAGGAGATTGTCCTGTGAGCCAGTGAACTGGGAGGGGAGGATCTGCTTCAATGTGGGAGAGTATCATCTAATCAGCTGGGTTCCCACATAGAACAGAAAAGGAGAAAAAGGGATTTTCCTCTGTCTCTCTCTCTCTCTCTCCCGGAATTAGAACACTTTCCCACTATGGCCCGTGGATATCAGAACTCCAGGCTTTCTGGCCTTGGGACTCCAAGACTTACACCAGCAACCCTACAGGTTTTCAGGCCTTTGGCCTTGAACTAAGAATGACACCATTGGCTTCCCTGGTTCTGAGGCTTTTGGACTTGGACTGAGCCATACTCCTGGCATCCTAGGGTCTCCAGCTTGCAGACAGCCTGTCATGGGATTTCTCAGCCTCCATAATCATGTGAGCCAATTCTGCTAACAAATCTCCTCTCATTTATCTGTCCATCTATCTATCCATCTACCTATCTGTCTGTCTACCTCTCTATCTTATTGGTTCTGCCTCTCTGGAGAACCTAACTAATACACAAATTAAAGTGTATATTCAGATAGCACTTAGTTGATTAATCTCATGTGCCTGGCAATTGACAGGCTCTTTCACTTATATCACTTTCCTTTTCTTTATTTTCATTATTTTTTAGTTTATTTTATTAATGACAAAAATTGCATATATTTATCATATACCACATGTTGTTTTGAAATATGTATACATTGTGAAATAGCTAAATCAAGCTATTTAGCATACTTATTACCTCATTTTTTCATTTTTTTGTGGGGAGAACACTTAAAGTTCACTCTTAGCAATTTTCAAGTATACAATACATTGTTCTTAACTATAGTCACCATGTTGTACCATAGATTTCTTGAACTTTTTCCTCCTGTCTAACTGAAATTTTGTGTCCTTTGACCAACTTCTCTGTCATACCTGCACCTCCTCAGTCTTTGGTAACCACATTTTACTCTTTGTTTCTGTGAGTTCAACTTTCTTAGATTCTACATATCAGTGAGATGATGCAGTATTTGTCTCTCTGTGTCTGTCTCACTTCACTCAGCATAATGCTTTCTAGGTTCATCCACGTTGCCACAAGTGACAGGATTTTCTTTTCTTTATACAGATTCAGAAGGAAATCTAAAGCCTGAGACAATGTACCGCCACAATTATTCTTTGGTATCAGAATTTGTGTTGCATGGACTCTGTACTTCACAACACCTGCAAAATTTTTTCTTTATATTTTTCTCTGGGATCTATGTGGCCATTATGCTGGGTAACCTCCTCATTGTGTCAGCGCTTGGCTAATCAGGAGGCATACCCTTAAAATGGACTTCTACTCTCCCCCCACCTGGCTGTGCAGTCTCCAGGGACGGGTAAGATCCTCAAAAATGAGGACAACCTAAGACAGGAGCTGCACCCACGCCTCCATATACCTTGGCTGTGTGATGCTCATTGACGGGTAAGATCTAGGGGTCTAGACAACCTAAGACAGAGGTCACACCTTGGTATACAAAAACAAAAGGGGGAGATGTTGGGCCATGTTGCGGCGCAATCAAATCATAAGGCGCCTGCCTAAGTATGGTTCCTGTTCCCTAAAATAGATCAAGCGGTGGCCATCTTGCTGGCGTAAGGCCTCTGCCGCCATTTCACAAGCGCTTTAATGCACGTAGCTAGAAGTCCTTCTTTTCC
>NW_007726116.1:948670-1001627 GCF_000696425.1 Galeopterus variegatus | reverse complement strand
GGGGAAGGGCCGTGCCAGCGACACTCATCATCCCGCTCAGCCCAACAAGGGACCCCCGGCTGGACCGGGGTCTCTTCCCGCTCGGTTTTGTCGGCCTCTGGCTCAGGGAGGCCCGACAAGGGCCATATTTCCAATCAGGTAAATTAGCTATCAATGTTTTCATTCTAATAGTATTCATTATAATTATATTTAAGTTCATTGTATATTTTCCAAAGAATTATTTGCCCACTATACAAAACTTGAACTTATGTTACTTTTCACATGTTTTTTTCCCCCTCCTGACTTCTTTCAGGCCAGTGGAGATGACAGTATGAAACCTTTAATTTCATACCTTGCCCAAAAACCTTTCCATGGTCTTTTATGCCAGATCAGACTTGCATAGATTTAGGAGGTGTGGAAAAGCTAGATTAAGCTGTCTCGGTCTGGCTCGTCTTCCCTTTGGTCAGAGTGTGAAGGAGTCAGTGCTGCACAGTTCCTCCATCACCAGAGGAAAAGCTCTTCTCAATTATGTTGGTTTAATTTACAGGGATTTTAGTGATCCACAGAACAAGTGAAATTTAAGATACGCATCTTAAGCTCAGTTTGTAAAGGCCTGTGCTTTCAATAATAAAACTCACAGTGACAGTGATGTATGATTTTCTTTATGAGACCTGAAAACTGATGGATATGTGATCTTATAAATGCTTAGACAAACTAATGCACATAATTATATTTTCCATTTGAAGTCTATTGCTAGGCATTCTAATACAATATCATTAGTTGAAATGGCCATGATGATACAGCTTGGGCAGTTTGTCATGGTAATTACAGGGTGATTATTTTTGACTGGAATAAAGATTTCAGTTTTAGTATGGTGGAAAGCATCATCACAAATTACAAACAGCCTTGGAAAATAATAATAAAAACTTTAAGATTTTAATGCTTTTTGCAGCATTATTCTAAAATAATTTCTCATTAAGGAAACTGTCCATAAATTGGCTAAATAAATTATTTTTAAAGCGATTAAAATATGGCTTTGCCAAAAGGATCCCACTTATCTCATTAATGGTCCCTATGTATAAAATGTCCACATTAGATAAAATTTGCGTGTGGTAAATAAGGCTTATGTCATAATTAACAACCTTTAAAGAAAGGATTTTTTTTTTAGCAGACACGAAAGTATGGCATTTGTCTTCACTATATTCAGAATGGTTGATTAAAGTAGACAGTGTCCTAACATCTGTATTGAAAACTATATTAATCAATTGATTAATCATGCAACATTAATCAAAAGCCTCCCTAAGTGTTTTAGTATGTGAGCAGCTCTTAGTATTTTCTATCAGATCCCTTTTAAGGTGTCCATTAAAAAGATTAAATTTGGGTGGTAAATATTGAGAGGTTGTGGAACTTGTGGCTTCTCACTGGAAGGTCATAGCCACCGCTCATTAGTGCTACTTTTAATGGGATAAGAAGCAAAAGTTTTGAATATGTGACTAAATCAATTAATCAGTCCTGCAGTTGACTCATTCCAGTAAGCAGTTCAGTATTTGCCGAATCGGCACCAGGGCCATCTGGCTGATTTGTCCTCAGTGATTTGGCTTAAAACAAAGAATACTTTTTACTTAAGAGTTTAAATTGAATGGATGATAAACTGATGCAGCAAATGCTATTCGATATGTCAGTTTGTAGAAACTAGTTAAAAGTCAGTCTTTATCGATAAGAATGTATTTAAATGATCCAAGTTGCCCTGTACAATGAGTGTAGAGCTTCCTATTACTGCAGTGGATGTTCCAAAATCAAATGAATTATTTTAATGTTTAGTGAGATTCAGTTGGACTTTGTAGTATGCTTTCAAGCTTACTAATCAACTATAAATTTCAAAATTGATGACTTATAATTGGTTAGTTCTTAGATTTCCAAACTCTTTTAT
The DNA here is from genome assembly GCF_000696425.1 of Galeopterus variegatus. Taxonomy (NCBI): domain Eukaryota; kingdom Metazoa; phylum Chordata; class Mammalia; order Dermoptera; family Cynocephalidae; genus Galeopterus; species Galeopterus variegatus. The sequence goes on along the minus strand of NW_007726116.1, from coordinate 999,718 downwards.
ATGTAAGACTGGTCAGGGAAATTCATGCAGTAAATGTGGAGAAAATCAGTATCAAAAACAAATAGAAATTTATTCAAAAGAGTTCAGAGAAAGACATTAAAATGAACAACTATTGGGCAATGAAGACAATTATTTGTCATTTTAAGAAAACATAGCTCTATTGTCTTTTGTTTCCTCTTTCTAATTCTAAAAGCAATGCTTTTCAGTATATCTGTTTATTTTGATTGTTTTGCAATGTGCAAAAAGCAGTATGCTCTGCAAACTGTTTTGATCTTACAATCCTCTTACATTTACTGATGGATAACAGTTAAGATGCTCTTTTTACTATTTTGCAAATTATCATAATGACATTCAACGAAATTAAATCTTATCAATTTTTTTTTTGGATATAATTTTGCCTGCTTCTCTAACAGAATCTAAACCTATAGGCATTTTAAAACATGGTATGCCCCTATGTTTATCCCTGCTGTTGCTTGAGGAAAGATTCTCTAGACAAGACAGTTTCCAGAGTTTGTGCAAAGTACTTTATGATTTGTGCAATGTCTAACTATTGCTGTTTTTCAGCAAAATGATTAGGTGGTAGTTTTAAAATTTGCAAATATGTCCTGAAGCTTCAGCAATAGAAACACATATCTGGATAACTAAATTTAAATATATGCTAAAAATCTTCAGTTTCAAAGGATGCTTTTTTTTTCTTCTTTGCCAGTTGCTCAGAGTAAAGAAAAGATATTTTATTATATCTGATCCAGCGATGTTCGTCTATAAAAGGATGATGATACACCATCTCTGCATTTCTCATTTGGATATAGTTGTGTACAGAAGAAAGGCACCCTAGCTTTACACATGTGGCTCCTAAAAACCAGTTACCTTTATCATGAGTTGACCAATGACACAAATTCTATAGAAATAATTTAAAAATAGTTTTTACTTAGCATTTAGTACTGGAGAAAGAGAAAATTTAGCTAATTCATTTTACTTTCCAAAGTTGATCAACCAAGTACATTACTTTCTTACTCTTCCCAATTGTTTGCTATCAGCAGAATAGTGCTTTAAGGAAATTTACAGAATAAATCTAATTATGTTAAGGTATTATTAAAAATTGGTTTCTGTTAGCATGCACATTGTACATTATAATTGTGAATGTGTGTTTTGGTATGAAGTATACGGGTGATATTCTTAGCTGATCAATACTTAGAGCTATTCAGGTACTCACCAAATGCTATAAACCTTTATTTTAGTTCTTTGTTGCCAAATAATTACATAAAAAAGGAACATGTCTAGAAATTAGAAATAGATTGGGTTATGTCTTTGTGTATATATTGTTTCATATTTGAGTTATATTTTCATTTTGCTATTGACGTGAAGCATGGTTGCCTTCAGCAGGGAATGAAATATAATCTGCATAATTTCCATTAGTTTTTCATTGGGCAAATGTGTTTTGATATTCTATAGTAGGTTGGTTTGTGGCTAATCATTTTTGTACTTATCAGCAGGTTTTACTTCTATATTAAAAAAATATTACACATTTTAGAAATTATGGGAATAATTTAGCCATAGAACATCTAAGTTTCAGTATCTGTCAGTTCATTAGTCCAGCTCATTAGAAACACAAGGAATACAATTAGTTGCAAATAAAATTCTTATTTCATTGCCTGGATTAAATTTTATGCTATCCAGAAAGCATTTTAGATAGATATTTATTTTTGCTATTGCTCTTGTGGCCTAATAGAACTATGAGCATACTTCAAAAAGTTTGCAGAAAAATGGAATGAAAAGATAATACAAATTTTTCCATGAGCTTTTTGAAGACCCTCGAACATGGCATTGTAGACTTGGAAGGAACTTCATATACTACATCTTGCTTTGAGGAAACATCTCTGAAAGAGCATGCTTATGAATAGATGAAAGCATTATATGTGTGAAACATTTTGGCTTATGGGCTTTGGCTAAGATTTGAACTAATTTTAAGGTTCATTTTGTGGGGGTCAGCCGGCCAGTACAGGGATCGAACCCTGGACCTTGGTGTTATTAGCACCATGCTCTAACAAACTGAGCTAACCAGCTAGCCCCTAAAAGCAGATTTCTTTACAGTTACATCGAAGAAATAAGTTCAAGAGATCTATGGTACAGTATGGTGACAATATTTAATGACAATATATTGTATTCCTGAAAAATGCAGAGAGAGTGGATGGTCAGTGTTCTCACCACAGAAATGACCACTATGTGAGGTAATACATTTGTTAGCTAGCTAGATTTAACTATTCTGCATTGTACATATACTTGGAAACATCATGTCCTACATGATAAATATATACAATTTTATGTCAATTAAAAATGTTTTAAAAAAGTAGATTTCTCTGGATTTCATCCCTTAATAGAATTCAAAATTGCACAGTTTTGTAGTTGTTAAGATGAGTAAAAACATCTATGTTCTTTATTCTGCTCTTCAGACCTTTAAGAGTATGATTTAGGAAAGTCACGGAACCGTGTCTGTTTTTTTTCGTTTTTAAGAGAAGATAAAATAACAAATGTATTTGCTTAATAGTTTTGTGAGGATCAAATGAGATAAAGAAATTAATAGCACTTTGAAAACTTGCCAATTGCCAAAGAAATTAAATTTTTATTATTACTATGTTATTAAACAAGGCCTTGTCATGTTTAGAACACTATTCATTTAGCTAAAGGATCAGTTCCGGAGTCATATTGTTTATTTTCCTTCATGTCTTTTCTGTCCTACTTAGTGACTGTGTAGACTTTTTTCATGTGACATCTGTATCTCTTTAGATAATAATAATATCTAAATCATAAGGTTATTGGGAGAACAAAACGAGGCAATAGAAAAAAAAGCCCTGAGAACGTGAGACATAAAAAGGTGTTTTTAATGTTTTCTTATTATTGTTGCTATTAGCTTTTGATCCAGCTATAGTAATAGTTGACCATATTTGGTTTCTTTCAAATTCTTGTGATATCAGCTTAAGACAAACTGTCAAAATGGGCTTCCCAGATTTGTTTTAAAAACATAATTCTCATTTGCCTATATAATACTTAACTCTTCTTCAATAATAGAGGTTTCAATGGAAAAATGGAAATGTGAAGTAAATAGTTTATCTCCACTGTTCCAGAAAATACACAATGTTCCCTCTTAATACTCAGCAAGTGGATTTGTTTCCTGGGCAGTAACTTTCTAATTAGGACAATTTCAACCACATGGCCTATTTCTATACACGAAAGTGAAATTAACTTGTTCTTTAAAAGGTTCGGATTATAGCCAAAACCATACCAGATAGACAAAGTGGGTGGACCAAGAAAACTGGAACTTGGTTAATGGGTAATTCTGATGAAACGGAGTTAATTCTCGTTAGCTCTTAACCTCTAGTCTATCAATAGGTAAATTAGGATTACCAGATTTTCTGCTGAGATAGAGAATCCACCAATATAGTTTACTACAAATACTCGTGGAATTTATGTCTCCAATACTTAACTCTGCCAATATCCTCTGACCAAATGCATGGCTGCTTTTTTTTCATGTGGTTCTTTATTTTCTCTTCATTTTCAATATTAAATGTTACAGTGATCTGAAACTCCTTAAAGCTAAAAATCAGGAATAATGGTATAATCTCTTTTTAAAAAATAATATTTATTTTTAATTAACACATATTAATTGTACATATTTATGGGGTACAGAGTTATATTTCAATGTATATATACAATGTGTGATGATCAAATCTGGGTAATTAGCATATTCATCATCTCCAAAATTTATTTCTTTATGATGAGAACATTTGACTTCTTTTCTTGTACCATTTGAGAACATACAATAAATTATTGTTGATTATAGATGCCTAGCCCTACTGTACACCACTAGAATTTATTTTTCTTATTGAGTTGTAATTTTGTATCTGTTAATAAATCTCTTTATGTTAACAATGCATTTTCTCTTAAACTAACTTTCTTTTCCTAAGAATTTGCATCTCCTCCATGTAATTGTGCCTGAAGAGGGCTGACTATTCCTGTTTGGGAGTTCTTTAAATTTCTCAAGAGTATAGAATCCTTAGCTTTCCACTAGAAAATAAACTTAACTTTTATTTTCAGTTTTGAATATGGGAAGATGTTTTTCAAAATGTGTATTTAGTTTTGCTCTTCACAGCCTCCCAAATCATCCAGTTATAAAATAAGAGAGCACTAAGAAGGGTAAACAAGGGTAATTGATCAACAGAGTTATGGCCACAGGTAAATAAGACAAGAAAGTAATGGCCTCATTGAAAATTATGGAGTCAACTCTCTGGTTTCCAACAAATAAGAAGAAAAACGTCACTTTCTGGTAACTTATAAATGTTTCAATCACTGAATCCAGGGACAGGAGGAAAGATGAAATTCTGAAATATTAATAATGCAATTAGGTTATAGTATTTAATTGCTAGGCTTTTTCTGTTAAGATTCAGAAATAATCATGTTTAAAAGACTACAGTCGTAATAACATAGTTTTACTTAAATATTTCTAAAATGCTCTTCATTGAGATTGTAAGCTCACATCACATTTCAAATACTTATGTACACTTTTCAGAATCGTGTTTATAGCATCTCTAAATTCTACTACAAGAAAAGACAGCTTATATTTCTTACTTACTATTTTTAGCATAAAAATATCACCAATTGTTCTAAGAAAAGAATCTCTTTTTATTTAGGATACAAAATTTTACTAAAACAAACAAGGTAATTTTAAAAAATACTAACTCAGAAATTTCTAAGCATCGAGGAATAAAGTCTATAATCTCAATGACTACAAGTACAATTTAATTATAAATTTCTATTATATGAACACTTTAAAATTACCAACACAGCAGAAAAAAAAAGTTACATGTATTATTTGTCATTGTTCAATTGTATGTTTCACATAGAAGCAATATCTGCATGTTACAGATTAACTGTGGTTTTGTTAATCAAATACATATAATTTCATTCTAAAATTCATGCTTTTATTCCCCTTAGCCTTTACACTGTGTTACAAATTAAACGAAAAATGTATATGCAAACTGTTGTAAAAAAATTAGTTTCCTTAGAAAACCCATTAGTTTTATTGCAATTTTTGATTGAGTGAAATTCTATTTGTGACTATTTCTCCTCTTCCTCCAAATTGTCAACTTGTCTTTAAGTGCACTCTACACAATACAATTTACCTAATAAAATTATATATTTTACTTTTACATAGAAATAAAAATCTTCCATTATATGCTCAGTCTAAGAGAAATCCTGAGGAAACAAGTATTAGTAAACCATTTTATTAAGGTAGATGTTTGGTTATTAGGATTTTTTAAAAATTCAGAAGCTCTGCCTGCTCTGTTTTCATTTACAATTCAAAATTAAATTTTACTCTGTATACCTTGATAGAAATATTGAAGCATCTTTCTTCCTGGATTTTAAATTTGTTTGTTTAAATAATGATCAACACAAACCACAAATTAAGCGAGATTATTATAGCTGAATTGAGGTATACGAAAATGTTCAACAGCAAGCCTAATTTCTCTCATCAGCATTCTTTTGCACTATATCAGTTTATTTGTTTTAATTGAAACACATGAAATGCAATTTGAAAGAAAGACCATTATTTTAACTGCAGCCGTGAGCCTACTCATGACAATGGCATCAGCTCAGTCTTACTCAGTTCTGATCCCAAACTCAATCTACTAGACCCTTGAAAGTTTACGTGTTAATTATTGCCATGTAAAATTTTAATTTGCTCCAAAATTACATGGTGAATATGGTTATTACAAATAAGTTTATATTAGAAATTGGCACTAGAGGGAGCTAAGTAATTGTATCATTGCTGCATTTAGGGGGAAATTGAACATTCATTTAAAAACTTTTATTTTTTTCAGAACTTGCTGATTTTACAAATATGGCAGCTATGCCTCAGCAAATTATAAGCAATAATGAATTAGTTAATTTTCTTTAGTGAAAACTGCTATGGTAAGATTATTAAATTACGGTATTTCTACTTAGTGAAAGTAGCTACCAGTCAGTAAATTAGGATTTCTAGGACTATTTGGGGAAACATATTGTTACTATTATCCATGTTTATCCTTATTTTGGCCCTAACAATTAAAATGTTCACAGTACCTGTTAAAATACAAATTTTGTCCCCAAATTTATAGTTTTATAAGAAAATTGCGTTATTGAATAGGATCTCAATTCAGATTAGAAAACAATCGTGCTCTTAGGGAATAGGCTAGGAATTTAGTTGGTTTGATTACTTTGAAGGTCCGATTCAGTCCAACAACAGTATTCTTTCCCAGCAAACAGAGCCTGCCATTAGTAGAGCACAACTGTGCCATTTCCTACTTTTGTACTTATCTATTCAACGAACAAAAGTGAAAAGCTGCAGGATGGTTTTATGTAAATTAAAGAGCTAAAGGGCAAATAAACGATTTCATACATTCTACGTGTGTAGTCCCAGGAAAAATTCACATTTGAAAAGAGCATCTATAAAGGCAATATTGTGAAGGGGAAAAATGGGAAACTTTATCCTACCCATCCTCTTATCATTTAGGCAGTCACGGCCAAAAAGGGACGAGTTGTACTCGGCCTTGTAAGTGAGCATGCCCCATTACAATAAGGAACGTCAGAACTTTTTCCCCCCAAAGGTCCTGTGAGAGAAAAAGTATGGCTTAGATGTTAAAATAAAATGGGGCCTCATTCACATTTCATTCTACATTGAAAATACAATGATGTTGAAAATAGGGAAATAAAACCCATTATCTTTTGTAGTGAAATCTTCTTAGCTAATTTTTAGTTTTTTATTTGAATTGATGTACTAATGTCCAAATAGAAGTTATTTTTTTTTCTTCTTAGCTAATTTTTAATTTTTTAATTTGAATTGATGAACTAATGTCCAAGTGGAAGTTTCTTTCCTTATTTTTTTTCCTAATTGTTCAAATGAGGAAAATGTTCTGCCTTTACCTACATATGTATAGGTTGAGTTTTAATACAGAAATGAATTTCAGGGTAAATAAATGTACAAAGGAGAAAAAAATTACAGTCAGGACACACAGACTATTTGATAAACCTTAAAACTGATTTCTTCCTGTTTGCTTCATTTGTTACTGTCATGAAAATGAAGCATTCTTTAAATTATGTATTTTATTTTTACTATTTAAGTAATTAGCATATTATCTATCTCTAAGGAATGGTATAATCAAAATTAGCCTTACAAAAGGAGTCAGGAAGTGAAATTTCAAAGACAGGACTTGGGGGGAAAAAAGGAGGTATAGTATAGTATACTGGGTATAACTAGGACATCTTTCAGATCTCTAAATCAGTGTTTAACGAACTCTAATGTACATGCTAATCACCTGAGGATTTGTTAAAATACAGGTTCTAATTTAGAAGATGCTCAAGTCTGCATTTCTAACAAGCTCCCAGGTGATGCTGATGTTGCTTCTGTGGACCACACTTTGAACAGCAACAGTCTTGGCTTCTTTTAATACTGATACATGCTTTCTGGCTTGAAATAAGAATTGAAAGCGAAAGGGAAGTAGGAATGTACCAATTCTGGATATCTGATATGCCAACTATAGTTGTTTTTGCCTATCCTGGGCCGTGTTAGATGCTCAACATTGACCACAAACAGGAACAGCAATCTTGCAGGAACAGGGCCATGTGTGACCATTCACATTGTCAATTGCAACCTCCTTTGATTTCACAGCATGTCCAAGATACCATAATATTACCTTTCGAGAATTTCAATAGCTTTCTTTTTAGGTTTATCTGTTTATTAATATTATTATTTTTTTACATTCTATGATGTTGCAGAGTAGTTGTGGGGAGAGAGTGGGGAAAGAAAGGGGGAAGGAAATAGGGAGGGAAAAGAAGGGGGTGGGTAGAGGCCTGTGGCACTCCCCTCATTTCTGCATGGGAGACCAGGGGACTTCCAGTGGTGGCTTGGTCATTGCTGCTTTCGCTGCAGATGTCAGAGGGGTGTGGCTGAAGCCATCCCTCCCCCACCACCCCAGATCGGGAACCCTGGGGCACTTCCTGTGGCAGCTCAGTTCAATAGCTTTAAAAATCTTTCTTTTGAGTAGATTAATTTATTTCATAAGGAGGTGTGTGAAAGTTTGGAAACCTGCAGTGTGTAGCAAACAGAGCTTTTTGATTTGGAATCAAGTTCACCTGGACTCAGATTCCACCTCTGCCATTCATTAGGTATGTCATCTTAAGAAACTGATTTAATGTCCTTAGCCTCAGTTTCATTATCAGTAAAACAGAAATATCATACTTACCTCTTAGGCTTGCTGTTTTGCTTAAATTTTATTATTTCTGATTTAGTTGGCTTTTATCACTGAGCATCTAGAATTTAAATACATTTTACTTAGTATTAGGATGCTAGCATACACATGCCCTGGTGAATAAGGACCATCATCACTATAACCACTACTAGCAAAAAGAATATTGAGCCAACAGTTGTTGAGTGTAGATGGAATAAGTCATTTGTGAGGTGGGATGATGGGAGAGGAAGCAAAAAAGGAAGCTTGGGCCAGATAATAAGAGGCTTTAAGCCTGTGCTAGAAATTTGGAATTTATTCTGTAAAAATGATAAACCATTTGAGGATTGTGAGCTGAGAAATAGTGGGAATGAAATAGCATGCCTTTATTTATCTGAGAATAGTTTAGATGGGGCTCAGGAATAGCATTGTTTCTATAATCCAGGTTAAGAGATTGTGAAGGCATGTTCTACAATAGTGGAAACAGAAAGGGTTATATTACACAATTATTTGGAAATCAAATTTGCAAGGATCCGTGACTATTTGAACATGGGGCTGTGAGTTAGGATATTTTTATCCAACTCTGCAGGCTTCAGAAAATTTGTTATTTCACATACAAGAAGTACTACAGAGTGATGCTAGCTTTTCTGCAATTCTTTTGGTTAAGTTTGCAGATGGCTGTACCCCAGACGTGACCATTCCCAAAGACAGTACAAAGGGCTGTCTTTTCCTAGTGTCTCTTTTCTAAATTGTGAGAATTTTTCCTAGAAGCTTTTTAGCCAATTTTCTTAGGTCTTGCCTAGAATTGTATCCCAAGTGTTGTCATAAAACAATCACTGTCAAGAGAGAGAGACCATAAGAGATGGCTGAGACTCCTAAGGAACCTCCTCCTCCTGTACCAAATAGAGGCAGCCTTTCCCACTGTACATGACTATTTGGAAAAGAGTGGATTGCTCTGCTGGAGCTCTGTGAGGAAGGCCTCTGGCTTTGTTTGAAGGTGTGTTGGGAGAGGGGAGTGCTTGTGTATGTGTAGATGGTCATCAACTAATCAACACTGCCTGCTTGGGTGAAGGAAAGTTACACTAATACACTAATAAATGTCTGATTATTTATAAAAAAGTATTTATTTAATGTGTCTCTCTAGAGTAGACTATAGACACTACGAGATTTGGAACCATATCAAATCCTATATATTTTTATTTCACTTTTGTATCACTTAGAATAGTCTCAGATGTGCTGGTGGTTTGCAAGAAAATAGTTTCTGATAAACTACTCTTGACGGTCATACGGCTTCTGTGTATGTGTTCGGTAGCCTTCTTGCTTTCTCAGCAGTGTTTCTTTCTGTATAATCCATCAAGCTCCAGTCACACCAAGCATTATACAGTCCCTCAGTCATGCTCAAGTCATCCCAGAACTGAAAAAATGTTCTTCTCAAGCCTAGTTCCTTCTTCTTGTTAAGTTTTCATTCATATGTCCCCTCCTCAGAGAAGCCTTGTCTAATTTTCTTATGTAAATTATTTTCCCACCATGAATTATTTGCTGTTTTATTTTAGCACCTTGCATACTCCCCTGAAAACACTAATTTAAAATATTTGTGTATAGAAATTGTAGGTATAGATACAGATAACTGTGTGCTCTTCATGGCGATAGTTTCTATCTCTATTTTCTTCACCCATATTCCTTCAGAACTCGATAGGGTGCACATATTTGTGCTGTATAAATATTTGCTCAGTGAACAAAGGTGGCTGAGGTCTTTGTTTCTAGATTGGGTGACTTGGAGAATGCTCTTAACAATTTGAGAAATTTGAGAAAAAGTGACATTTTTAATGGAAGGTCATTAGATTAATTTGAAATGCTGTAAAGGAAGAAATCAGTGAGGAATTAAGAAGGATGAATTCTAGACATTTTTAAATTTGGGTTTCTAGCATAAGAGAGAAAAAAATGATAATGGAGGCAAGATCTCGCTATGGTAATCTAGGCCTTCATAGAACTTGATTATTTGACAAAACTTATGTTGATGTGCTTTTGCCACCAGGAGGATCTTCTCAGCCTTATACTGTATTTATTTGCTATTTATTTATTTATTTGACTATTTGAGTTTCTCAAAATTTTAATCCTATGAGCTTCATGAGGAGTTACTGTCATGTAGTATTTTTAGGATACTGAAAAGGATCAGGGAAGCTGAGATATTGACTTTGGTGGCATCCATAGTAGGGTTGTGTGGATGTTAAAGGACTATTTTTAGAAGACTAAAAAGCACGACAGTTGTGCAAATATAAAATGAGCATATGACAAAGATTTTATTCACCTCATTAATTAGTTAGGGAGCCAATAAGATGTTGAAACCAGTTCAAAACTATTTGAGAAGCTGGACATAAAGCAATTCTATGGTAAATTTGCAGATTATATGTAAAACTGGCTAATGTCTTTCAGGGGATTATATGTACCTTTGGGGTTTTCTGTTCTACCAGGTAGGAATTATTTGCATCTCTACTAGACAATCTACAAGTTAACTTCTGCCCCTAAAATTTATAAAATAGGCAGTTAATGGAAAATCAAGTTCTGAGTGAGTGTGTGTGTGTGTGTGTGTGTGTGTGTCGCTTTCAAGATTTTGGATAATTTTTCCGAAAGTGTAAGGAGAAGAGTAGAATTCACTAAAGAAATTAATCTTTTGTGTGTGTGTGTGTGTGTGTGTGTGCGCGCACGCAGGTGTCTGTGAGAAAGAGAGATGTTAATAATGATTGTCTGCCACTAATACTATCATCACACCATTATATTATATCTTGCAACTTAAATATTTGGAATTCAGTACATTTCTGTAATTTTTAAGAAAATAAGCAAACAAGAAATTATTGGCCAAAGCATTTTTTTAAAAAGTTTTGGTAACAAATGGAATGTGTCCACAGATTGAAACTATAGGTAATATACATATAGATTTTTTAAAAAAATATATGTAAGATTGAGCATTTACAAAAAAAAATTAAATCTATTCAGATGCTCCAACCTACTGTTACTTAATTTTTCTTTGGGATGAAAAATACTTCAAAACTAGAGGCACCTACATTAAAACAGTCTTGATGACACAGTGCCTTTTTTGCTGATATTTCATTCACTTTTCTCTAGGCAGCTGAAGTAGATTGCTCCTTTAAAGTGAAGTTAGTGAAATTCTGTATTTATATCACTTATCATAATATGACTAGAATAATAGGTGATAGTGGGCTCTTATAGACTCAGTGACATAGTTCTTATTTAATGTATGTGATTTAGCCCATACAATAAATGGGGTAAGAACTTTGAGATAGATAAATGGTATTTTACAGATGAGAAATCCAAGATTAAGTGAGATTAAGTAATTTGCAGAAACCCTATACCATTAAATAATGGAGTTGATATCTATTCCAATCTACTTGAAGCTGCAGTATAGCCTTTAATCATGACTTTACTTTTATCTTTAAAATAGTTGTTTTTCTATGAATACTTTTTCTCCAGGGTCTCCTTAGCACCAGCAGATTTTTTTTGTACGTTATTTTTCTATAGGAATTTAGCAATAGTAATAATATTAATGGAACTACTACTTAATTAAGCATCTGCTTTCATCTAATATTTTTGTCCCATACAATTTTTAACACCAACACTTGGTGATAAGTATAATTGTTCTAACTTTATGTTTGGGCAAGCCAAAGTTCAAATAGATTTCCAGAATTGCCCATTAAGTGACAAGATCTGACCTTCCTACTCAGGTCTACTTCTCTCATGATCACCACTCTTGCTCAGCAAAAGAACATCCATTTCAAAGCCATACCTCTCGGATGAATTTCAAAAGAACCCCCCTTCTCTTGACCCCAGAAGCATGCTCTATTTTCATCCCTGTCCTTGGAATGGCACTACAGGAATAGTTGCTGACTCCCTGGCAGCATTTCTTCTCTCCCCACTGAAGTTATCTCATGGCAGCTCAGTCTGGCCTAACCTTGTTTGTAGACATGGACAGTACTCTTGGTGTAAGAGGAGAACTGATACGCTCTCCAGCTTTTCTCCATTAGACATTTTGTGCTACTATTTACTGTTTTACTGTTATCCTATATTTATAGCTCTAATTTAAACTGTCAGTATTCCTCTATCCTCTCCTGTTAAGAAGAAAATCTTCCAAGGTCGGGTCAGAAAACATCTGAGTGGTGCACCAGTATACATTGTTCTAAAGTCTATCTCCAGAAGGCTGACTAGACGCATCCATATTTGGTAAAACAAAACTCACAAAATGTTAAAAAAAGAATTTATGTGTTAGGTTACTGTTAGGCATATTAGCACACTGTAAAAAGATTTCAACTTTTTTTTTTTTTTTTTTGTCTTTTTTCGTGTCCGGCAATGGATCGCAACCCTCAGGGTTGTGCACGTACCGGACCGGGACCGGCAATGGGATCGCAACCCTCGGCGCTGCGCCCGCACCTCGCTCAGCCAGTGAGCGGGAACCAGTCTGTATGTGGGATCCGAACCCTCGGCGGGAGCGCCGCCACGCTCCCAAGCGGCGCACTGTAGCAGTGCGCCACCGGGCCGGCCCAGATTTCAACTTTTTTATGTTTGAAAACTTTCATAATTAAAATGCTGGGAAAAAATGTCCACCTCCTGGGGACTTGCAGCTAGTGTGTTGTCTTCTTTTCAATAGAATAGACGTTTCAGGGTAGAAGTTTTGTCTCTTCTGTTCAGAGATGTTTCTCAGATGCCTAAAAACAGTGCCTGGCACATGACAAGCCCTTAATAAATATTTGGTTAGTGAAAGGATTTACTGAGAAAAACTGCAATAAAGTCTTAATGATTGCTTGTGGTAAGTTGTTCACACACTGAGATTAAAGTTTTCAAACAAGATGTAGGGCAGGTGGATAAAAGAATAAACCCAGTCCCTACCTTTCCAGCTGAGAATTCATCATCAAATAAAAAAACAAGCAAACAAAAGTAAGATTTTTTAAAGTTTTGCTCTGGAACTTTGTAATAAGTGCTTTGGGGAAAAAGGGAGCAGAGTAAAGGGTCTCCAGAATGTCAGGATTCTTCAAGCACATCTCTCTTTGCATATGGATCAGACAGGAATCTGAGGCTTAATCTTACAATTCAATCATTTTCCCTTCTGGGGATTCCCATAGGGAAAATGTGCAGAATGGAACCACATATGGGCCCACCCGTTCATAGACAACCTTTGGGTTTAGAAAGCTTCGGTGCTCCCCTACATTGCACAAAACAGTCTCCATACCAGGAGAAACACAAACCTATTGGGCTTCCAATGGGAATGCAAATCTAAGAAAGATAGCTAGTAGAGGCATTTACTGGTTCGTTTTGGTTTTTTTCTCCAATAAATTATCCCATCAATAACGTTCCAAACTCAGAAAGATGCAATTTGAAAATTGGGAATTGTTGAGAAGTGAACACCTTTGCCACTTCTGGAGAATGTGCCTGGGGAGCAACTGCTCTTTGGTTCCCCTAAGCCACCCTTCTGATAACTACCAGGGAGAGGGAGATAAGTTCATATAAGCTACTTCTGTTCTGGACGTTGTGAATAAATTGGGAGAGAAGTTTCACATGGACATGTAGGGGGGTTGGTGGTGGTATAAGTCAGCCTCTCCTCAACATTGCTTTCTTCAGGCATGTCAGCAGCATTTCCAGATGTGTATACAGGCTGGGCTCCCTCTGATACCTTCATTACCGTGGTATTATTAGTGTCTATGTTGCCTCTTGACTAGACTGCAAACTAGATTTATTTTAAAATATGTTATTGTAGAAATTTCCAAACAAACATAAAAGGAGGGATTGGTATAAAAATTTCTTTAGGAAAATTATTATTTATACATACAAGCCACTAAATTGAACCTAAAAGTTCATTTTATTAAGTACTAAATGAATCCAGCCACCTATTCCTATCACCTTTCTGTCATCCTAAAATCAAACCCACCTTCTGCTATTTTTGCACTCATTAAATTCTGTCTTTAATCAATACGCTTGTGACCCTACACTTACTTAAGCTTTATACACTGGAATCTGTCCTATATTATAAGCTGGCCAATTTCATTGTCCCCAGATTCAATCTCCTACTGTAGAATCTAAGCGATGGTCTCAATTCCAAGCTCTCTAACCTATCAAAGGAAATTTTCTTCTTCAACTGGACTGGTTTCCTTACTATCTCATTAATATGTTAGTGTCCGTTTCTGCCCAGAAACTTTCAGCCATGTTATTTTTCCAACATGAAAGCTTCTCCCACCTTCAACTCACATATCGATATTTGAACATCCTTATAAAAACCCACCCCACTCCATGTCGTCAGCAGGCATTCCTGATGATACTTGACCTCACTCTGAGTTCTTAAGCACTTGACTGTGCTAGATGTGGTTATATAATGTAATAACATAGTTCATACTTGTCCTACTGTTTTGATATGTGTTTGCTTTGCATTTTCTGTAGTAGCATGGAGTCCGTGAGGTCAGGGAATATGTCTTATATTTATTCCAAAGCCCCTACAACTGTGGTTTTCAATTCTGGCCGCATATCAAACTCATGTGGGATCTTTATACAAAACAAAACAAAACAAAAATTTCAGATACACTATGTCTGATTTACTTGCTATGGAGCTTATGAATGTATACATTTCACAGTTTGCCAGGTGATTCATTTACTCCTTTTCCAGTGTTGATTCATAGACCAACATGTGGGATCCTCTGCTAAAGAAAATTGTATCAGAACTGAGCTTATAAGACATACCTAATTTATACATATTAATTTACTAAACTTACAGGTTTTGTGATTGAACATTTGAAGCACCTTTATGATGTTATCTGAATGGACATATAAAAACTATAAAATAAAACTGACTTTTTTAACTAGTGAAAACGCTCAAACATACTCGTATTCATCTATGTTGAATTACTTCATATTAATAATCCTTCTTTGATGATGCCCCCAAATAAGCCTGCTATATACAGTTATTTTACATCCTTCTTCTATTTAGTGCTTTGTTTAGTAGAAATCAATAGAACATACTGTCATCTATTCTTCACATAGCTTTTGATGAATTGAGCACCATCGACAACCTAGGCGTAAAATTGATTATATGTATTATAGTTCTGTTCTGTTTGGAATGTACAAGTTTATTTTTTTTTTTTATTTTTATTTTTTTGTCTTTTTTCCGTGTCCGGCAACGGATTGCAACCCTCAGGGTTGCCCCCGCACCGGACCAGGGACCGGCAACGGGATCGCAAGCCTCGGTGCTGCTCCCGTGCCTCGCTCAGCCAGTGAGCGGGAGCCGGTCTGTATATGGGATCCGAACCCTCGGACGGGAGCGCTGCCGCGCTTCCCAAGCGGCCCACTATCCAGTGCGCCACCGGGCCGGCCCGTACAAGTTTATTTTTTTTTTTTATTTTTATTTTTTTGTCTTTTTTCCGTGTCCGGCAACGGATTGCAGCCCTCAGTGGTGCCCCCGCACCGGACCAGGGACCGGCAACGGGATCGCAAGCCTCGGTGCTGCTCCCGTGCCTCGCTCAGCCAGTGAGCGGGAGCCGGTCTGTATATGGGATCCGAACCCTCGGACGGGAGCGCTGCCGCGCTTCCCAAGCGGCACACTATCCAGTGCGCCACCGGGCCGGCCCGTACAAGTTTATTTTTAACTTGAATAAGTTCATAATATTTTTAAGTAATGGAAATTTTACACAAAATATTAGATTTGTAAATTCTCCTAAAAATGGGAAGATTTAGAAATACTTGGCACATATTCTTACGTGACAGCAATTGGCTGAAGCTTAGTAATTTGTGTCTTCCTTGAATATGGTGGAAAATAGCCGGTTTGCCCCAGACCCTCTCATTCCCTGTTTTCTTTCACACTCATGTTACTTGCCATTTGAACATGCACCCCCTGCTCTATGTATGATAGGGTATATAAGGAATATGTAATAGTAAAATGGATTAATAATAGCTTTATTTGATTTTCAAAATTGACTAAAATATGAGGAGGAAATCACAATGTGTAATCTTGTTATCCAGCAGAATGCAAGTTGATGCACATCTGTAAAGAAACATATCTCTTTAAAGCAGTAAGGGAAGGAAAGATAATTCCACTTTTTTTGCCCATGTCAATTCCAAGAGGAGAAAGAGACAATATGATTGGAGACATTGCAAGTTGTTCATTAGTCTACAGTAACCAGTGGGTGGGATTCATATATTCTAAAGGATTACACACTTACATGCTGCCCTCTGTTTTCTTTCTTTTACTCCCTTCATGCAGCTGATTAAGTAAATTGAGTAAGGGACTCTTGTTTGGGTTTGGGGGCAGAAGATAAGTCATGGTCATAAGGCCTTGGCAGGGCTAATAAAATAAAAGCATCTCTACTACTTTTCTGTAATTTTTTTAGTGTATAGACCTGGCAGCAACTTCCATTCAGAAGTAGCGATTGACAAAATGAGATTTAAGCCTTTTTGTATCATCCATCCAAATATCATCAAATGCCATTCTAACTTCATGTCCATTCCCAACCAATAGGATTCAGTAAGAGGTACTTACTACCTGTGTGATTCTACCTATCCTGTTCATGGCACCGGAATCTTGACTACAATAACCAAAAGGCTCCTCCAGATGAGTCTATAAGGGCATAGCAGTAGCTATAACATGAAACTTTATGAGGTTGACAAAATGATACATTGAGGAAAATGGACCCCAAACTTTTCAGTGAAATGTACGAGGGTACTTCAAAAATTTCTTGAAAACATAGAATTGAAAAATGACATAAATCTAGGCTCACTCGGGAGAGTGTGGTGCTGAAAAATGACACAAATTTTTCCATGAATTTTTTGAAGTACTCTCATATATATTCAATTTTTTCTGTTATAAATTTCTACTTCCTCCTTAGTAAATATCTGATGGCAATTTATCCAAGAAAAAAGATTATGTCAAGGTATAATCTAAATTATCTTTTGTTTTATGCCATTCTGTGGCATCGGGGATGCAATGCCTGCTTCTTGCTTTAAGGACCTTATTACTAACTTCAGAACATGTCTTTGCTTATTTACTTGCTCAAAGAATGATCTTTTATTACTAGGATTTGAATAGATTGGTTTCTGTGCTACGTTTGCTTTCTTTTAATACTTTCTGCAAAATTGTGGCTTACTCCATTACTAATAAAGGAAAATTGAGGAGAGCTGTTTTGGCTCTGTCTCTTTTTCTCCCAGGACGTATCACTGTTCTATTTGCTACTATATTCTTTTTGTCATTTGTTAGAATTCTCCTCTTAGCTGTGGCATAGGGGGAGGGTCATTTAAAAACCATTCTTTGGGAAGGTGGAACTGCTGTTTGGGTATAGGCAGGACACATTTCTGTACAACATTATAAACCTCCTCATGGGCAATCATTCCACAAGAGCTCATGGATATTATCATACCTAATGTTGTGAAGGGAACAGTGTTCAGTAAATTCTTATTAAATGAATCAATGAATTAATGAATTCGGTTCCTTGAAACAACACTCAAAGTTTTGTTTGCATATCTAAAATAAGATGAGATTCAATAAGAAAACACTGATGCCAAAAATTGCTATATGTTTAAAACAATGCTTTAATTAAAAAAATTAAATTCTACATACAGACTTGTTTAGCAGTCCTAGAATACTCCTTAGCATCGCTAGAATATTAGTGTCTATTTTATTTTTTATTAGAAATTTGACCCCAGAGTAACGTAGAAAAAAATCTGCACAAAGTTGTTTGTTGCTATCATTGTTGTGCATTCACTTAAAAAAATATGGAATAACAAAATGATTTTAAGAAATATGGCTTAATTTACAAAAATTTAAATTTTATTCTATTTGCATTATAATGTAAACCATATTATTAATGAAAATACTTTAACCAGTCCCCAAACTTGAGACTAATTTTAGTAATCAAGCCTGAATAATTTTTTAATTGATGTTTAAAGCTCGGGGGGGATAATAACCATTTTATAACTTCACCCATTGATAATCTGTGATGGCATTTGGTGTGTATACTTTTAGAAATTTACTTTTTCTGACTTCAGCTGTATTTTAATATTTCTGCCTCTTGTTTCACATAGGAAGAAATATCCTAACATTTGCATTACATGAACGTGCAACGCAGTAAGGGATCAACTTCTTGGAGCTTATTTATTCCTTAGCCTTTCTCAATTTTGTTTGATTGCAATTTTAATAACTTTTGGGTTCTGTCCAATTAGTAATTGGGGGATATGTCCCATTACGAATTACAAAATATAATTATAAGAATAGACTTTAGAAGTCACTTCCATCAATGCTGTGTTTTACGTAGAAGGTAACCGAGAGTCAGAGAAGTTAAATGACTTATGCAGTGTGACATAACTAGCTGATTGCAGAGTTGAGAATAAAGCATATCATAAGTGATTTTGATCTTATGATTATCTTGATACATAAAATTGGAATATAAATAATTGTTCTAAAATCACTCATGTTTAATTTTTATCGGTTAGAAATTTGTCATTTATTGCAACATCAATGAAAATTCTGTGAATATAGAGAGTCAAAGGAGTAATAAATCTAATGAATTTTTTTATGAAGTACAATTGAAGTTACGTTTAAAAAAGATTACTGTTGTTATCTAATTTTGCAACTATATAGGCCAAAGAAATCTATAATGACAGACTTTGAAGCATGAGTGATGTGGAAGAGTTACGGTAATATTAATTCTGTCTTTCCATGTAGTGTTCAGTGAAATATTAAGCTTTAGGGTGTGTGTGGGAGTGGATCTAAATATAGTTGTCATTTTGCATTTTTATTCTGCAGTTTTTCAGATATATTTATGGCAGGGAGAAACACATACACTCTCTCTCTCACACACACACACACAACAAGTCTGCCACAAAGGGATGATTCTCAATAAGATTCTATGAGGTCATTTCTTTGCAGCCAAACCACTGCATAACCAGAAATAAAAACTCTGCTTGGTTCTGTTCTTGGCCTTGAGATTTGGTCTTCTCAAATCTCCCTTCTTCCTCTGAGAAGATCTGGGTAACTCCAAAAGTATATTTTTCCAGAGATGCCAACTTCCATGAAAAATTCTTGCACAGACCGTAACTGTTTAGTTCAACTTACAATTACAATTGATCCATTCCCTGACAGCTTTGTCAACAATCTGGGGTGCTGGTAGGATGATGGAGATTAATATTTAAAAGCTCTAGATTAGAAATTGGAAAACTTTAAGCCAGGAATTCAAATATGATCCAAGGGTATGTTTTGTTTGGCAGACAAACTGTTGTAAGGTTTTAAAATTTTTAATGCTTTTAGACAGATCTATTCTTTAGTTTACCATTGCTCCTTGATTTCCATAACACAGCATCACACATTGATTTTATTTGCCTGGTATGGAAACCTGGGTTTGCAACCCCTGCTTTGATAACCATGCCTACCCAATGTTGTACATTGTAGAATTACAGAATTTTAGATATAAGAGGAAATTGAGGGTATCCAGACTAAACCCTTGGATTTTTAGATAAAGAAATTGGTCCAGAGAAGTAAAGCAATTTATATAAGATGAGACATGAGAAGGAGAAAAAAGGAAGCTAACATTTGTAATGAACGTGAAATGTACCAGGTAGTGAGCCGAGCACTTGGCTCACATTGTCTTATTTAATTCTGATTTTCATAGATGAGAAAAATGATGCTGTATTAGTTCATCTCTCTTGCTTATAGCAAAATACCTGAAACAGGGCAATTTATAAGGAAACAATATTTATTGCTTACAGTTTTGGAGGCTGGGAAGGCCAAAGTCCAGGGAACACATCTGGTGAGGGCCTTGTTGGTGGGTGGTGACTCTTCACAGCAACACAGGGTGACATATGGTGAATGGCTTGAGCAAGACAGAGCTAATCTGCTCATGTGGTCTCCTTATAAAGCCATCAGAACCATGCACATTACCACCCAGTAGACCATCTACTTATTACTCCATGAATAGATCAATCCATTCATGGTCCTCACAATCTAATCACCTTTTAAGGGCCCCACCTTTCAATTACCATAATAGAATTTCCCACCCTCAATACTGTTATAGTGAGGATTAATACATGAACCTTTGGGGAACACAATTCAACTCATAACAGATACTTTTGTTGTTGCACAGATAAGGAAAAAAAAATCAGACTTGAGAGTCAAGTACTGGTCAGCTTGACCCAAAGAACGCAGTCTTCCAAACAGAACTAATTTTCTGATTCTTCTGTCAGTGAACTTTCAATTCTGTTTCTAGTCAATTAGGCAAATTATTTTGAGTAAATATGCTTGTGGGTTAAGAACATACCCATGTGGTAAACTTACTATATTTCTGCCTAACTACATTTTTGCTTAAAATGCAGGAACGTTCCAGAAGGATTTTCAAACTGAAATTTATTTGATTCCCCAGTTCTTATTTCCTCCCCCAATATGTCATTTAAAAATTGGTAAAACGTAAAGATAAAACGACAGATATGTCATTTTCATATGGATTAGATTTCTTTCTGCCCTTTATTAGCTTCTGGATTCAGTAGATTATAGGGTCTCACTGTTCGAAGGCCATCTGAGACATTTCCCATTTCCTGGTCTTCCTGATCATATCGGCACATCTGGCTTCCTGGTGTACTTAAGATCCTGTCAACTGAAGATAAGTCTGCAAAATATCAAACTCACCTGGTAACTCATACCAGCAATGGTTTATACATACACAGTCATTCTCTGCATTCATACAGAATCATGACAATTCCTGAAAATTTTTACCTCGGCCTCACACCATTTGATGATATGTAGCTGAAAGAGGAAAGAAAATTTAAAAGACGTCTGTCTTTGTGTGTGCATGTGCATCAGGAGATTGTCAGGCAGAGTGCAGAGCTAATGATTTATTAACCTCAAAACAAAAATGAAAGTCTGCAGACCAATCATGCCAGTCACCTTCTGAACGATATTAGACCTAAAATTTCCCTAGAAGATATGTCTAAAAGGTTCATCATAATAACTATGAATCATATTTATTATTTAATACAATAGAGGAAAAACTTATTATCTATTGGGTCTTGGAATATATCCAATCAAAACTGATGCTAGTTGAACTTGACTTGTGAAAGGAGCTATTAATGGGAGATGAATTGGTTGGTAGAAACACACATATGAGGTGTATCAAAAGATTTTCAGCAGACACATCAACCTGGATCACAGTACTCAAACATACAAAAGGTAAATTTTTTTAATAAAAAGTAGTGGGAAGCTTGTCAGCTTAAGTATAAAATTAAAACCCTGTCTGCAACTACTGAACATCCATAAATTCATTTTCAAAATGATAGCTTCGTATCATTTTTTTCAGCTATACAAACACACAGAAATGAGGGATATTTGTTTTACACATACATAATTATTTTGACATGTCATTAATATTTCATGTATCTATTTATGGATATTTAAAAATTATGCTCAAGTCAAGTTGCAATTTTAATGCAAGGAGTTCTTGTGTACTTTTTTTGTACACACACACACACACACACACACACACACACCCTAACTCATCTAACCTGGTTTGTAACTTATGACTTTGAATGAAAGGCATTGACATCAGTCTCATGGGCAGGTAAATAGGGTTATCTATGTGGTGCCACTTTTGCCCATAACTTTGCCCTATCCTGGGACTCCTCTGTTTTCTCCTCCTCATAAGCATTAACTTCTGGCTAATATGGGTGTTTTTCTCCCGGAGTCTGTCGGGCTTGGTGGGAGGCTGCTACTAAACTGTATTCTGTAGAGTAAGAAGCTGTGGGAGGAATCTAAGAGGTGGGCTTGAGGAAAAGTCAAATTAATATCTGGGTAGGCTGTCTAGGTGATTTCTCCCTGTGATGAAACTGGCAGAAAAAGGCAATTCAGTTGAAATGCAATGGGTTAGAAAACTGTTAACTGAGTAAGTGGGATGATTAAAAGTGAAAGGTAGAAGAGAGCCTAAAGAAATTTTTGAATTAATAAAGGGATAACCATGCAGCTTTTTGAGAAATATCTCCATTTTTGGAGTAGCATGCTGGCAGCTGTTAAAGCCACTGGCCTAGTTTGGTAATTTATTCACAGCAGGGCAGGTCATTAGGAAGGTGAGGCATGCCAGTAGATCAAGGATGGCAAATAGGTTTCATCTTGGATGCCAAGTCTACTTGATTTGTAGTGGCTGCCTGGAAAGATGTGGACATCTTTCTAAGACCTTATCTAATCCCAACAGTTTAGTGTCCTGTGATTGAGTAGTGGACATCCTTCTAAGACCTTATCTAAACCCAACAGTTTAGTGTCCTGTGATTGAGTAGTGACGTTTGCATGAGCACAGGACCGTGAGTTACTGACATAGATCATGTAATGTTTCTTTCATCCCTGTACTAAATATCTCCGTATAAATGAATACTTGTAAGAGTCTACATCTGACTAATGGACATTTAGCTCATCAGTTACACAGTTGATCAGTGGTTAACCAAATTCCATAATCTCTACAATCGAGGCAAGTGATTAGTCCAAACAGTTTGAGATGGTTCAGTGGGGTTTCCTATCATGTTCTTGAACAGGATTCAGAAACAGGCTTGTGGCACTCAAGAGTGAAGGGCAGGCTGACATTCATATATTTCTCTAGTCTTCCCATACAAATCAAGTTTGAAAACATGGCACTAGAATTCAGGGTTGGAATTTGAAGCAAAACAAGGAATACTAGCATGAGGCAGGGTTCTATTCTTTGAAAAGAATATACCAGTTTTGAGAACATGAATATACTATGGGCACCAGTCCTATGAACTGGGCTTTGACACTTGGGTACAGGGTTCTTTATCATAATTCCAAAAAGTCATGTAAATAGGATTGGCCAATTTAGAGCACTACACGGACAGCAAAGGTCTGCAGAGGGGCATAACAATAGGCGTCAGCCTAACAGGGTGGAGAACAAAGCAGTAAGCCTTCCTATATTGGAGGTTAAGCACAGACTTGAAAGCTGCTTTAGATCATAGTGCTCAAAGTCTGAATTGGCCTTATATCTGGGATATAGGTGAACCACCAAATAGGGAGATCAGGAGGTCTAGCTGTTGGAATACTTGATAAAGTCAGGACAGGGAAATAAATATAATGCTTGACTCATTTAATTTTCTAACGTAGAAACTATAAAACTGATGTTTTCGTGTTTATCTATGAATTAGATTTTCCCTCCTAAAATTTAAAGTTGTCTGGGAAAAGTATTACATTGTTAGCAGACATTTATACTTTACTGTGAATGAGTCTTTAGATACATTCCTATATATACACTTTTTATAAATGTCTAGAAGACTGCTACAGAGAAGGTGGAAAGAAGGATACAAGAGGGGTAGTTGAACAAAATGAAGATTGGAAGAAGGAGGCTCTGTGAAGTCAGGGAGGTAGATCTCAGACCAATGATTTCATAAACAAGAACTTGCTACAGGACACAGAAAACAGAGAAAAGCCCTCAAGAATATTTAATAGAAAAGATGATTGATGAAAATTATTCCTGTCATGATTCTTAATAGGCCTTATTGGGTATCCAGAGACTGCTCTTAGTGTATAAAATTACCAAATAGTCCTAGTTTGCTTAGAGCTTTCCAGATTTCAGTAATGAAGTTCCTTGTCCCCAGAATGCCCCCATTCCCAGGCAAACTGGGATGATTGGTCACTCTCAAACAGAGAGGTAAAATGTTTTCCTGGAGAGAGGGTAAGTAGGGCTTTCAGCAAATGTTTTATTATCTGAATAGTCTTTGCTTAAAAAGCATTTTAGCAAGTTACATGGTCATGATTTTCACAAGCCAGTGAAAAAACCTTGAAAGATCCCCTTTTCCACTCTATCCCTTCTATTAAAAGAGGGAAAGGTGTGTGTGTGTGTGTGTGTGTGTGTGTGTGTGTGTGTGTGTACACATGTGCATGCGTGTGTGGGGGGGGAGCTTCTTTTTCCGGGCAAGCTAAATGGACAACCTCTTTTTGGTTAGCAACAACTGAATTTCATACTTACAAAATCACTGTACCTCCTTCCCTCAAGAAGTTTTATGATTGAATTTGATAGGAGCTTAGTAACATAAAATGCACATTTGAAGCATATTAATATTCTAGTACATGTGTTAGTGCTATTTTTTTTTTTTTTTTTTACTGGTAAGGGGATTGCAACCCTCGGCACGGTGTGGTCTGTACCATGCTCAGTCAGTGAGTGCACCAGCCATCCTTATATAGGATCCCAACCCGCAGCCACAGCGCTACCAGCACCACACTCTCCCAAGTGAGCCACGGGGCCAGCCCTAGTGCTATTGTTTTTTTACTTCAAGGGTAGAAGTCATTACTTTTCATTATGCTTACTGTTTTGTAAATCTTTTTTTTTTTAGTCTTATATATATTTACTCAGCATGTATTTATTGAATACTTACTAGGCTTCAGGAACCATTCTAAGCACTGGGTACATAGCAGTCAATAAACATTTTGCCTCCTTTCATGAAGATTATGTTGTAATGGGAGATATAGGAAAAAAATAGGTACAGGATAGAACAAATATAATGAAAGTTTGCCTGTCTTAGAAAGGGAAATCAGGGAATAATTCTTAATGAAATGACTTTTAACTAAAAGATGAGAAGGTGACAGCTATGGCAAGAATCGCCATTTTTGGCAGGGTAAATGGCATGTGTGCGAAGGTTTGCAGGAAAGAATGTGCTTGGCATAATTCGAAAATTAAGAACTATTAGTGTAGGTGGAGTAAAGTGATCAAGAGAAAGAATCGAATGAGAAATAGAATAGATGGGCAGGAGTGAGATGTGAAGGGGCACCTAAGATTGGCATTGTGATTAAATTTTATGTAAGGACAATGGGAAGCTATTGAAAAAAATTTGTTTTGTTTTGCTTTTATTTATTTATTTGTAAATCTTGAACTGGATTTTGGGGTTTGGTTGTAATTGCATTCTACCATTTTGTACAGTTAAAACTTTTTCTCAATATAATAGAAGAATCACATTGGTCACCTCATATTTGACTTTTTCCCCCTCTTTTCTTTCTTTTCAATTGAGTAAAAATTGCATGTATTTATGGCGTCCAACATGATATTTTGATATATGTATACATTGTGGAATGGCTAAGTCAAGCTATTTAACATACGCATTAGCTCACATACTCATCATTTTATTGTGGTGTGAATATTTATAATCTACTCTCTCGGCAAGTATACAATGTATTGTAAACAGTAGTCGCAATGACGTACAATAGATCTCTTGAATTTATTGCTCCTGTCTAACTGACATTTTGTGTACTTTGGCAAATACCTCTCTACTCCCTCCAACCCCAGCCCCTGTTAACCACCATTCTACTGTCTAGTTCTATGAGATATACATTTTTTAGATTTACATGAAAGTGAGGTCTTGCAGTATTTGTCTTTGTGTGCCTGGCTTACTTGACTTAACATTGTGTCCTCCAGGTTCATTCATCTTGTCATAAATGACAGAATTCCCCTTTAAGGCTGAAGAGCATTTCATGGTAGACATATACCACATTTTCTGTACCCACCATCTCCTGATGGACACTGAGGTTGATTCCATATCTAGGCTATTGTGAAAAGCCAAGTGGATATAGGAGGGCAGACACGTTTGTACCTGTTTTCTTCTCTCCCTTATCCAGCTTTGAATTTTATCAGAAATTTAAGTGATCAATCCCAAGTCTTTAGTAGAGAAAATCTCTACCAAAATTTTATGTGATGGAGGGAAATAAGTAATAGTACTTGGAATTATAATCTACAAAGTGAAAAACCAGGGCCCCAAGTTACTGTAAGTCTTTAGGAAAAGGCACAGTAGCCATTTTATTTTTCAAAATGGTTGGAGTGAATAATTTTGGAAATGGGAGGTTCTATACTATTTATCATTTTAAGTTTAACTGGTGGCAATAAATTAATATATCACTTGTGGGACACTGAGAAATTGAGAATTACGCACTAAATAAAAATACATCAAGAATATGGGGAATTACATGTAGATACTATCCATCAATTTACTTGAGAATACCCCAAGTACCTTTAATGATCAATTCTTGGCTTTTTAAAAATCATTTTAGTTATGGTTCATTAGTATATTTAAGTGAGAAGAAAAAAAGTTATACTTAGTGTAGATGTGTTTGTTTTTGTCTGTGTTTGCTCCTTTCTTTGTTTTGCTTAAAAGTAGTAGGCAGGTATAGCCAAGGACAAGATGTAAAATATGTATTTTGGTGTGAATATCATGTGTTCAGCTTAGTGGCATGGGTTTTAGTTCAAAAACTCATACTAGTTCAAATCCTTTGTTGAATATATGGGTAAAAGAGTGCCTATAAAATTACGTACTGGAGAACCCTAAGGTTCTCTATCAATACCTTAGAGACCAAAACATTGTATGTGGGGTGAATGGAGGGTAAGAGGTTGAGACAGGATGGCAAGATTATCTGTCATTTTTCCTTTTTTTATGAGTAATACTACTTTCATTATTTTAATTAGTAATGTTCTGTTTGGCAAAGAGAAAATAAAATAAAGATTTATGGTATAGAATAATGGGCCTTGGGACACAAAGTATGAGTTCTAATTTCAACTTGATTTCCAAGCATTGTGTCATGTTTCTCTAATTTTTAAGACTGAAATAATACATCCCACTTTCTCTGAAACTTCCCTGTCCACCTCACATGTGCAATTTTCTTCCTCTGACTACCCTGCATCACTTTGTAGGTCTCTTGTGGCATGTTTTTCTCTTTGGTTTGTATTATTTGCATTTGTGTGTTTTGCTTATCTTTTCTACAAAATTGTAAGCTACTTAAAGACTTAAGGTAAGAACTGTAAGTAAGGACTAAATCGCATAAAAATGTTTTTAATCTGTCTCCTCTTTGAAATTGTCAAGAACTCCTTGAGATTTGACCTTACTTGCAAATTAACAGTTTAGGTTGTGACAGTTTAGTGGATACTGGCAAAAGACATGAGATACCTGATTCAGAGACAGGGACAGTTTGTTACTCAGAGTAATAGCAGTAGCCAGGCTATCAGAATTTTCTCACACAAGTTCTCCAATGCCCAATTTGTACAGGGCAATGTGAAGAGGGACAGGTGACAGAAGCACACACAATGGGTTGCAGTACAGGAGAGCCCTGAGCTTAGGAAACCTCACCTTTGATATTGTGTCGTAAGCATGTCTGCCCTTTACTCCTAAGGGAGTCACTATCTCTATTTGTGTACAAGGCTGTTCACTACACAAATAGTTTGAAACATGGAGTTAAATGACTGTACTCACAAAACAGGCCAAAATATGAGATGCCCAAGGAGAATTGTCACACATTAAAAATATTCATTTGTTCAACAAGTATCTTCCAAGAACCTCATGTATGACATAGTTCAAGGGACCAGGAAATGGTTACAGGGAAAACAGCAGGTCTTTGTTCTGAGGATTTATCTGAAAAAAATATGAAATGGATGCGAGCTTTGTAAAATCACATTAGCAGTCCAATTCATCCTTCCTAATGTGAGAATTTTTTTTCTGTTTAATATTATCCTGTGTATTACATTTTTGTCTGTATTGGTAACAGCCCCCTTACCTTAACTCATACAGTTCCATATGTATAAGATGAGAAAATTATATTTTACCCTCTGTTATTCATAAGAACACATCATTAGAAAGTGTCATTCAGCTTAATCTAAAGGAATTAAATTTAGCAAGCAATTAATACAGATATTACTATACATTTTACTTTAATTGTATACATTTGGAACTCGGATATTTGACAAATATTTGAAGAATACATTTCAATTTATATATGGAAATGATTCTTATTGTTGAATGAACTAATTAGTGACAAAAATCTAGATATCATTTTATTTGAGAATACATTTACTTGCAACTCTCTTTTCACATTTTAGTAGAGGGCTAAACCTGCTTAGTAGTACCATGACTGATACTACTACTGCTAATAGTAGTAATTAAACAATTAAAACTTAAAAACTTTTTTGTAATACAACACTAATTCTTGTGCATATTATCACATAACAAAAGATTTCATTTTTTTTAATCTAAATTATTAACATAATACTCCATGTCAGAAACAAAGCATCATAACATATATTACCACCAGAAACATTGAAAGTATACTATTTCTCCTAAATATATTCCCTTGTCATGATGGGACGTATAGCTTGACTCTATTCTAACTAATTTTGTGATCTCACTTCATTTACTAGATTCCGTTAGTATGCCAGTTGTTACAGGGAGTGTTTGCATTTCAAGGAAACAATGATGCTTCCCCAACAGAAGTATAATATTGTCAAGCTTTCAAAAGGTAAAAAGCAGCTACTTTGTTCAGCCTCTACATAGGCTGTTCTCTGCTCTTAAAAAGTTTTGCAGGAAGTGAATTAATGTAATAGTTTTTACAGTCTGTATAGTATAAAATAGACTCAGATTAAGTTAGCAGACTTGTTATTTGACAGTTTATAAAATATTTTAGTATCTTTTTGGCAGTAGCAGTTTGAATGTTGGCGAATGTACACATTGCTTGCAGTTTCAAAACCTTGTAATGAGTATTTTCCACTGTAATAGCAGAGAGCTGAAATTTGGATAAACCACTTAGACTTGTGAACTCTGACATGCATGGTAACAATGTCTTTGTAAAAGAATTTTGTCAGTATCGGAGCTCCTACTAATAGCACATCCATCTTTCTGCACACTATAAATCTTAAGAAAATTTCTATTACTCTGCAATTTGTCTGGCTTACGCTATTTATTAGCCATTTTATTCTGCTGCTTTAAGAAGTAATGTGATGTTCATTTTATTGCTGGTTCAATAAATTGTTAATTATAATGCGGTGATTGCAGCTGACGTGATTTAAAAGCCACATTAGCACTATAGCATTAAGTTTTAACTATTTTACCCTTCAATTCCCTGTTTATACAACAGTAAAAGGAAAATAGCCTTAGAATAATTTAAAAAATGAAGGTACTTATATCTATTGATCACATGACACATTAGAAACTTTTTTTTTAAAGAAAGGTTACACTTCCTTATTGAAAAAGTGGGAAAACATGGGTGAGCAATACACAATGGAACACAAGAGAAAAGCATATGATTCTAAGACAGGTAGAATACAGTAAAGGTAGCTATATACATACAGTATATCTGCATATTTTAAGATTATAGTCCTAGCATGAACTATTAAATAGGAAGGCCTATGGGTCATGCTAATTTTGTAAATATTTTCCTTCCAGAATTAAGGAAAATGTTACTAAGAACTGTAATAGAAATGACTTTTGAGAAACATTTTCAATTTTGTAACCCAAATGGTCAAACACAGAGCAACATTAACACTCATCCTGTTTCTTTTCAGATTCAACTAACTTAGAACTTTCTCACTCACCTATAATAAGTGAACAGCAGCCTCATTGTATATCCTTAGAGATTTGTTAAATAGCACTCTTCTGACCACGAAAACTGTGGCATTCCCAATACCATACGTGTTAGCTGTTAATTATATACTGCTCAATATAATTTTCAGGTGTAAATTCTATCTTTCTGTCTAAAGTCTGGATTTTGCTCACCGAGTTCAGGTCATTGAAATGGAGAATTCTATATGAAGCTTGTTTGAATTCCACCCCCTCATAATCCTGCAAAATCCCAGGCATAATATAAACTCTTCAAATAAATGTTGGCTGTTGCCAGAATCTTCCTTCAATGTTGAATCTATGTTGAATCAATGTTGAATCAATTTTGAATATTGGATGCTCTATAATGTACTATTTCTGTTTCACTGGTGAGTGAGTGGCTGGCGAATATGCTCATTAATGAAGTAAAATAAACTTGACTTTCTGTGAGTTTTGGGATGCAATTTGCAAAACAGGGAAAGGAAGGAGTTGGATGATTTGGTTCTCTTTGTGCTCCCTTCCCTCTCCCTGAGGCACTGAATTTGGGCAAATCAACTAATTGTTCTATGATTTGGTTTCAACATTTGTGAGATTTTATTCAACAGACACATTTTAAGAAAATTCCATGCACCAGGTATTCTACTACATAGCAAAAGTAAATTGTAGATACCCTTATAAAGTTTACTTTCTAGTGGGGGATAAGCAAATATTCTTTGATATTTTGCCCTGCAATCAAATATTAATCAAACAATTTATAAATTATTATTTTGTGTTTTCTGTAGCATTGACGTTTCTTTCTTTTTAGCGCTTTGTCTTATTAAAAAATGTATTAACATGAAGGCAATCTATATGTGCTTGTTTAAACGGAGCATTGGGTAATTATTTTATAATACCATAGACTATTACAGACCAAAAAAAAAAAAAGACATTTAAGGTCATTTTGTCTGAAATTCGACTACTTCAGGAAAATTCGAGATTTCAAATCATAGGGCTCCTTTGGTCTCCCCTTTGAAAATTCCGAGAAAATATCTTGGGTGGTACCCTGGAATCTACATTTTCCTTATTCTCCCATTGAGCTAGTACACTTCTTCCATTTTACTGCATGGGAAAAAGGTCCAAATTCTTTTTTGTTTGCTTGTTTGTCTGTTATGTTTAGCCTGTGTCAAGCCTTCCCCTCCTATGGGCCTCAGCTTTTCTCTGGAATGTATTTTCCTCGCTTGTCCTATGCCCGGCTGGCTCTTCCTTCTCTCTCAGGTCTCAGCTCAAGTAGCACCTCTTCAGAAAGGCTTCTATCAAAATTCTTCCTTCCATTTGGAATCTCTTAAAGATTTGCCCAGATCTGTAACTATCTTTAACTGTTTGTGTCTCTCCCCTGCTACAACGTAAGCAGGGTCTCTGTCCCTGTTTTTCATTATTACATCCTCAGTGCCTGGCACACTGCTCGAGCATAACAGGTGACTGAGTGCTTTGTTAAATGAATGAGTGAATGTTTTCCCCAAGCTCAGATAACTAGTTAGCTATAGATATAATATTATAGGTTTGATCTCCTCGCCAGCAAGGCCATAATGGCTTTCTTTTGCAATTTACTATTGTTTTTTTACAGTTGGCTAATATTTTTAAAGTTGTCTGGTTCAAAGTGTTCATTGTTTAGTTGAGAAAATTATGCCTCAGGCTATGGAGTTTAAATGTGTTACCTAAGGTCATATAGAACTAGTGGCTTAATTAGGAGCAAGAACTCAAGTTCTTGTTGATCCAGTGGTCTCTTTACTATATAACTTAGCCTGCATTTTAAATAAGTAAGTTGTTTTGACTGACTTATTCAGGTTATTTTCTTCAATCTCCCTTTACTTTTGAATATAAGGAAATTGCTTTTATCCACAGGGAGAAAATGTCTAGTAACACTCTCTGGTAAGCATTTTTGTGTATATATGACTATTTAAGGAAAAAAAAAATCCTCTTTGAAATATTTTTTAACTTTTAGCATAACAGTTGTCTCATGGCTGGCAAATGCACTAAGCGCTGATGCTCATTCCTGTCTCTTTCTTTAAAAGAAGAAACTTACATGCTGGTATGGATTGATAAAGTGAAGTCGTGTTTCTTTCTCGATAGTGCATTATTCTTTATAAAGAATCAGTCTCTCCAAAGATTCTGCAAATTCTATATTATATCAGTGTAGATTCAATCTTAAAATATCTGTTTCAATAACCCATTTTGAGAAGTCAGCTACCATTTGATAATTTGAATCATAGCATTGATTTAGGAAGCCCTTCTTTTTAGACAGTCTTTTAGTTGCATCTTTAATATAAAATCAAACTTCATTTGTGTTTTTCTACCTCTACTCAGGTTTTTCTGTTCATAATATGATAATTGGTCAAGTTGTAAAATTTCCGATTTATTGCCTGTGTAGCATTGGGGAAAAAAAGATAAGAACGGGAAGAAGAAAAGAACTTCCTCTCCTTCATTCCATGCTAACAACACAAACCTGAGTTTTATGATCGGTTTATCCATTTATGGCCCTATTTATTCTGACTAGTGTACTCCCATATCATACAACTGGCACGACATTAGAACGAGCCTCCAGGGTTAACATACATTAAGATTATAGACATTTACTTCTAAAACTGAAAATAGTAAGTAATACAGTCAAGCAAGAACATTTCAGAATTCTCTCTTACACACAATTTCTTGTAAAGTGTTTAATTTATATTGACTAAAATATCTTAAATGCCCGGAAATCTACATAGACCTTCTTTTGTTCATTAGTCCATTTCAGAAGTTTTTAGCCATAGTGGCAAATCTCAGGCGGATTTACTCAGATTCTGTAAGGATAGAACCGAGGTACCCATGTTTTTTAAGAGTTCTTTAGTTTATACCAATAGGCTATTGTAATTGAAAGCCACTACCCTACTAATTATTTCAGGACATTATCCTAAAGCTTTATCAGATTAGAACTTATTTCTCTCTTGTAGTAAAAATTAGATAGCAGAGAATCTTCAAGGAATTGTGACTGATTAAAGTCCTGAGTGTTGTAAAACATCAAAGAAGGTACAAGGGTATTTAAAAAAGTTTGTGGAAAAAATAGAATTAAAAGGTAATACAAATCTTTCCATGAATTTTTGGAAGTACCCTCATACTTGCAAAGAAATTATAATCCTTTACTCCACAAATAGTAGTTCTGTGTGCTATATGAACACTGATCAAAATGTATTCCTTTTAGATAAGCTTCAGGAAGATGATGGGTAACATTTGTTCCCAAATTACCACAAACAGGCTTTGTTTTATTTTTTCTAGCTTCCCTTAGCTCCCTTTTGGCCATGACTGTTGGGAAGGAGGCCAAATATGTCTCAGAGCAATGATAGCTGCTGTCCGACCGCTGCTCACTTGATCTGTACACAGAAACCACTCTGATTACTACTTTTTCTGGATTCTAACTTTATTTTTCTGTTTATGATTTCATCTCCTCTCTCAGGTGTGACATGTGCTGTCACTATTTCTGATCTTCAAGTTCCTGTGCCCTCACTCTCTCAAAATTGCTTGCACTATTCTCAGCTTCTTATGATAAATAACTTACATGTTCTTACCTAAGGCCTCTGAGTCCTAAACTTTGGGTGGCAGCCTCTTGTTATTGTCAGCATTGTCATGTTCTTGTGGGAACTATGAACACATCAGGGAATATTGACACTGGATACGTTATTGGCCTTATGTGCTATCCAACTGAAACATTGTTTCTTAGAGTGATCATTTTGTCTTGCCTTATAGTTGATTTCACTCACTATATTGCCATCTTAAAAATATTCACCATGCATTAACTTCCTTTGTTCTCTGAGCTCCAGATTTGGTTATGTTGATAATTACTATATATTACCTTAACCCCATGCACAGGCTCAGAACCTGGACAGAATATTTCTTAGTTCTTCTGTTCACCTCATAATAGGATTGCATCAGGAAGCTATAGAAATCAAAGGAAGGCTTATTCATTCTTTTACTCTCATGGCATTTCACCTAGATGTCGCACACCATTTCAGCCTTAATGTGTTCAGCCCCAAAACTTTGATTTATAACTTTTCCTGAAATTTTTTTTTTCAGTCTCTACCACCTTAAATACCACAACAATTTTCTGTTTTCTCATTCCAGAACTATAGTAGTAATTTTTAAATTTTCTCTCCCACCTTATAGTCAGTTCATGAGAAAATCCTATTTCTTTTACCTCCAAATTACATCTAAATTCCGGGCACTTTCTTCTTTTTCACATCCATAATATTTTCTTTGACATCGTCAGCCCTTTCCTGTTATCTAACCTCATTTAATTTCTTGCCCTCTCTTCATTCATAATCCATTCTCTTTACAGTAACAAGAAGGATGTTTTAATGTAATAAACAAGATTATGTTACTACAATGTGCAAACTAGGCCGCATTTCATTCGTCACTCAGTGTCATCCGCTCTGCCCTTCCCTTCACACCAACAGCATTGTCCTCTCTTCCATTCTACAAACACATTGAGAGTTTTGCTAATTTAGGGCCCTAGCAAATGATGTTTCCTTTGCTTCTAATGTGTTTCCCTTTACTTTTCTATAGCTAGCTGTTTTTGTTTTTTAAGATAATTTTGACTAATACGCATAGAGTGGATTATAAGGAGGACCAAATATAGGAGTAGAAATGATGGTTCTTTGGTTATAGGTGGTATTAGCAGAAGTGGACAAATTAAGAATAAATTCTAAAGGTAGAGTTGAAGGAACTTGATAAGAATTGGATATGTGAGAAAGAGAGAAATAAAAGTATAAGAAATGATTCCTAATTTCTTGGCTGGAGTAAGTTATAATATGCCCTTAAAACACAAAGCCTGAAGGAAAATATTTAGGTCATGCTAGTGAGCAAGGAGAGGTAGTGAGGATTTGAAAACTCATTGTGGGAGCTGTGGGTGATGGAGAATTCAAGGATGACTTGCATGTCATCCTTCGCACTTTAGTAAGATGCCGTGTCATGGACAAGATATTGCACTGAGGGACACTGGAGGAGAGGAAGGTCTGGGAGTAAATGATAAATTAACCAGCTATGAGAATTTGGATCTGCAAAAAGGGGTTAGTATAAGAGCAATAGATTTGAGAGTTGTCAGTTTATAGACGATAACTGAAAACAAGGAAATAGGCAATATTATCTAGACTGCAAGAAGCCTGAGATAAAACCAGATGGGTTCAGTAGAGAAGAGTCTAGCAAACAAGACTTAAGGTTATGACCCAAGAAATACTGGAATAGTGTCGAAGGATGTGGTATAAAGGGAAAAGCAAGAAAAATGGATAGCTTCTCTTGAAGCAATTCCACCCAAGATAGGTTTTGAGAATTTATGAAAGAAAAGATTTGATGAAAGAGATTTTTTTCTATAACATATGACAGATAACATCGCTATTTATGGGCCATAGTGTTGACTGTGTTTGCTTTAAGTGAAAATTCCCGACAAATTCTGAATGGTGTCCACATGGAGGCAACATATAATTAGTTTTAATAGCTCATAAAAATGTTCATAAAAATAATTGGCTGCTTAAATGAAATACCTTAAATAAGAAGATGAATTTGGGGCCAGCTCTGTGGTAGACACTGGGCTTAGATTATAAGTAACTCAGACTTTCTAATTTTCAAGAGTCTAGTCTAATGGGGAAGGTTAGCAGACAGTAAGTATGGTAACTATCTAAAAGTATGATATAATAACTTTTATAATAAAGTTGTAAACAAATAGCTATACACAAATATGGAAAAAATGCTTCATTCTGCCTCTGGTAAGGAGAAGCAAGTTTGAAAGTGCAGGTAATACTGCAGCTGGCATTCTGTGCGTCACCAT
Organism: Galeopterus variegatus; assembly: GCF_000696425.1. Classification (NCBI taxonomy): domain Eukaryota; kingdom Metazoa; phylum Chordata; class Mammalia; order Dermoptera; family Cynocephalidae; genus Galeopterus; species Galeopterus variegatus. The sequence goes on along the minus strand of NW_007726116.1, from coordinate 964,261 downwards.
ATCCTCTATAGAAAGTAGACATATATACCCATTCACGCTATTTCAAATATTCAAGAATTTCCTGGACAGATGTGACGGGACAATAATAAATGGACACCTTCAGTATGTGGTTCTAATTTTTTATTAATTCTAGATTTTAAAGTCTAAAGTATTGTACAAGAATGAAAAATAATGTAATGCAACTTGCAATGTTCTCTTACCTGCTCTTCCCTGCTAAAATGTGCACATCACTTCAGATTAGTTTTCCAATAGGACCACTTTAACTATATCATGACATTCTCCTGTTTAGTTGGGACATACCCCTTTTAATACATGAAGTTCAAAATTTTAGGTCTTGCTTTTATACTGCACCCATAATTTGCCCCTTTCTAATAATTCAAAGGTTATTAACTTATGCTTGTCCCAATTCATTAGCACTTTCACTGTAATTTGTCACTGTTATTGAACATCTATTCCATGCCAAGCATTGTGCTGCTACTAGAAATTCTGTAGAGAATAAGACAGAAATTGTCTCTGGGCTCAGGAAATACATATTGTAATGATAGATACACAAATAGTATGTTCTTGAGATAATTTTAATAACTAGTTATTCTTCAAATTCTCTTAATTTTACTGTGCTACTGTATGTCTGAAATGAGGCATAACACTGTCTCTTCTCATGTCCTTCATCCCATGTTTTAAGCCTATTTAAGTTTCTAATGTTTTAGGAAGACTTTGATCATCCTAGCTGAATCAATGGCTTCTATTTTCTACATCCTAGAGCTTTTTACACTGCTAGAAGTTACTTATACCAATAACTATAAGATAACTCAATATTTTATAATTTTCCCAAAGCACATAATATTATAATGTATAACTATAATATTTAATGGGTCAGAATGGCATTTTGTTTCCCTGTGCAGTAACTATCCCAGGGCTTGAGACCAAAATGTAAATGAATGGGTTTGTGAAAATAAGACAGCCACAACTATGTCATGTTCAAAATCATGGTTCAGAAACATTTCCACCAGACAGTGAGTTCTTTTTGGAAGGACAGCATGACATCCATTTCCATATTCCCTATATAGTCTTTTACAGATGCTAAGTATATATTGAATGAATAAATGAATTAATGAATGTATGAATGAACATTCTGCTTTTTAAAAGATTATTCCAGGCTATAGTTTTGTGCTAAAGTAGATTCACCTGATGTACCTATGAGAAAAGATATTTTCCCTTTTGGAATTTCATGCGCCATTCATGTCAACTTTTTGGTACTTTTAAAATAATCCTTCTGAATATAATTCTTCCTTCTTCTCTCCATGGCTGATGAAGAGCAGAGGAGTGCAATGGGCAGAAACTGTTTGCTTCCTGACTTTAGTTTAAGCCTCAAGCAAAAAACCTCTTGGGCCAGCTGCAATCCAATCTGGTCTCTCTAATATTTGTAATAAAACATTTACCACAATGTAGTCTATTTTATGGAAGAAGTTAGTCATGTATCTACTCCCCTGGATCTTTATATGCCCCCCTGTTTTGTTCTGTACATTACATAGGATGAGACACGGACTGTGAAGAAGGAATCCAGCTATTTCATTAGAGTGCTAATGAGCTTTCTGAAGAAAACATCTATCATTGTTATAATTCACTTTTCAAATATGTTTGTAAGGGAAGGACTTGCTCAGTTTTCTTGATGTTTCCTTGGAGCGGAGTATGTGCTTTTTTTTTTTCTCCCCTATGCTCCCTTGTCAATAAATTGGGCTACTTGGTATATTTTTCTATGGGAAATTGGTGTAGAGAAATATCCAGAAATATATAAGGTTATCTTAATTGCTTCAGTGTACAAAATGGGAGTGGGAAATTTCTAAGAATGGACTATTATAAGATTTCTGACCCTACCCTGCTCTGTGCTGAAAGGAAGAAGCACAGGTGACAACATCTTAAAGAGGTGCAGCCCTGCCAGGCATATCATTGCTCAGTTGGGATAAACTAACTCTTCCAAAAGTGGGGAAAAATAGCATTCACTCTGAAGAACCTGTAATGTTAGACCAAGCTCCTGATCAAGAAACCCATTCCAGAGAATAAAGCAGCATCATTCCTTTTCACCTGTGTTCTTCTGCCCAAAGGTGGAAACTAGGCACAAAGGGAGGGTTGAGGGGCAAATGAAACAAAGGTGAGATTGATTAAAGACAGGCAAGGATAGTATATGGCTAAGGATGGTGAAAAGTAAAAGAAATCTATTTATTTAATAAATACTAATTAGCAAGGCAATATTGGGTAGAAGCTAAAGTGTGAAGTCTGTGCAGTCATATTACCAGGGCTCACATTCTGACTCCACCAGTCACTGGATTATTGTGGGAAAATTACTTGACCCATCTATGCGTCAGTTTCTTCTTTGCTGAAAGGCAATATTGCTCTCCAACTTGTAAGTTTGTACTGAGGGTTAAATGAGAAACTCTACAGATAATGTTCATCAGGACCAATGTGTTGCAAGACACCAAGGGTCACCGTTATTTTATTCTAAGTAGAATAAGAGTTACCCAGGATTAAATATGAATAGTATTTTTTGGAACTGTGAAATATGGCAGTCCTAAAAGTACTTAGCACAATGCCTAACCTAGAGCTTTGAGAAACTAGGGCCCAATTTAAATGCAAATAATAGCAATAAATAGTATTCTTACCTACATACTGTATGCTAGGCAATCTATTAGGTGTCAGGGTTACCGTGGTTAGTAAGATAGATGAAGTTCCTACTTTCATAGAGCTTGTAGTTTAGCAGGGAAGACACATAATTTACAAAGCAATAGCATAAAATATGCTGTTTTCCAGAAGTAGCTATTAGAACAATTAGCTATTAAGCAGGGCATGATCTACCTGCTCATAAAATAATGTTACTTCTAATTCTGTATCGCTTTATTTTATGGACATAATTAAGGCTATAATGAGCAAAGTTCATAGCAATTTTAGAGTCATAAAAATATTTTATTTCAACCTATATATTCTACAAAACTAAGGAGATAAAAACTAGAAGTGACTTATCCAATAGTGCACAGTTGGCAAAGACATAACATTGTCTTTTTCATAGTAACACATAGCAGAGGTATACTACTACTTATTTTTTATAACCAACATTAATTAGCATTTATAATTGAAACTTTCATGCTCCCGACACTTCACTAATGCATTAAATGCATTAAAGGCAGAAAGTTAAAAAAAAAATTTTCCAGCTTCCTGGAAACAAATGCTCTTCTAAGTTAAACAAAGATGACAGACAAAGAGGTATTCAAAAGTATGTGTGAGTTAAATTACTCATGAACTAGAGACATGCATAATTTGATTTCCATGAATTAAAAGTTATACCCTAAAAAATGTTTCACCCTAATAAAGTGCATTGAGGATAAAGTAGATAGAATAAGCATATTACTCATAACAACAAGTAAAATCTAACATGAAGAGCAGTTACATTCCAACTTACTATATGAAAGGGAAAGAGAAAGAAAGACAGAGAGTGAGAGAGGACCTAAGCATTGCCACAGATACTATAAATAGTGGAATAGATGACAATATTTAGGTTCTTATGTATTAAAAGAGTTATTTCCAGGCTATTTTTTCCTACAGTTGCTAATAAATTATGCACCTCATTGGCCCAAGTAAAGGTGCAGAAATGATAACTAGGTTAAATTCCTCAGAGACAGATCAACAGGGGAAATTAAACATGTTTCAGGCACTTTGCTGTGACTTGAACTGACCTTATTGAGAACAACCCTTATCTTATGTACCTTGGACATACCGTTACAGTCTCTCTCTGCACTTCAGTGCCTTTCCCACTTCTGACAATGCTGTGTTTTATCTAATGCAAATCCCTTCTTCCACTCCCATTCTGTGCTCCAGGAGGACTTTGCTGGTGAACATCTGAGTCAGGCCACAGCAGGCAGAAGATCCAGTTTCCTCAGCCACAATGACTGACATTTAAAGGAATGGGGACTGGACAAAAGCAATCCAGTTTGATGTTCCTAGCATTTTTTCAATTGACATATAAAGTAGATATGGTGAAATGAACAGATTTTAAGTGTACAGTTTGATAAGTTTTAATTGTTGCATATATCATTTAATTCATGTGCTTATCAAAATACAGGATATTTTTATCATCCAGAAAAAATGTCTGTTGTTCTTTCCAGCCAATCCAAGCTCTGCAAGTAGGTAACTGTTCTCTCATTTCGCCCACTGTTGAATATTTTTGCCTTTTCTAGATCATTTTTGATAACCTTCTAAATCATCTAGATCATCACATAATAGACCATCTATTTGTAGATTATCACATAAATGAAACCATACAGCATGTGCTCTTGTGTCTGGCTTCTTTTATTCAGCATAACATTTTGAGTTGCATGTATGTTGTTATTTGTTTCACCAATCATTCCTTTTCATTGCTGAGTATATATCACACATTGTTTATTTCTTCTGTTAATGGACATTTGTGTTGTTTCCAGTCTGGAGCTTTGATGAATAAAGTGGTTATTCTAAGTATTCTTATAATCTTTTCTGGATATATATTTTCCTTTATTTTGGGTAGACACACAATGGGAATTTCTAGGTCGTAGGGAGCTTGTGTCGTTTTATGTTTTCACAAGCAACAAATCAGCATTGTGATTCCCATCCTCACCAACATTCGCTTCTGTCACTGTTAATTGTGGTCATTCTAGTGTGAATGTAGTAATACCTGGTGATTTTAATTTGCACATCCTGATGACTGATGGCATGCAGCACTCTTTCATGTGCTTACTGGCCAGTCATGTATATTCCTGTGTAAAGTTCTTGTTCAGGTTTTTGCCTTGACAGCAACAGTCTTCCACTTCTCCCCTATCTTTAGTTCCATCATTATACATCTTCTAGATTTGTTAGAAACCTCACAAGGCAGTACTATTTTTTGCCTCCAACAGTCAATTAGTTTTTAAAGAAATTAAGGAACTAGAAGAACAAAATATTTGTTTTTCAACTTAGTGATGTATTTATGCTTTCCAGTGCTTTTCATTTGTTTGTGTTATCCCAACCTTTCCATCTGGTATTATTTTTCTTTCTGAATTACTACTTTTACAATTTCTTGTCATGCCCGTCTGCTAGGGACACATAATCTCAGCTTTTGTTTGTCTACACACACACACACACACACACACACACGTGTGTGTATATTATATATTTATGTTTATATAGAATTTCCATGTCAATTTCCAGAAATTTCTTATTTAGTGGATAGATGAGAGCTTCAAAACGGAGATTTCAAGTAGAAAATAATAGGAGTCAAAAGGTCTTTGGTACAACATGTTTTTCTTCTTGTATAAATGTAGTTTGATGGTATACAGTCAAAATTATATTTAATATTCAGAACCAATCAATCTAGAACAAGATTTTGATCTAGAAATGTAAAAAAGCAGTGAACTTTTCATTGTAAATATGATTCCAGGAGAAAAATGCAGGAGGTCTGTGTAGTGGTTTAAGAATCTTCTTAGGTACCTGGAGTATTCAAAAGTAAAGAAGGAGGCAGACCAAAGACAAAAAAAAAAAAAAAGACCAGACTTCACTAGAAATGAAAAAATATCTTATTCAGTAGAAACATATTCAATACATCTTCTGTGTAAGGCACAAGAGGCAGAAATAGGTTATTGAAATACATATGAATATAAATTGTGTATTAGTTAGAAAGCTACCAAAAATTGTTTATGTGGTGAATACTTCATTGCCCTTCGATTTTCTCTTGCCTGTTTAGTTATTTACTTCTTAAAATTCCTTGCTAAGGTGTTTTCTTGGGCACCCACAAGATGACATATGCCATTATCTGACTCTAAAATTTTTTTCTCCTTTATTAGATGAATCTAGAATAGAACTTACTATTTTCTTCTTTCTTCAGAGCCAATAGTTAATTGCTCTTTTCGCCTGAATTTATAATGTGAAAAAGAAAGCAACCCATCACAACAGATGTGTAGATTTCTATTATTAAAAAATATAGAAAATAATACACTTATTTTCAAATCAACCCCCTGATAAGTCTGACATGAAAAATAATTGGGAAAGCTTCATTACTATAACATGTTCATTATGTTAAACTGCAGGCTTATGTGAACATAAAATGTAAATATCTTACATTTTCTATATCTACCAGAGAATGCGGATAGAAACTTTTGGGAGATAATTAGGCATCAAAAAATTTTATGATTTATGCGCTGGTTTTCTTTAGTAGTTGTGAACTCAACTAGTATTTTTTTTCTTTAAAACTGTAAGTCTTTAATCTATCCAGTCAATAAATATTTGAATACCGACTACGTGCCAGCTGCTAATGACACCTTTATGAACAAAGCAACTTGGCACCTTCCCTCATGGAAATTCAGACTGATGACATACACTAAAACACATGAACAAATAGAGAACAAATAATTACAACCTATGGAAAGGGCTATGATGAAAACAAATTTGTGTTCGATAATTAGGTGGTCAGGAAAGGCCTTGACAATGAAGTGATACTAAATGAAACCTGAAAAATAAGAAGTTACCAGAATAGCAGAAACTGAGAAGCATGTTCTGGCAGAGGAAAGCTATGTGCAAAGGCCTAAGGTAGATAAACCTTGTTTTGTGTGTTAATTCGTGATCCCCAGAAGCTGACCTTGAGATGATTGCTCACATGCATTTGGTTTATTAGGGAAATGCTCCCAGGAGACCCCAGTATTGGAATGACAGGAGCAGGAAAAGGGAAGAAGCCAAGCAAGGGTGTGATTTCAGCCCCAGCTCCGGTCTCAGCCTTATCCAGCTGTGGTGCCCTGGAATATAAATTATAGCTCAGAGTGGTTCTTGCACTAGGCCATGGAGTGGGCTTTCATTCTCCTGCACTTGTCAGTCACTGGTGCTTAAGAACCTGTCTGGGGGGAACACAAACTCGCAGGCATGTCTAGGACATTGTACATCTAGAAAAAGAAGCTCCAGCGGGTAACAAAAAGACACTACTCCAGAAAGAGCTTCTGGTGTGGGAAATAAGAAGCACAAAGCACAAAAAGCCAGAAAAGGGGACTCAAGGGATCTGTGTGCATCCCCAACAGTGTCTGCTGCAGCTTGTTAGAGAACTGAAAGTTGAAGAGAGTGACTCTGTCATAGTGACAGAGACAGAGATGGATGCAAGCCAAGGGTGGAGTGGAAAGGAAGGGCTGGCCATGTAGGATTTAGCAGCCTATCATATGGAGCTGGCATTTTATTCTACAAACAAATGGAAACCAGTACAGAAAAATGACACCAACAGATTTGTATTTAGAAAAATATCTGTGATTATTATATAGAGACTGGCTTACAGGGGACAAATAAGGGTGCCAGGGTTACTTTAGTAGATCTGAAAAAGAAATGATGGTAACCTGCATTAGATTGGTTGCGGTGAAAAAATAAAGTGGGCACAAAAGAATTGTTTAGGAGTGGAAAATTATTGGACTTAATAATGGACTGGAGATGGACATCATGTAGAAAGAGAGTTTCTTGAGGGCTGTTAGAGGCATAATAATAGTAGGACTTGACCATAGGGAAATGACCTTTGATAGGAGGATAATAACCAGGTAAACAAATCTTAGCCTTAATCCCGAGAAAGGCAAACCTTCTTCATTATTTCTGTGATTTCTGGGATACTTAAGAGCGCAGATCAATCTATTAGTTTGCAAAGTCCTCATTACTTGGTTATTTATACAAATGTGCATTTAAAATTGTGTATTGATTATGAACTATGTGTTAGAGTTTAAGAATACAAAAATAAATAGGGAACAACCCTTTTACTCATACATGTACATAACAAATATGTACGTACCTAATTTACAAAAAACTCCAGGAACCTTAGGATTAGTAGTGTCTCTTAGAACCCGAAGCACCTTTTATTTCTTCATAATTCAGGTAGAATTATACCAAGAACATACATTCCATAAGAACTGACAATCATTTCACAATTTGTGAATTAAAGTAATCATACACACAATTATTTGGTATTCTCTATGATTAGATACATACCAGGGACTCAAAGATAGTAGAGATAGTCTATGAAATAAAACAATTCTTAGATATGAAAAGTAAAAATCACATGATATTGAAGAGATTTCCTCATTTTCTGAATGGTATAACTGTTCATATTGATCAAAATTGAGAATTAACTGGGGCTGGCCCGGTGGCGCACTGCTACAGTGCGCCGCTTGGGAGCGCAGCGGTGCTCCTGCCGAGGGTTCGGATCCCACATACAGACCGGTTCCAGCTCACTGGCTGAGCGAGGTGCGGGTGCAGCGCCGAGGGTTGCGATCCCATTGCCGGTCCCGGTCCGGTACGGGCGCGACACTGAGGGTTGCGATCCGTTGCCAGGCACGAGAAAAGACAAAAAGGAAAAAAAAAAAAAAAAAATTGAGAATTAACTGAATAGGCTTCCAGAAATTGGGGGAAAAGAAAATGCCCTGTTTGAATACATCAATTTACAAAGGCAATGGCTGTGAAGGTGAAGAAATGCCCTATAGCTTGATGAATCCACAACGCTGATCTCAGAAAAGAAGAGGGTTGGAGAGAGATTATTAAATCATCAATAAAATGCTGTCAGTGAAGCTGTGGGCAAGGATAAGACAGGCTACCAGGGGAAAGTATGTAAAGAGAGGAAAAGAAGAGGGCTCAGAAAAGGGCACCAACATGTAAAGAGCTGAGAAACAGGAGGCCATAAAAATATTGAGCAGAAGCAAGAGAAAAAGAGAGAAAGGCAAAAGATTAACAGAGTCATGGAGATTACATGAGGAAAAGTATACAGAAGGAAAGTGTGGTTACCAGGATTACATATTGCACATGGGTTAATTAAGATAAAAAGTAAAACACATGCACCCACAGTATGTAGCCAGAGATTACTGACAAATGCATTGATGAAGTTTTAAAAAAAATGGTTAGAGAAAATAAAATTTTGCTGTTTTTGAAAGGTTTGTAAAGATAGATGTCTCTTTCATTTGTCTGCCTCTGATAAAGCGTGACCAGGGTGTAGCATAAAATCAAAGGAACTTTAGTTTTTTAATAGATATTTATAGCAAGTTAGATATATGTACTTTATATATTGAATGGAGAGAATTCCTAAAGAATAGACTACAGCATTAGAAATGAGAGGTACTAGTTAATGCACTGAGTTCCTTAAGGATGTGGGGAGTATATTATCTAGATCATAGGTGGAAAGATTACCCCAGGACAGAAGATGAAATGCCTGCCCATTAAGATGGGGGAAAAGAAGAGAAAGATGGGAATTTATGTAGAGGCATGTATAGTTAGAGGGCAGCAATTTAAATGGATTCTCACCTAATGGCCTCTAAATTATCTGTAAAGAGGCAGGAGAGTTGGATAGCAGTGGTCTTGGGGAAGAGAGCTTAAAAAGAGCTCAAGCTCTGAATTTACACCTATGGAGAATGAGAGAAGAAGCTGACCAAAGAAAAACAGAAATATTTGCAGGCAAATCCAGGGGCAGCTCAACCTGAGAATACACTTTTGTAGTGAACCAAATTTACAGCTGTGAGTCCTCCCTATGAGCCCATCTGATGTGCACGGGATGTTTCCCAGTCATGTTTATGCCACTATTCTTCCAACTTCCTCTATGTGGCACTTCCTTGGTCACCCTATTAGAAGTAGATTTGGTTTTTTAAGCCTCTCAATGTCAAAATAAACTAACTGAATAAGAAATCTGTGTTAGGAGGTTAATGAAAGAGGGATAAAAATCTTATTTGCCTTCCAATAGACTGCTGGAGATTATATATTTTTCTTTTTATATATTTCTTTCCAATTTAACACAGAATTTTACAATTTAGAGAAAAAAGTGGCAATTAGGTGGGCATCATGTCTCATATATGGTTGCATGTGTCAGACGACAATAGCAAAGAGCCACCTGCTCCACTCCTGTCTAGCGGCCATAAAACTTAATCCCCAAGGAGACTAATGTTACTGATTACCTTGTTCTAGTAATTAGTTAAATTGTTAAAGTTAAGAGAAGTTTTCTACCTAAAAAGGTTTTGTTACACTAGAAAATAAACATAAAAAAACTTAGCAAGAAAAGAAAAATTAGTAACCACTATTCTTAGTGCACTTAAATCTTTTTCTTCTTTTCCTATTCTGTTTTTTAAAAAATACAAACTAAAACATTAAGGGAAAAGATGTAGTGGATTAGATGGAGATAATCTGTTTTTCATTTTCATTGAATGCTATCTCTCTGGTGAGTTGAGGTTTCTGGTCCCTGTATGGAAAATGGCAAACGCAAGGAGCACAACTCTGCACTTTGGTGCCCACTCTCCCCTAGCACTTTAGCACGTTTAGTTGCCTCTTATGACAGAAACCGTTTTGGAAAAACAGCACTTGCTTTCCTTTGCAGATCATCATGGAAATTCACCAGTGTACAGTGAGCAAGTTAGCTGTGAGTAGCTCTGAGGGATGTGCTGGGAACCCATATGATGCCAGACATCTGGAGGCAAACTTCCATATGAAGAGTGTGTGGGGGCTGGATATTTTGGAAGCATAATGCCAAACATCTGGTTATTTGCAAATCTCCAACTCATTGCCTAGCTTTTTAATGTTCATAGAAATATTTTGCTTTGGGTAGATATAGATACAGACTCTGTACTCTTGAAAGCAATGCCATGATTTATATTTTTCATAAAATTGAGACTATGCAGCATAGACAGTACCATTAGATCATGCCTTCTCAAGCTTTAAAAGTGCATTCAGATCAACTGGAGAACTTGCTAAGTGTTCTGATTCAGAGCATACTGATTCTGCATTTCTAACACATTTCCTGGTGATGGTGGTGCCTCTAGTCCTCAGATCACATTTGAGTGGCAAGCCTCTAGACCTGTGCTGTTCAATATGCTATCCACTTGCCCGTGTGGCTATTTCAACTTAAATTGGCTAGACTAAATAAGATTAAAAACCATTTTCTTTGTTCCACTTGGCACATTTCAAATGCTCAGTAGTCAAATATAGACAGTGAAAATATAGAATATTTCAGTGAAGACATCCTACTGTACAGTGTTGCTCCAAATGCATTATTCCATAACTTTGTCCATTCACAAAACTTACAAAAATTATTTGGATTTTGCTTGTGATTATATAATACTTAAAATCACAGAACTACTACAAAAGTGGACTTTCAGGTTGAATACAGCACAAGAGATCACAGTTTTGAGGGCTAGCACTTTATGTTGAAAACATTTTGAGTAACTATGGACACCAAGGTTTGCCTGAATTAAAATAGATATTTTGAAAGTAATTGTCACACTAAATTTAACTATTGTACTTAAATATAATTTATTTGTGTTTATAATTCATGGCAGTGCAAACTCTGATATTCCTATTGTGATTCATCTTTTGTATGCATACATTCCTACGCATTTACTCTATCATCATCATCATTATTATTATTGCCATTGCTGTTTCTGTTAGGTGTTGGTACTTGTTATCTATTAGTATTACTCTTCTTAGATTCCCAACCACCAACAGTGCCCAAAATAAATAAATAAGTAATAAATACAAATTCATACAATGTGATGCTTAATTAACAAGGTATCTAAATATTAAGTGTAATGCCAGGTTCTAAGTTCTTGGTCTGACTCATTTCACCTTTGTGAATTCAAGTAAATCACAGGACCTCCCAAAGCTCAGTTTCTCCATTTGTGAAGGATATCTGACTCACAAGAGCAAACGAATTAATGAATGTAAATGTTTCATTAATATGCTGTGCAAATACATTACTAGTAGCAAATGACTTTTAAAATAATTTGTAGTGATGATGCTCAAATGTTTTAATATAACTATTAGGTTAAAATCTAAAGGTAATTGGGGAGATAATTGTCACTAAAATATTTTGTACAATATAGACCTATGCAACAACATTAAACTGCATAGTCTGTTTGAAAATGTAAGATTTAATTTACAGACCTAGACATCAACTTTGAGATTTTAATTCTCACAATCTCTTTGTACCCCTAGAACCATTTTAATATAATTATTAATATTTGCCAAATCCAGGCAGAAAAGTTTTATGTGCATATGCATGTTTATTCTATTTAACATCTGCAAGTATAAACAATGATTTCAGTTTATAAATTCATGAGGATCAGATCAATTGCCATTTTTTTTCTGCTGGTTTTATCAAGAACGAAATATCACAGGTATATTAGTATCCTTTTATTTCTCTCTTCTCTCACTCTTTGCTTCCACAGACTGTTTTTTGCAAGGTTTCAGTGAGGCTAACTCTCTTTAAAGGTAATCTTTCTTGTTAAGTACTCAGTTACTCAAATTTGCTTATAATTTAATCTAAAAAATCACAGAAGAACTCTTACAGAGGTGGATTTCAAGCTTGTATAAAATATAGAAGACCACAGTGTTGAGGTCTAGCACTAATTAAATGTTAGTATAGATCTACCATTTATATGATACACACTGATCGTCACTTTAAGAGTTCCTCGTGAACATTATTTTTAAAATTAAGTGGCCCCTGTAGGCCAATCAGTTGTCCAATTTTCATTGCCCTGAAATTTTTTTTCCAGTACCAATTAGAAGTTTGTCATGAACTGTGAATGAATCTGATACATTGTTTACTCTTAACATTCAAAAGTTTTGGCTGAAATATTGGAGGACTTCTGCTTAAGCATATTATGATCTCTTCTCCCTTTTCTTCCAATTTTGATTTTTGTTTTGGTTTGTTTTTGTGGTGTTTGGTTGAGCACTGGATCTTTACATTGGACACCTTGCAAGTCACAGAAGCCACTTATCTAAAACTGCAACAGGGATTTTAAAGAAATTGGTTTGCCCATTTCTGATGGCCGCTTGGGAAGCCCTTTTGGAGCTTGTTGTTTTCCTTCTATGTTTGTCTGGAGCTTTGACCAGACCATGAGTCTGAACATCAACTTATTTTATTCTTTTAAACAATACTTGGTGAAACCTGGAATGTCCAGCACAATATGTTTGAAAACAACCCACTGAACGAGGTCGTGTAGGTTTTCACAAACCTGGAATTTCTACAAGTACATCTGATCTTTATTATTGAAGCAGCCAGCATTGAAGTTAAGCTTCCAGGAGTTAGATCAATCATTTTAATATAAGCAATCCACGAATTGAGCTAAAATTCAAGCTTGAAGCTAGTGGCTGCATTGGTTCCCACATAACCGAGTGTGGCCCCTGGTCCAGGAATCTGATGATATATCTGAGCCAAGTAAGATCGTGTCCCCTGAGTAGGAGGTTGTGCCCACAGATCATTGGTTATATAATTTAAGACTGAGTGTAGGCCACAAGATAAAATCTGTGTATGCAGGAAGAGGAGATGGGCGAAGGATCTGAAAGCAGGACAGTGGAAGATGGGCTCCTGACAAACTCTGGTTCTCTGATGCTGGAAATGTCCAGGACTGAGGTACTAGAAAAGGGAGTGAACTAGTCCCTTCTTTTGCTCTCTGAACTAAATTTCTGCTCCCGGCAAATCATTTTCTCAGCAAATCTCACCTTGTTTTGATCTCCCTTCCATTGATGCTGCTGTTGCTGTAGTTGCTAATTTCAGATTCTGAAACCATACTCACACGCTGGACTTGGAAAGTTGATTTTTCAGTGCCACCATCCACTATGCGATGATGTCAACATGCCAGTCCTTCCAGCATGCCTGGTGGCATGTGAGTGAATGTGGTGCTCTCTTCTGTTCTTGAGAACGGAGTAGTAATGGTCAGATACAGGCATTTGATGAAGATGAGACATTATGCCAAGGGTTGCAGGAGCAAAGTCGGCTCAAATGGGAGAACCAAAGCATAGGGTCTTGCCTCACAGGGAAGTGAATTTAGGTGGTGGATGGCAAAACAGATAGGTAGGCAGGCAGATAGGTAGACAGACAGACAGGCAGACAGACAAAGTCCCAAAGGCTGCCACAAGCATTGTTAGAAATTGTGAAGTTAAATTAAAATCATAACAATCTCACAAGGACAATTCCCTGAACTTCCAAGAAGAAAGGGTACACATTTGGAGTACAAGTCTCCTTCCTTGTTGATTTTAAGGAGTTCAAGCTGAATACCTGCAAGAGACTCCCAATTTTCAGAAATTTGGGTTTGCAGCAGCTGCAGCAGAGTTCGCTGCTTCTTCTAGCTGCTTATATACTTTTAATAAATTGATTTTTAGTAGTTGAACAGGATGAGTAAAAACGTAAGGTCAAAAAAAATCCTGGTATTTTTCCATGTAATCTAATATTAAAATTCTATAAATTCTCAAGAAAAATTATAGCAACTGTAGAAATTTAGGCAGCCACCTATTAGTGAAAAATGAAGGACTGAGTACAATGTAATGTGGTTAATAATTTACACATTTCGAATTAAGGTCTGGCAGAAAAACCTAATGGAATTATATAAATGATGGCTTCATTTATTTTAAATTAAATTATTTTTAGATTTATGTTTTGACATTTTATTGACATTATATTTTCATCCCAGATGTTGATATTAGAAAGTTTTCTTAATCCCTCCTCCTCCTCCACCAAAAGGATAAGAGTGGAGAGCTGGTTGTTAAGGATATATTTTGGAGACCATAAACCGTTTAAAATTCATAATCACCCTTTTTAAGAAAAAACATTTTTTGAATGACAGTTATGCACTCTACTTAAGGAACACTTTGAAAAGAAGAAAATAGAATTATTTAGATGCAAATGCACTTCTACATGCCCTCACTTGTAGTTGTTAATTTAGGATTAGGATGACCATGGAACGTGCTCAAATTTGGATGATTTTGAGAGTAACAGAGGATTCATTGCTGGGACAAATGGCATAAATTGGGCAACTGGCACATATAGGCATCCCCTCCAGAAGATTATTTTTGAATACACATCAACAGACTGTGAATAAATTATTATTTTATATTCTCTGCTGATCACTCCAGGAGTGAGGGACAAATGGAAAAAGTTGTAAAGAGACAAAAGCATTTAAAACAACCTACCTAATTTCTAAAGAATTAAGTCAGCAGCTAAAAAATCATGTTTTTTGACTCTGGTCTTTTAACAAAGATCTGGGGAAGGTAGTCTTTCTCCACATCAGAATGGCAAAGGATTCCCTTTAAAAATTCATATTTACACCCTGCTTTAGAAGTAATGAATCAGAATGACTGAGACTTGGGGCCTAGGAGTCTGCATTTTGATATACTCCCCAGATGATTCTCATGCACACTTAAATGTTGGCATCAGTAGAGAAGAGGAATTTGTCCAACCTAGAATGTCTCCAAAATCAGAATCTGACTCTTTACATCACATAGTCAATCAAGTTAAAAACTTTACCACTCTGGGCCGGCCCAGTGGCGCACTGGATAGTGCGCCGCTTAGGAGGCACGGCAGCGCTGCCGCCCGAGGGTTCGGATCCCACATACAGACCGGCTCCCGCTCACTGGCTGAGCGAGGCGTGGGAGCAACACCGAGGTTTGCAATCCCGTTGCCGGTCCCTGGTCCGGTACGGGGGCAACACTGAGGGTTGCGATCCATTGCCGGACACGGAAAAAAAAAACAAAAGACAAAAAAAAAAAAAAAAAAATGCTCCTTCTCATTTTCACCTCAGATGAAATCCGTATACACATTTACAGTAG
>NW_007726116.1:859388-948572 GCF_000696425.1 Galeopterus variegatus | reverse complement strand
AGTTATTACGCGCTGCCGCCCGAGGGTTCGGATCCCACATACAGACCGGCTCCCGCTCACTGGCTGAGCGAGGCGTGGGAGCAACACCGAGGTTTGCAATCCCGTTGCCGGTCCCTGGTCCGGTACGGGGGCAACACTGAGGGTTGCGATCCGTTGCCGGACACGGAAAAAAAAAAAAAGACAAAAAAAAAAAAAAACTTTACCACTCTTACTAAAGTGCATGTAGATGTGAATAATGAGAATCAAACTAGATTTAATGCAAAAATTTCAACACATTTTATTTTTTATGGCATTAGGAAGCTTGTACACCTTACACCCACCAATGGAAGGGGTAAACTGAATGAGGTCTTGCTTCCAGGAAGGACAGCCTTCATGCTTTTGCTCTTGCTCTCCCTCCACCTGCATCTGGTCCTTAAGCTAGGCTAGCTCACTCAGAGTCCAGCTGCCTGCTCTTTCTGCAGAAAAGTGTAACATTTATTTGGATTCAAGGCAAATTGCCCAGGATTCTCCTTGATTTTATCTTAATCTGATTTCAAGACGGATGTTTCTTTCTGAAACAACAGTGAATATCAAAGACTGATGGAAAAGCAGACAGGGACTGTCCGGACTAGCAAGAGTTCACCTGGAGATGAATTAGAGAAAAAGTAGATCAATAATGGGGGTCCAGGGGTTACATTTGGCCCTGAATACTCCCACTGCTAGTTAAATCAACAGCTATGTTATCCCTTCACAACATTCTTGTAGCTTCCTTAAAGAACGATATGAAGACTGAGATTATTAGCACTCTGGAGCATGTCTGAGTAAGACAGAGAACTATTAAAACCCATCTTTTTCACTGTAGCTTCCCAATTCCAGGTATGCAATCCCTTATGATGTTTTCTGCTCATGCTGTCCCTGATGATGTCTTCTGATCAGCTCTTTCATTCATGTCTCTATGGGACAGACATTATGCTGACAGAGATGCAATGAATCAAATGTTGTAGCTGCTCCCATGAAGGATTTTATATTCTGTTTTATGCTATAAGATTAAATACACATAACCATATTCAGTCATATACATGCAAATAGCCTTACCTAGTGACATGATAAAGAAAATCAATGTAAAAGAAATTGTGCAGGTAGGATTTTGCTTTGGGCTTCTAAGTAAGTGAGAATTTCCTTCCAAATGGAATGCTTGAGGAAGAGCTCAAAGAGGAGAGGGGCCATAAATAGGAGGTTGAAAGGCTGGTAGGATTTAGAGAGGTGTAGTGAGTATATTTTGATTTTATTAAGAATTATATCCTCAAAAGAAAGGGTTTAAACCTAGTAGAATGTCAAGAATTTACCAGTAGGAGATGATATGAGAGACCACTCAGCCATTCCTACCTCCCAGCAGTCTGCCTAGATGTGTATTTCCTGAGCCTGGGTATAGAGTTAGCTCTATTTAGATTTTGAGATCCAGCCTCTTAATGGTGTTTATGCCTTTATTTGTTTCTACTATGGCTTGCATGGCATCTTCCATGTAGTAGAAAGATAGTCATAATTAGAATAAATCTATAGTGATCTACTAGTAAACATTTCTCATATGTTAATGTGCATATGGGCCCCTTGGGAAACTTATAAAAAATGCAGATTCTGATGCAGTAGGTACGGCATGGGACATACTGGTCTACATTTCTAATAAGCTGCCAGATAAACCAGGTGCTGTAAGGCCATAGACCCCACTTATAATTCAAAACACTGACTCCTTATAGTATTATCCCACAATTTTTCATTTGCATAATTCCGTGTTCCTCAATTAGCATTTGTTATTTTATTAAAAAGCCCCTCCTCTCCAAAGATACAATCACTTAATTTAGTGTTAAGCACAATGAAAAAAGATCTTATTTATACAAGATATATCACCTATCTAAAAGACAAAATAATAATTTCAAAAGAGTAAGTGAGAACAAGTCACAGATCAACCAGTTACCAGATCTTAGTGTTGTTCTAAATTCCGATAGATTTTTAATTATTGTTCTAGTTTGTGTATTTCCAAATACAATTATATTAAATCAAATTAGTAATGCATCTCACACACATACAGAGTCCAAATTATTGATTCAAAGCAATTTCACTATCTTTATACCTTCTAAAGAGAAGACCCTCCTAAGATTCCCATTCAGGTCTATATACTCTTAAGTTTATATTTAATTCTACCAAGGTTAGTCTCTGCTTTCCAAAACTACATTAATTTATAATAACCCCAAATGGAGGATATGCTTTTATCAGCTACAGAGATGACATTGAAAACTAAATTTTTTGATATAATAATAATAAAAAAGAAAGAAATAGAAAAATAAGCTAAGAAAAGCTGGCCCTTAGGTTTTAAAGCTTAAACAGTTCAGTGTTATTTCATGTAGTGGCAAACTGTTCTTCATAGTTTCACAGGCCCTAGAGTCTTTATATTTATATAGCTCAGTTAAATAATTGGTATTATTAATTACAAACCTAGGTTGCCAATAAAAAATTGAAATATATTCAATATTTTTCAGAGAAAATAGATTTATGTTGAAAATAATCTTAATGTTCAACTAGTATAAATTGCCATTAAGATCAGTGAGTTTTAGGGCCGGCCCGGTGGCGCACTGCTACAGTGCGCTGCTTGGGAGCGTGGCGGCACTCCCGCTGAGGGTTCGGATCCCACATACAGACCGGCCGCTCACTGGCTGAGCGAGGTGCGAGAGCAACACCAAGGGTTGCGATCCGTTGCCGGTCACGAAAAAAGACAAAAAGGAAACAAAAAAAAGATCAGTGAGTTTTATATCTTAGTATGATTCTAATTTTCAATACATATTTTTTTGTTTTATGCTTAAAAGACATTTCATTATCCAGAATTTGCCATTATGAAAAGTAGCATAGGTTTTGGTAAAGCAATACGTACTTGCTAAAGGA
Organism: Galeopterus variegatus; assembly: GCF_000696425.1. Taxonomy (NCBI): domain Eukaryota; kingdom Metazoa; phylum Chordata; class Mammalia; order Dermoptera; family Cynocephalidae; genus Galeopterus; species Galeopterus variegatus. The sequence goes on along the minus strand of NW_007726116.1, from coordinate 945,659 downwards.
ATTAAAGAAATTTAAATCTTTTTTTCATTCTTGACTGGCCCTGCTTAAAGGCAAACACCTCTGATTTATGAGAAAGGATTTATTAATAATTTTACCAAAATATCATATAACTTATAGAGCTTAATTTGATACTGTTTATACCAAATGGTACATATACCATGTACCATATAATCTAGAAATGAATCAACTGAAAAAAAAAAAAAAACCTTAACAAAACACTATATATATATATATATATATGTAAAGTGGCTTAAAAATACTATTATTTCATATTCTTCCCTGCAATACTCTCAAATTAAAGCACAATTATTTTATTTTTCCATTTGGTAAGAACATTTTCCCATGTTCTTTGTTTCTTACTGTTCTTAATTTAAAACATGATTTACCAAAAGTACATAAGTTCTGTATGCCATTTAAGGATCTATTCCATAAAGCAGGTTATGTCTAGAAATTGAATATGGTAATACTTTAAGTTGGGAGTAATTAAATAGATACTTGAACATAATTTGGGGCTATAACAGAGTTAGAAACAATACCATGATTTTGTATAATAACAATTATTAAAGAAAACTTCATGACAGCCCAGAATGAAATTTCAACTTTCTTTTAAGATATTTTCCATATTATCAACCCATTTCTCCTCAGTTTGTTCGGTGGTTCTTTTCAGTGTACTGCATATTCTCAGTCCTGATCTTTTTCTCTGTGGTTGTGCAATATACCACCTGATGATGATAACACTTACAGTGATTGCCTTGTGGGAGGAAAGTGTTAATTTGTTCCAATATCCCCAGATTTGAATCTAATGAAATGAAAATGTAGGCTAGAGTGGGTTAAGCTCTCTGGCATTTTTCCTTCTTGGAACAAGGGTAGTTTCCTTTTGCGTGATTGAAATCATGCCTATATCATCCTCTTAATGTCTGTAGTACAGTGCTTAATGGCTTCATCAGGATATATCACTTTCTTTGGCACAGAGCTGCCAGTGGAACACAAATCATTAAAAGAGAGAAATTGTTAGAGAAGGATAGGGTGCAGGGGCTGAAGAATCACAGTTAAAGGAAGAAACATAGAGAAAAAGCCTAATGTGTTTGGAGAATAAAGGAGCAAAAATAAAAATTAGTGAAAGCATATTAAATGTTTTAAGTTAAAGATGGGGAATATAGGAAAATCTTTATATGACTACAGTGATACCAGATTATAAGGAGCATTTATTACTAAAAAAAAACCCCTCTATATTTTGCTAATTTATCTGAATTATTTTTTTATTACTACTAAAATATAAACTCTGTGTGTCTCAAGATTTTTGTCTGTCCACTCTGTATTTTTAGGTATCAGAAAAGTGCCTAGATCAGAACAACACTATTTGTTAAAACTAATCTGTATTTTTAGGTATCAGAAAAGTGCCTAGATCAGAACAACACTATTTGTTAAAACTAAAAAGAATCCTAAAATCTGTATAAAGAAAACAACAATCATCATGAAGTATAACAGTATAAATTTGTAAAATAAAAATCTGTATCCTACAAGGATATTTTAAATGTTCTTTTACTCCCAGAGTTGCAGGGAATTCATAAAAGATCATTCTAATTTTTTCCTGAATATTTTTAATATTACTATGTCCTACTTAAAAATATACAAGTTATCCTACCTGTTCGTCACATTCTCATAGGAACTGCCCAAATTTGAGATAAAATCAGGGTCATAAATAAAAACCAAGTGTCAGCATTTTGAAATAATGAAAACAAAAATTCCCAGGACCTATTCTAATGTGCTTATGGGCGTCTACAGGCCATTTACCTTTTCATAATCTAACTAGATTAATATAGATTCTAATTGAAGGCTTTGGACAGCCACTTGGCACAAGATGGGATAGCAGTCTGAAGATGTAATGTCAGAGAGAATGACTTTGCAAAAAAAATAGTAGAGAAACAAAATTAACTTATGACCAAATCAGTTTATCCACTTAAAATATCCACCTCCCTCACCCCAATCTCTTGCTTCTGAAATCCCCGAGCATTTGCTATCAATGGTGATCTCTCAAAACAGAGAGTTGCTGAACTATCTATCCTGTTTTGAGAATGGTGCTCTTCAGAGCTCCTTTCGTAAAGCCAGCACACTGGGAGGAGCAGGGCTGTGGAAAGGAGGCTGAAGCATTTGGAGCTCTTGCCATCTTGGGGTTTTTATGTTTTCCTTAACAGTATAAGATTCCAAAGCTAAGTTTTGCTTAAATACTGTGTGTGTTTTGGAAAACAGTGGTATATAAAAATTCACAAGAAAAATATTTTTGTCACATTTTGAAGGGTTTCAAAAAACCAATCAATGCTTAAAATATATTGGTTATTTTGCAAATATTTTTAATATAGTTCTGTGAAATATGCCAGATTGTGTAAGGATGATTAATTATTTACTGACAAAATACAAATTTATAGCTTATTATTAGTTTTTAAACACACATTGAAAAATAAGTGGTAATTGGTACCTGGGATGTAAAATGATGTGCACAATAAGAAGCAATTAGCTCTCTTCATTCTATCTTATTTTAATTAAAGTCAACAAACATTTTGTATCTCTGTGTGTCAGGCTGAGAGGATGCCATGTTATTCATTCATCAACACGATTTATTGAGTATTTCTTATTTTTTCAGAGTATAGTTTACAAAGGTGACTCAAAAGTAAATAAAATTCAAGGCTCTATCTCTAAGGAGCTGCCCATGTAGTGAGAAAATATAGGCATATATCATTTATATAAACCTATAAACAAATAAATACATCTGATGGGAAAAGGGCAATAACCTAAATTTGTCAAAACTGCTATTGGAGAACAAAAGTAATTTTGGTTGTAAAATGTCATGAAGGCTTCCCACACCAGAAAATCTTGTATATTTCAGCTAATCTTGGGAGGATGAGAGGGCTTAGTAAAATGGAATAGCAAATGGTAGCATCACAGTGAAGGGTATTCTCAAGGCAGAGATGGAAGACGACCCGCATTGGGGTATTTTGTATTTTAATTTCATTCTGTAGATTATTTCAAGATATTGTTAAAAGAATAAAAATTTAGTATTTATGATGAATGGATCAGAGGAGTATATAATGGAAGAGGAAGGGTCCAACTATGGCATTTGCATTAATGACGTCGATGAGGAGCAGGAAAACATAAATCAGAGATGGGATTGAGACAAACAGGTGATAAGAAGGAACAAGGAGTGTGTTTCTGAAATGTTTTGCTGGCTGAAAAAATGGTGCTACTGACAACTGAGATACAGACTAGTGAGAGAAGAGCAAGTTTGGGAAATGAAAATTTGATCATTATTGTGCTTTAGGATATGATAATTTTGAGGTGTCTTATGACCATCATGGACAGTAGTTACAAATAGGATAAAGAGCTAAAGATCAGAAGAGATCAGAAGAGAGGTGGTGTTGGGAGAGATGAGATAAGAATTTGGCCTTTGCCAATAATAGAAATCAGGGACATAAATGAGATTTTTCTGGAAGATTGGTAAATGTACAGGTTTAAGTTGAAATTTTAAGGAATATTAACATTACAGAAATGGACATGGGAAAGCAGAGAACACAAAAACAAAAAGGGAAATGAAGAGAATAAAGGAAACTTTAATGAGCATCTACTATATATGAATATGCATATACTCAATTAATTCAAACATCAATGACAGAGCAGAGTTTAATATTTCTATTTTACTCATAAGAAAACCCAGGCTCAGAGTAGATCGGTAATTTGTCAACTATCATTTAACTAGGAAATGTTAGATTTGTTATTTGAACCTATATCTTGGTGACTCCAAAATCCACATTTGTTGTATTTTAAATTAGAAGTCAATTTGACTGTTAGTCAATAAGCTAAAATTTGAAAGTGTCAAGTATAACAGTTTCATATAATTTATTTCTGGTGTTGGAAACTTTATTTTACTTGTATATTATTAAATAAAACACAAGCAATGATAAAAAACTTTTTGAACAATTAAACAACAGATTTCTCTATTTGAGCCAAGTGTCAGTTCGGAAACATTTTACGATATATCATTCATTTTTCTGTTGATGCTTTTCCAGCTCATCTCTCTTTAGTTTTAGATCTTACCAGATATTTGTCTAGATACATCATCAGAATAAATGTGAGATTTTATGAGAAACACATTGGAAAAAAGTAAGTAATAGGGCTTGTAAATCTTCTTGAGACTTAGTCATGTATTCCAAAGACATGGTAATAGCAGCATTACCTAATGGTGTTTAATACATATTTTATAATGCTTTTGCTTTTACTATAAATGATTAATAGGTGACAATAGAATCTGCCTTATAATGCCTCCTAACCTTTAAAGGTATAAGCCCTACTTTGTACTTCAGCTCTTTTCATAAAGTTATGATTAGTTTGACTCTTTTCATAATCCTTATTACAGTATCATAAGTCAAAATTTTTCTTCATATGTCAATATTTATTGGAACTGTGTATATGGAACTATGTGCAAAGAGAAATGTTATCAAATTTTTTCTTGAAAAAATATATGCTCATATCCAAAGTATTTTCACAGCTTGATTCTTTTCTTATTATTTAAATTGAGAAAATAATAATTTTTTTCAAGAGTTACTCTGGGAATTTTGTATCCTGTTTTGCTAAAAGGAAGGAAAGAAGGAGAGAAAGGATGGAAGGAAGGAAGGAAGGAAGGAAGGAAGGAAGGAAGGAAGGAAGGAAGGAAGGAAGAATGGAAACTTGCTCATAACCTAGGTGCTTGTTAGGACTTCAGTTTTTGCATTTTTACAAGAATTATTGAGAAAAATAAAGATCCCTGTACAATTTGAATTTGTAACTGATCCTCAAATGAAGTCAACAGGTGCTTCATACATTCAGAATATACGAGGAATAGAATTCATGGCTGGTGAAACACAATTGGTATCTTTCTTTAACTCTTCACTGTTTATGATGTTACGATCATTCCAATTTCAAATAGCCCTGATTTTAGACACAAAAGATGATGTCAGGAGACAAGTAAGTAGCAGGGCAGATGAAGTATTAACAGCTAAAGAGGCTGCTGTGATGTAAATCATTTTTTCAAAGGATGGAAATATTTCTGAAGTTAACAATTGAAAAAAAATACACAGTCAATAAAAGGCAGATAGAATAAACACAGAAATCATATGCAGTCCTAGGGGAACTGTTTTTGAATAAAATGCTTTTCAAGGTCTTCACAAAGTTGTCAGCAGCTCTTTTATAAATCAAGTCAATGCATTTGGAACAATTGTTCATGAGACACGACTGGTTGGTAAATGATTCTGAAACTTCATCTGGCTGTTAATTTTACGTAGCTATTCACAGAGTGTGCAAGTTTTACAATAAATAATACTTCTAAAGTACTATAACATGGTAGGTTTCTTACAAAGCATTATGATTCCCTGCATATTGATATAGTTGTCCCCTTAACTTTTATGTTTCATTTATGATACATTTTTTTCAGTACATTGATCAGCATTATCCTGTCAAGTTCACTGCCTATTGCTAGTGAATAATAGAGTGTTTATTATAAAAGGAGCTGTTACTAAAATTTTGGCAGGACCCTGAATTGATTAACAGTTCCTCTTTAATGAAAAACCTGCTGTTAAATAGAACATTGAAATTAGATTAGGGAAATCTACCAGATAACCACACGAGAGGCCAATTTTGGATTCTAGAGAATTCAGACGTTAGGATAAAATAGTGAAAAAGACTAGTATGACTGTGTCTTTTTGGAGCTTTATTTCTGGTAGGGGAGACATACCAAAAATAGATAAGCATGCATCAAAAATATGGTAGATTAGGGTTGGCTGGTTAGCTCAGTTAGAGTGTGGTGTGGTGACACCAAGGTCAAGGGTTCAGACAGGCCCGCTGCCAAGTAATAACAATAGTAGTAATAAGATAGATTAAAAAATTATAGAGGTGGAGAACAGATGAGCTATTGCCGAGAGTTTGGGATGGTGTGGGGTGTGGTGAGGGAGGGAGGTAGAACTACCAAGTAGTTTCACGAGGGAGATCTTTGTGGTGATGGAATAGCTCTGTATCTTGACAACACTGGTGGTTACGTGAATCTACATGTAAAAAACGGCACAGAACTGTTCACAAGCTATATCAATGTCATGATTTTGATATTATTCTATAGTTATGTAAGATGTAACCATTGGGAGAAAGTGGGTAAAGGACGCATAAGAACTGCATGATTTTTGCAGTGAAAATGTTTCCTGTGACTCTATAATCATTTAAAAAAAAAGTTAAAAAATAAGGAGACTTGATGGATATTTGATAAAGCAAATATATCAAAATTTTAACAATTGTCAGGTTCCTAAAAGTTATAGTAAATGCTGTGAAGGAAATAATAACAGAGACAGTAACAGAGGGATAGGAATAGAACGGAAAGATAGTCAGGTGCCTGCTAATATAGGGCAAGAATCAGCAAACTTTTTCTGTAAAGAGCCAAATAGTAAGTATTTTAGGCTTTGTGAGATATATGGTCTCTGTCACAACTACTCAGCTCTGCCTGTGTAGTGTGAAAGCAGCCTTAGACAATACATAAATAAATGAGCACAGCTGTGTAACTATAAAACTTTATTTATAAAATATGGCAGCAAGCAGGATTTGTTCAGGGGGCTGTAGTTTGATAACTTTCAATGTAGGGTCTTATAAAATAAGGTGGTAGAATTTTCTTCTGAGGCCCAGGGGAAGTACTTGAGTAGTTTTAAGCAGGGAAATTAAAAACAACCTTGATAGTTTGTGAAAAAATGGGAAGAAGGTAGGAATGCAAAATATGAAATAGTGATTTAGGTGATGAAGAATTGTGGCTTAGGGAAATTCATTTTAAAAAGTTTTTAAAAATTGCCAACTCTTCTTAAATGTTCCCAAATTTCCTATGAATACTACATAGTATAGTATATATGAAATAGTATAGCAGTCATGTGGTGGGATCTGAAATCAGATGACTTGTGTGTGAAATCTGGGTAGGTTTTATACCATCCAAGCCTCCACACAATTCATTGACCTCTCTGTACCAACTCAAACCATCCAAAAATCAGGGAAAATTCATTGTTCTTTAGTAGTTATATATTTTCCAATAAGATAACCCTTGGAGCAGGATCTCTGTCAGATATTTCTGACATTTACATAATATTTTTCTGGATGTAGAGCAAAACTTTGGCTTTTGGCTTTTCATAACCACACTATTTAATTGCTTCCCTATCTGTGTATGCTCTGGCTTCTGATATTTCCCTCTTCCATTTTTTTAAAATAAATTTTCTAGTTCATCTATTGTTCTTAACACTCTTTGAAAAAGCTTTGTGGGAATTCATTGAATTTGTGGATGGTTGTAAGAATAATTTCAGCACAGAACCTACAATTTAAAGGATGACTAGGTTACGGTTTCTTTTAGAATTGCGTGAAAATATATACATAATATAGGAAAACTTTTAGTGTATTTATTGCTAGAACCTAAATGCATGATGAACCCTTCTTTCATTGTTAGAGACAATACGTTGGCTTTATATCCGTTCCCTTTTTTTTAATGTCTTGCCTTCTTTACAAGAGATGCTGGGAAGATAAATCTTACATCTCCTTTAGCTAGGGGGTCTGGAGATAATTTAGGACCTGCCAATCAATGCATTCCCATGAGATTTTATTTTGCAACTGAGTAAAATGGGGACATCCATTTGTTCATCCCCTATGATGTTACTCAGGAGACAACAGCATCATTAGCAACATTGCGATCTGCAAGTCACAGCTTAGAAAGTGTGTTCCTACAGCCAAGAGTTAAATCTCAAAAATCTTTGGTTCCCCAGCCTCCTCATTGTGGCAGAAGTATCAGCTTTCTTTGGGAGCCAGGTCAGCAGTAGCATTCTGGGGGTCATTTTTATAGGCTCAGGTTATAGCCTGCTGTTCTATTCCTTCAAAAAATTTTGTATATAACTAACTGCCTGAATCTTATTATTTTCTGATTAAAATAGTTACAGTATCTATAAAATCTGCAACTGAACTTTGGTTTATACTATATTTGGTACAGAAGTGATTGCTGATAATAGATCCTCAAGGATGAGAATCTGTAATTGGCTACCTAGTCTGGTTGAATTTGAAGTCATTAGAGGATGGGGTACTAATAGTTATGGTACTCAGAGGCAAAAGATAGTTAAATTAACACGTTTGGTCACCTATTGTAATTATGGCTATAGAAGACCAAGTGACAAAAGCAAAAACAATATGCTGGGAAAAGGATTTCAAGGACTGTGTGGTAGGTGGTCATGTCTAACTACATTGCCAAGCATAAAGAAAGAAAGGGACATATTCATATCTGTAAATTAAAATTATTGGTTTCAAAGAATATTAAAAACCCAGATTTTCTAAGATTTCTTTAAAATAACTTTTTGTATCTCACATTCCTAGCATTGATGTAGACAAAAACCAGGCACAAAATATGATGCTACAGTTTATTGAACTAATGTAGATTGAATTCACTCATTTTGTGAAAAGTAAGGACAGTGCTTGGAAAGAAAGGCACTCCAAGAATTACAGTGGCAGCATTGGGAGAATTTAGATAATAAACTATGCTGAATCTAAAACTTGCCTGAGGTTTCTGTGCCAGCAAAAATATCCTATCTTCCTCTGTCTAATGAAGCTGGCTCACCATTCATAAATACCAGATTCTGATTTCACCTAACTGGTACCTTTTAACAAGAGATCAATTCACCTCGTGCTCCACCCCTATCATCCAATTTGCCTCTAGATCTATAACTCCAGTCAGTTCTCTTCATGCCATAGCCCATTTACTGTCAAACTTTGTAAGAGAAGGCTTATTCACCAAAAGGATTGCAAAACTGTTCTCATTTCTATCAGGACAGAACAAGTGAATATGTGTAAAAGGAAGTTTCCAGGGAAGAAAGAATATGCTTTTATATTGGACTGAATTTACTGCCATGGATTTAATAAGCTGGCTCATGTGGAAACCGATTCTCAAAGGTAGCTTGTGATGAATGAAGTTGAGATGCCTGAAATTCCATGGTATACTGTAGACAGGATTATGTGAATAACTTTGAGCAGTTTTATTGTATAGGTTCATCTCACAGCATGCTAACTATATGCCCTTAGAGAACCTGAAGGACATTATTTTCGCCAAAACATTGAGTAGAACACCAACATTCCTGAAAAGTGCTAGACTTTTATAAGCTAAAGATGAAATATGTGAAATGTGGATACTGATGGAAGTTCCATGATTTCAATGAAAATGGTAGGATCTGAGAGAAGCTAAATAAGGCTTAATTATCAGAGGCCAGGTGGGCAAGGCTACCTAACAGGTAGCAGGGCAAAGTGGTGACAGACTTCCTTGACTCCTGTACATCCTTGGTGATGGCTAACTGATCATGAAGTGCCTAATGAAGAACTAAAGAGGCAGCTGCTTAAGGCAAAACTTTGTTGATATATAAAAAAAGAACTTTTAACTGAAATTACAAAGCAAACCACACCAAAGTACCAATTTGAATCTAACTATTTTTATACAGCCAGAGCCATTTATACTTAAAGCAAGATTAGTTTCCCTTGAGAAAGACTCTGAAATTTTTGAATCACCTACTTGTATGAATATGAACTAAGAATAGTAAAGCACGCTTGCCTTTCGAGGATTATTAGGCACTGCCTTTGAACTGATGCTAATCCTTAGGATCCATGACACTTCTGCTGTCTAGCAGTCAGAATGGGGATCTCTGGAAATAAACAAGCATAATAAATGGCCCTGGGCCCGAGTTTGTCCTATCAAGAGCCTATCAAGTCCCCAAAGCCACCCATGGTTATTACTCTAGTTCTTGTGTTGTATGATTAAAATATTCTCAGCAATGCTGCAGAATCCATACATTGGTTCTCACCCATGAAGAAAGAAATATCATGATATAAATTAGTTAACTTAAAGTCTTAGAATTCAACTTAGTTATCAATGTAACACATTTCCAGGGGAATCCCCAAATCAATGCCACCAATTGATCCTTAAAAGATAGAGCAGTGTAGTCTCTATCACATCTCTGTTCAATTGGATTCCTTGCTCCACACAGAAGAAAAATGGATCTTAGAGAATTAAAGTGAATTATCACATATTTTACAAGGTGTAACTAGAAATATACCTGTTGTTTCAGATGTAATTTTATTGTTAGAGCGAATCAACACAGCTTCTGGCACTAAGTATCTTGCTATTGATCAGACAAATATATTTTCTTTTTTCTAATTCAATAAGTATAGAGCAGCAGAAAGAGTTTGCTTCTTCCTGGTAGAGATAGCAGTGTACTTTCATTATCTTGCCTCAAGGCTTTATCTACTATCCATCTGGACCATGATTTAATTCTGAGAGACCTTGATCATCTTAGTATCAATGGAATCACGCCAATTCTCCATGAGATCATGTTGATAAGACCTGGTAAGCAGTAAATGACATATGACATGAATGTCTTAGTAAGACACTTTATTGACAATGAGTAGGAAATAAATTCTGTGAAAATTAAGAAGCATGCTACTTTTGTGAGGTTTCTTGCATCCAGTGGTCTAGGTGATATTCAAATACCTGCTACAAAGAAAAAAAACTTCGCACATTTTACTGCTAAGAAAAAAGTACAGTGCTTGATGATTTGGGGGGAGACATTTTTCCAGCTTTAAACCTGCCATCTTGGAGTAGGGCACAGACTAAGGGTTTCTAGCTGATGTAGGTTGCATTTTTAAGTAGCCTTCCTTTTAGCCTTGATGATCTATCAGAACCAGAGTTTCATGAAGTGTTTGTAGCATATTGGAATGCTACACTGAGCTTGTAGCAATCTTGGATAAGAGAACAGTGTCAAGCCCCTAAAGTTTAGAGTAAACCATGCCTTCTTTACAGAATAACTATTCTCATTTTCAAAAACAGTTCCTGCTTGCTTCTTAGTGGGATTTAACACTTGGCCATAAGACACCAGATAACCGTGTGACCTGAGGTATCCATCATAAACGTTTGTTATAATTCACCAGTCCATAAAGTTAGGTATGTCTACCAAAAATCCATCATCAAGCAAAGATGGTTTATGAGTAGAATAACTACATATCTCAATTTACCCAAGAGAGGCTCAGTTTGTGTTTATTGTCCAAGTATTCCATCCAGCTTGCCATTTTACAGTTCATAATAAATAATATATTATATTATCTACTCTAAAGCTACATGTAACTTTCATAAGTAAATTACTTCCTGATGTACCTATTCTTGTTGTACTACTTTCTCTGCCTCAATCCATATATCTGTCTTTATAAAATGAGTTAACTGAGAAAGACAAAAATTGAGACTGGTTTACAGATAGTTCTGCACACTGTATTGGTGCACATAATAAGTACATTATTGTAACTTTTCAGCCCAACTGATTTCTCTTATGTAGTAATATCTACAAACCAGAGCTCAGTCTTTAGGCTTAAGCCCCCAAACAGTAGATGTAGTAATGATTAGAGCCATTCTCATTTCTACCCCTTCACTTTTCACTGGAGACTATTCTGTATGGATTACGTCAATAGCTTCCTTATTCTGTGCCTTTGAGTTATGTTTGACCAATGGGGAGCATAAATAGGAAATCAGAGGAAGACAGGAGATTACGGTCACATAATCCTTAAGTTGGATGTATCCTTCTGCAGAAGATTCTTCTTTCATTCAGGGTTCTAGAAGCTGTTCCCTCTTCTTGTTTCTGCTGGGGTAAGGGTGGGACCCTGCCTCCTGGTGCTGTCCCTACATTATTCCTGTGGTTCCCCTATACCGTTACTATATGTATGTCAATAGATAAACACTCCACAAATGATTTAATCTGAGTGTCTGCCTGCTGCTGCTGCTCTGGTTCATGATATACCAAGTGAAAGAAAGATAGAAAGTTAGTTCCAGTGGTACAGGTATTGACCACAGACAGGAGGCATGCATGTTGTTGACCAAGTCAGGCAACAGTTAACAAAACTTAGTCATGTCAGGTAAGAGAGGGGAAGTGATTAGAATGTGAAAATAATCTACCCCAGTAGCAAGTTTAAAGCAAACTGCCAAAACATTTCTTGCCTTTGGTCAGGCTGAGGCTTAGCAGATGAGCCTATAGTTGAGATTCAAGTGTCATCAGATGCGAAGTGAGGCAAGCTAAGCAAACTATCAGTTTATGTGTAGAAAATTCTGTTTTGTATAGGCTTTGAAATAAAATCAGACACAACATTTTTATAAGCCCCTAGTTTTTTTGTTTGTTTGTTTCTCAAGGCAATCAGTTGGCCGGTTTGTAATTCTGCTTTTTGTTTGCTCTAACAGGTTTAGATTTTTTATTTCTGACTGTGACATTTGTTACAGGTTACTTTTCACACCTCCCCTTCTTTTTTATGCATATGTTTTTAGATCTCCTAAAAATATGAAAGAGAACAATTTTATGATTTTTAAATGGCTTCTTATTATTTAAGTAATTTAGGTTAGGAAAAGCAATAACTTTAATTTATTTCCATCTCCTTTTATCACATCTGCTGATCTATTCTTGTTAAAAAGTTTATGTACCACCCTAGTGTTAACATACAATTATTTATACACTCATCCCTTCATTTATATATGTTTTCTTAATCAGTTTTCTGCCATATAATTTCCTTTAGTTTGAGTCCAGGAAGTCACAAATCCATGCTGATATTTTAGTATTGTATCTAGTAATTACATAAAATTGAATTTATTTTTACTAGTAATATTTAAATTAGAAGATGGTTAGAATCATATTTTCCCTATGGATACAGGTGTCACATAAATGAATAATCATAGCTCAAATAATTTATTTAAGGTTAAGGAAGCAATAGGCAGAGAATATTTATTTAGAGCAAATATTCTTCCTGTTTTGTTTTTGAAAAAGACAGCATTCTACTTTTGTGTAGAGTTACAAGTGCATATGTAGTTTCAGTTACATCTTCTTTGTTTAACTACAAGAAAAATAGAGAGAGGGAAGGAAGGAAGAAAAGTGACAGAGAGAAAGAAAAAGGATTGGGAAGAGAGAATATTTTTCTTTAAAAAGACTCACTTTTATGAAATTTTCAAAGCACATTTGCAAAAAATCCAAGAACATTCACTCTCCACTCCTTGCCTAAATCTCACACAGCCGGGCACTGACTGCACTGGCCCGGCCTGCCTGGTCACCATAGGTGTCCCCCGGCTCCTCACACCATGCCCAGCATGTCCTGGAATCAGGATTTTTTTTTTTTTTTTAAGTCTTGCCTTTAAGGAAAGTAGTTATTTAATTTCAAAACAAACAAACAAAACACAGTAAAACAAAAAGCTAATTTCAGAATCTTTAAGAATTTGCCTCAAGGGGTTCTTTTGAAAATCTAAATAAGACACTAGTTTATATGTAATGAGTGAGACGGCATCTTTGTTAAGCACCTGGTTGATTTAATCTCATGTTTGTCATTTCATTCCTTCTAGAAAATACAATCAGTGCAGTCTCTAACATCTTACCCCCCCTTGACTATTATTTTGGTTGACACCATCATCCATGCTGTACTTCCATAAGTCTATAACTATAATTTTAGTTATAAACTACTTTCTTCATCTTAGAAGAAAATTATTACTTCATCTCAATATTAGTTTTCCCTCTTATTTTCCATAATAAAGGGCATAGGATGAGACTGGCAAAAAAAAAAAATACATATATATGTGTGTGTGTGTGTGTATATATATATATATGTATTGTTTTGTTCTAAATTGGATAGAACTCTGGATGAGAAAAGGTAAGATAAAGAACTGAAGGTAGTGGGCAATTTTAAATAAGTCCTTCAAAGTCTTGAAGAATATGAAATATTCTTCAATATACAGAATACAGAAAACAAGGATGATAGAATGAATCTTTGGTATCATCTTAAAATTTATTACAAAACATTACTGAAGAAATAAAAAAGGAGTAAGATCATCGTAGGAGTAGGATGGATGATAAAGTAAATGTAAAAATGAGGAAGATAATCTTTTAATACACACCTTATCATCTAAAATCTCTTCACTATCCTTGATTTTGTTGCCTTTCCTCTAAACCTTCCATTATCTATCTTCTTTGTTTAAAGTAATCATATTGAACCTGTTTTTTTTCTCATCAAGTTAATAAAACGTAAAACCTCTTTAAAAGTTCCGTTAATCAATACAATGACTAAGAATGGGCTCAAAGTAACTTCTAGAAAGGTCGAAATTATCTGAATATGAAGATTAGTAAGAGAAGAAAGGTGATGATAAAGTAAAAGGCTGTTGTGGTTTATTCAAAATTCCATATTTCTCTTTCTCTTGATGTATGTATATGTATATACATGTGTGTGTATATATGTATGTTTATATACGCACACACTTACGTACATACATACATACATACATACATATTCAGCGTTAGCTGCAGATGTTCCCTTAGATGAGGTTGTGTATCTCCGAGTCTATGTCCACAATTCAGGATATCATCTATCAGATGAATTTCCTAACTCTTAATAGTTGAAAATACAAAACCTATGTAGAATTCCCCAGTGATTGGGACACTCTAAATAGGTTGTTATGACAAATCCTTTTTAAGAACTTAAATAAAATAGCTATCTAAAAAAAAAAAAAAAAGAAAAAAACCCCTCAAACTGGTTTTATAAAGAAGGTATAGAAATAAATATGTCATTTAAATTCAGGAATAAAAGGAACATGTCTTTAAACAAAATTTCTCTAATCCTTTTGGAATTCAGATACAAACGTATACTGAGATGGACAAATCACATAATTTTTTGAATTAGTAAGTTGAAAATATTAAATTAAATAGTCTCTAGTGTTCAAACCTGTAAGTCTCTCACATTTATGAAGTAATTGAGCATAGTTAGTCAGTTATTTGCAAATATTTTTATTATCCTCTTTCTGTGTACATCAGGAAATTATTTTTCCCTAATTCCTTTGAGTTTAGTTGAGGCCATGTAACCTGCTTTGCAAAAAGCATCATTGCTGAACAGAAACTTTTAGATCTAAATTGTTTGATTCATCAACCACCTTAGCAGAGAGAAACAATAAGCATGTAGTAAGTGAGAGAAGTCTTCTTTCTGCCTGGTCCCTGAGTATACAGGATGAGTGGACCTACACCACACATGCAGCAGAGTGAGAAATAAACCACACTACTGAGATTCATTGGGAAAATGTCAGACTGTGTGCAAGAGGAGGTAACAGAGCAAGACCAACACTATCAACTACCCACTTGATTCAACAATCACAAGAGCAAATGTCTCCAAAGGATAGATTCTCCTCAATACAACAAAGGTCCTTGATCCCATAATCCTCTCATCTTGCAATTATCTTCAGTTCACTTCTATCAACGTGAATATCCAATCTCTTAAGAAGTCTTTAGGTATATTTAAGCATTAGCTCTCATATTAAACTCAATGAAATGTTAAATTTAGGAAGAAAAAGGATTTTTCTATCTTCACGGCTACATCTTCAGGATCTACAGCAATGCCAGAACATAGCAGTCATACAATATTCATTACATAAATTTAAAAATATATATATTTTATTCTGTCAATATACAATGTGGTTGATTATTGTGGCCCATTACTGAAACCTCGTCCCTCCTTCCTCTCCCCGCTCCCTCCCAACAACCTCATATCTGTTCGATTGTCGTATCAACTTCCAGGAATTGTAATTTCTGTGTCTTCTTCCTGCCCCCTGCCAGTTTATTTGTGAATTTATTTATTTATTTTTAGCTCCCACAAATAAGTGAGAACATGTGATATTTCTCTTTCTGGACCTGACTCATTTCACTTAATTTAATTCTCTCTAGGTCCATCTGTGTTGTTGCAAATGGCAGTATTTCATTCTTTGTTATAGCAGAGTAGTATTCCATTGTGTAGATATACCACATTTTCCATATCCACTCATCTGATGATGGACATTTGGGCTGGTTCCAACTCTTGGCTATCGTAAATCGTGCTGCAGTGAACATTAGAGAACAGGTATATCTTCAACTTTATGATTTCCATTCCTCTGGGTATATTCTCAGCAGTGGGATAGCTGGGTCATATGGTAGATCTACCTGCAATTGTTTGAGGAACCTCCATACCATTTTCCATAGAAGCTGCACCATTTTGCAGTCCCACCAACAATGTACAAGAGTTCCTTTTTCTCTGCAACCTCGCCAGCATTTATCGTTCAGAGTCTTTTGGATATTAGCCATCCTAATTGGGGTGAAATGGTATCTTGGTGTGGTTTTGATTTGCATTTCCTAAATGCTGAGTGATGCTCAGCATTTTTTCATGTGTCTGTTGGCAGTTCATATATCTTCCTTTGAGAAATGCCTATTTAGCTCTTTTGCCCAATTTTTAATTGGGTTACCTTTTTTTGTTGTTGTTGTAAAGTTATTTCACTTCCTTATATATTCTGGATATTAATCCTTTGTCAGATGTATATTTTGCAAATATTTTCTTCCACTCTGTTGGTTGTCTTTTAACTCTGTTAATTGTTTCTTTAGCTGTGCAGAAGCTTTTTAGTTTGATATAATCCCATTTGTTTATTTTTCCTTGGTTGCCTGTGCTTTTGGGGTCATATTCATGAAGGCTGTGTCCAGTCCTACTTCCTGAAGTGTTTCTCCTATGTTTTCTTTAAGAAGTTTTATTGTTTTGGGGTGTATATTTAATTCTTTAATCCATTTTGAGTTGATTTTAGTATATGGTGAGAGGTATGGGTCTAGTTTCATTCTCCTGCATATGGATATCCAGTGATTGCAGCACCATTTGCTGAAGAGGCAGTCTCTTCCCCAGTGTATAGGCTTGGTGCCTGTGTCAAAGATCAGATGGCTGTAGGTGTGTGGGTTGATTTCTAGATTCTCTATTCTATTCCATTGATCAGTGTGTCTATGTTTATGCCAGTACCATGCTGTTTTGGTTATTACAACTTTGTAGTTTAGTTTAAAGTCAGGTAGTGTTATGCCTCCAGCTTTATTTTTTATTTATTTATTTATTTTTTGCTCAGAATTGCTTGTGCTACATGTGGTCTTTTGTTATTCTATATAAGTTTCTAGATAGTTTTCTTCCATTTTTGAGAAATATGTCATTGGAATTTTGACGGGGATTGCATTGAATTTGTATATCACTTTTGGTAGTATGGACATTTCCACAATGTTGATTCTTTCAATCCAAGAGCATGGGATATCTTTCCATCTTCTTGTGTCCTCTTTAATTTCTCNATTTTAGTATATGGTGAGAGGTATGGGTATAGTTTCATTCTCCTGCATATGGATATCCAGTGATTGCAGCACCATTTGCTGAAGAGGCAGTCTCTTCCCCAGTGTATAGGCTTGGTGCCTGTGTCAAAGATCAGATGGCTGTAGGTGTGTGGGTTGATTTCTAGATTCTCTATTCTATTCCATTGATCAGTGTGTCTATGTTTATGCCAGTACCATGCTGTTTTGGTTATTACAACTTTGTAGTTTAGTTTAAAGTCAGGTAGTGTTATGCCTCCAGCTTTATTTTTTATTTATTTATTTATTTTTTGCTCAGAATTGCTTGTGCTACATGTGGTCTTTTGTTATTCTATATAAGTTTCTAGATAGTTTTCTTCCATTTTTGAGAAATATGTCATTGGAATTTTGACGGGGATTGCATTGAATTTGTATATCACTTTTGGTAGTATGGACATTTCCACAATGTTGATTCTTTCAATCCAAGAGCATGGGATATCTTTCCATCTTCTTGTGTCCTCTTTAATTTCTCTCAGCAGTAGTTTGTAGTTCTCCTGTTAACAGAAATAGTAAGACTGGTCTTTATCTCCTAAGTGCACTTCTGCACCTCTAACTATGCCAGGTAGTAGTAAGTACTCAAATAATACTTGATGAACAAATGGATGAAGGAATCTGTTTCACTGTCTATTTATATAGTTTATTACTGAATAGTACTCCATGTTATGAATGTACCACAGTTTGTTTAAAGATTTATCCATTAAAGAACATATGAGCTGCTTCGAATATTCTAGTTATTATAATAAAGCTGCTATGAATGTTTATGTACAGGTTTTTTTTTTGTTTTTTTTTAATTTTTTATTTTGTCAATATACAATGTATATGATTATTATGGCCCACCACCGACACTTCCCGCCCTCCTCCCTCTCTCCCCTCCCCCCCAAGAATGTCCTTTCCGTTTGTTTGTTGTAACAACTACAAAAAAAGTATAGTTGTTATATCTTCTTCCCCACCCCACACCCCCCGGGTTTTGTGTGTGTATGTGTGTGTGTGTGTGTGTGTGTTTGTGGGTAAATTAATTTGTTTATTATTATTATTATTTTTTTTCTTTTTCTTTTAGCTCCCACCAATAAGTGAGAACATGTGGTATTTCTTTTTCTCTGCCTGACTCGTTTCACTCAATATTATTCTCTCAAGGTCCATCCATGTTGTTGCAAATGGCAGTATTTCATTCGTTTTTATAGCTGAGTAGTATTCCACTGTGTAGATATACCACATTTTCCGTATCCACTCATCCAATGATGGACATTTGGGCTGATTCCAACTCTTGGCAATTGTAAAGAGTGCTGCAATGAACATTGGGGAACAGGTATACCTTCAACTTGATGATTTCCATTCCTTTGAGTACATTCCCAGTAGTGGGATAGCTGGATCGTATGGTAGATCTATCTTCAGCTGTTTAAAAAAAGTTTAATGAAACTAGAGAAAGTCTACCTCCAGCAGGGGAGCGAGGTCAACACCAACAAGTAGTAAGTCGTGTTCCAAGGACGTGCCCTTGATGGGAAGCCAGGAGGAGGCTCTTTCCATCTGTGGCTGTCCTCCCAAGTGCACATCACCTTATCTAGTCATGATGAAGGCAGCGGGCAAATCCCATTGAGGGACAGTCTACAAAATACCTGAGCAGTCAGTGATCCTCAAAGTCGACATGGAAAACAAGGAAAGTTTGAGGAACAGTCACAGACACCAAGAGATGCCTAAGGAGACATCACAACTAAATGTAAAGTGGTATCTTAGATTTTGATGAATATAAGCTTTACTTCTTCTGGGAGAAATGGCCAACACTGTATGTTCTGGGTCATATGGTAATTGGATATAAGAATGTACCAAAACTGCCCAACTGTTTTTTCAGAATGGCTGTACCATTTTGCAATCCAATCAGCAATTAATGAATAATTCAGTTTCTCTGCATTCTCTTTGATGTTCTCTTTATTAATTTTTTTTATTTTAACTATTTTGATAGTTATGTAATGATATCTTATTTTGCTTTTAACTTGCATTTCCCTAATGCAAGTAAACACAGGAAATGTATGTTTTCTTCATTAAAATGTCTTCATATATATTTTGTCCATTTTCTAATTGCATTGTTGTTGTTATTCTTATGTTGCACTTTAAGAGTTCTTCATTAATTTTGGACATTAGTCCTTTGTTGGATATGTGGCTTGCAAATATTTTCTCTCAGTTTGTAGCTTGTCTTTTCATCTTCTTCATAGGGCCTTTCAAAGAGCAAAAGTTTTCAATTTTGATGAGATTCAATTTTCCTTCTTTTATAAATTGTACTTTCAGTGTCAAGTCTAAGAACTTGTTGCCTAACCCTAGATCCCCAAATTTTCTCCTGTCTTTTATTCTGTTAGTTTTACATTTAAGTCAGTTATATAAATATTTAATATATATTATGTATTTACATTAGCTATGAAGTGTAGGTAAAAAAAAATTTTTTTGTGGGGGCTATCAATGTCCTATTGCTTCAGCCATATGTGTAGAAAAGTTTATTCTTTTTTTATTGAATTATCTTATATATCTGTCAAAATCAATGTGCATGAATGTATTTATTAGAAAAGAAGAAATATCTAAAATCAATAATCTAAGTTTCCACTTTAGTAAACTAGAAAAAGAAAAGTAAATTTAATCCAAAGTAAAAATAAGAAAAGGAATAAGAAGGATTGGAGCAGGAATGAATTAAATTAAAAACAGGAAATCAACAGAGGATAAAACCCAAAAGATAGTTTTTTGAAAAGATCAATAACTTTGATAAGCTTGAAGCCAGGTTAACTAAGAATAAAAAAGATATGACACAAATTACTAATATCAGAAATGAGAAAGGGAGCATCACTACAGATCCACTAGACATTAAAAGGGTAATAATAAAGGGATAGTATGAAAAACTCTGCTCACAAGTTTAATAACCTATTTGAAACAGACCAATTCTTTGAGAGACACAAGCTGCCAAACTCATATAAGAAGTAATAGACAATCTGAATAGGCTTATATCTATTAAAGAAATAGAATCAATAATTAATAATCTTCCAAAACAAAAAAAAATTGGTTCACTGGTGAATTCTACCAAATATTTAAGGAAGAAATTGTATTAATTGTACCAATCTGTTCCAGATGATAGAAATAGAGGAAATACTTCCTAACTCGTTCTATGACTTCAGCATTGCCTTAGTATTAGAACCAGACAAATACATTAAAGTAAAGAACACTGCAGACCAAGATCTCTAATGAACGTAGATACAAAAATTCTTAGCAAAATATTATCAAATTGAACCCAACAATGTATAAAAAGAATTATATACCACAACCAAGTTGGATTTATACCAGGTATGCAAGGCTGGTTCAACTGGTGAAAATAAAGTAATACAATCCATCATGACCACAGGCTAAAAAATAAAAATTACATGGTCATATCAATAGATGCAGAAAAAGCATTTGACAGTCCAACACTCATTCATGATAAAAAAAAATTCTCAGTAAACATGAAATAGACAGGGACTTCTTTGACTTGATAAAAAAACATCTACAAAAACATACAGCTAGGATCATAACTTAACAGTGAGAAACTCAAAGTTTTCCCATTATGGTGAGGTATAAGGCAAAGATGTCTCCTCTCATCAGTCCTTTTCGACATTGTACTGAAAGCTCTAGCCAATGCAATAAGACAAGACAAGACAAGAAAAGAAAAGAAAAGTTACCTGGATTGTGAAAAAAGAAATAAAAATGTCTTTGTTCACAAATGACATAATAATCTATGTAGAAAATCCCAGAGAAACAATAAAAAGACTGCTGGAATTAATAAGCATTTATAGCAAGATTGCAGTAAACAAAGTTAATCTACAAAAATCAATTGCTTTTTATATACCAGCAATGAACAAGTAGAATTTGAAATTAAAAACATAATACCATCTATATTAGCACCAAGAACAAATGAAATAAATTATCTAGGAATAAATCTCACAAAACATGTTCTAGATCTATATGAGGAAAATTACAAAACTCTCATTAATGGAATCAAAGAACCAAAAATATTGAGAAATATTTCATGCTTGTGAATAGGAAAACACAATATTGTCAAATTGTCGGTTCTTTCCAACTTAATCTATAGATTGATTGCATTCTCAATCAAAATCTCAGCACATAATTTTGTGGACATCAACAAACTGATTGTAAAGTTTATATGGAGATGCAAAAGACTCAGAATACCCATACAATATTAGAGAAGAACAAGGCTTGAAGACTGACACTACCCAATGTCAAGACTTACTATAAAACTACAGTAATTGTGACAGTGTAGTATTGGCAAAAACACAGGCAAATAGACTTGAAACAGAATAGAAAGCCCAGTAATAGACCACCACACACAAAAAAACACCTGACTTTGACAAAGGAGTAAAGGAAATACAAGGGAGCAAAGATTGTCTTTTCAGCAAATTGTGCTGAAACAACTAGATATCCACATGCAAAAGAAAAATAAAATGGAAAAAAAGAAAAAAAAATAGTCACAGACTTTGCACCCATCAAAAAATTACTTCAGAATATATCATAGACATAAATGTAAAATATAAAACTCCTAGGAGATAACATAGGAGAATACCTAGATGACCTTAGGTTTGGAAATAACTTTTTAAATACAACACCAAAGGCAAGATCCATAAAAACACAACTAATGAGCTGGACTTTATTAAAATTAAAAAACTTCTGCTTTGTAAAGTTGATGTCAAGAGAATGAGAAGACAAGCCACAGACTGTGATAAAATACTTGTGAAAAACACATCTGATAAATAACTGTTATTCAAATTATACAAAGAAAACTCTTAAAATTCAACAATAACAAAACAAAAACCCAGTTAAAAATTAGACCAGAGACCTTAACTGACACCTCACCAAAGAAGATATACCAATGGCTGCCAAACATATGAAAAGAGGTTCCACATCATATGTAATCAGGGAAATGTAAACTGAGATAACGAGGCACCACTAAACACCTTTCAGAATGGCTAAAATCTGGGACACTGACAACACCAAATGGTGGTGAAAATGCAGAGTAACAGAAGTTCTCAGTCATTACTGGTAAGACACAAAATGGTATAGCCACTGTCATAGTCAGGGTTCTCCAGAGAGACAGAACCAACAGTACATGTTTATAATTATATGAGAGGGGATTTATTTGGGGAATTGGCTCTCATGATTATGAAGAGGAGTCACTGACAGGCTGTCCTCAAACTGGACGTTGGCTTACATCAATTTGAAAATAATTGGCTCACTCCAAGTGTGAGGGCTCAGTCTAAGACCAAAGACCTCAAAACTAGGGAAGCTGATGGTGCCATTGGTGTAAGTATTGGAACCCGGAAGCTAAAGAGTTTGGAGCTTTGATGTCCATGAACAGGAGAGAAGAGTATATCCCAGCTCCAGCAGTTAGAGAGATTTGTCTTTTTCCTCCATTTTTGTTCTCTCCAGGTCGACAGCAAATTGGATGGTTCCTGCCAATATCGAGGGTAGATCTTTCCCACCCAGTCCACTCAGGCTCTGATGCTAATCCCTTCTGGAAACACCCTCACGGATACACCTAAAAAAGATAGCTTTACCAGTTTTCGATATTCCTTAATGTAATCAAGTTGACACCTAGAGTTAATCATTACAGACACATTGGAAGACAGTTTAGCAGTTTTAACAAAACTAAGCATAGTCTTACCATACAATCCAACAATCATGCTCTTTGGTGTTTACCCTAAGGAGGAGAAAACTTATGTCCACACAAATAACCTGCACATGGATGTTTATAGCAGCCTTATTTATAATTACCAAGACTTGAAATCAACCAAAATGTCCTTCAGTAGGTTGAATGGGTAAATAAACTGTGTTAAATGCAGGCAATAGAAAATTATTCAGTGCCAAAAAGAAATGACCTATCAAGCCATGAAAAGACCTGGAGGAACCTTAAGTACATATCACTATGTGAAAGAAGCCAATCTGAAAAGGCTATACGAGGGTGCTTCAAAAAATTTGGAAAAAAAAAATAGAATTAAAAGACAACATGAATCTTTCCATGAACTTTTTGAAGTACCCTCATATACTATATGATTCCAACTATATAACATTCTGTAAAAGGCAAAATTAGAGAGACAGTAAAGGGGTTGATAGTGGAGGGATAGGGGAGGGATGAATACACAGAGAACAGAGGATTTTTAGGGCAGTGAAAATGCTCTGTACAACACTATAATGATGCATACATGCTATTATGCATTTGATCCAACCCATAGAACGTACAACACCAAGAGTGATTTCTAAGGTGCTATGGACTTCAGATGATTATGATGTGTCACTGTGGGTTCCTCAACTGTCGCAGATGTACTATCTGCTGAGGGATATTGATGATAGGGGAGGTTGTACATGTGTGAGGCAGGAAGTATATGGGAAATCTTTGTACCTTCCTCCCCATTAGGCTGTGAACCTAAAATTGCTCTAAAAAATAAAGTCTTTGAAAAATCAGTTGGTCATAATTTTAAGGACGGGAGCTTAAAAAATATCAGCAGTTGGGCCCCATCCTAAACTATTTAAATTGGAATTCATGAGCATGACCCTGTATCTATGTTTTTTAATGTTTTTCATGTAATTCTAACATGTGGTAAGGTTTGAGAACAATTTTTACAATCAAATCCAATGACTCACTTTCTCCAAAGCAGAAGCATTACTTTCTATTTCTCTCCATTTGTTCATTTTTTTCCTAAGTTTGTCATATTAAATACAGGACACCCAGTCAGATTTAAATTTTGGATAAACAATGAATATGTTTCCCTCCTTTTGCAATTGTCCTTTTCTGCTTTTGCAAGGGTCAGCCTATTACCAGTTCTTCAAGTTCCAGTCCAAATAATGGGATGACTTTCATCTTACCTAGAGAGCCAGTGATTTCTCTCTTTTCCATGCTTTTATAGCATCATATTGCTCCCTCTCCTGAAGCACTTGTCTTGTTTCCATCCTATAGTTGTGTTATATCTAGTTGGCTTCAGGTTTTATCCCAACATTTGTTTCAATTATGCTGACTCCAAGAGTCCTTCATAACACTTAGTACTAAAAAACCTCAAATAAGGGTGAACGACTATCCTGTCTGCCCCGTGCTAGCCTGGTTTTAGTATTGAAAGTCTGGTGCTCTGGTAAGCATTGAGCATACCAGGATGGTTAGTCACCCTACTTCACATCCATTAGAAGCTTAGCAGAGGTTTAGAAAATATTTGTCAAATGTACAGCTTCAAATATATTTGAGCATCAAACCAATAATTCAATGGCAGCTTTTAAATATACAGATTAATAGACATGATCTTCTCCTTCCTACTCCATCTGAATATTATCTAAAGATGCTGGAGGGCTACCCACAGAGCAGCCTCTATATTTAATTAGGAGACAATATTAGTTAACCATATGCAACAAATACCGTCTCCACCGTCATAATTTACTGTAAAGTCTAACTTTATTGCTAATGCCCTTTGTTTGTATTAACATGAACCTTATCCAGATGCTGAAAAACAAGTTGGATAAAAAGTACACGTGTTAGAAATTAATTATTTTCAAATTGAAAAATAAATAAGCTTCCCTGAAGTAGTTATGTCAATTATTTCTTAAAAGAAATATGGCACTAAAGACTCTGGTTATTTTGAATTGTATGTCAGACTTTTCTTCTTACAAAAATAAACTCATTACTCTGTTCTGGTCTATCGAATAACACAGGTTTCTTTCAAATATTGTGCAATCCTTTGTTCAGTTCTGGACTAGTATTGCTTTAGATCGTGTAGCAAATCTCACGAAAATGTGCACTAATAAATGATACTGGGGATTCCATTCATATGTCACAAGCTGCTTGTTTTTCATTTGCCTGGTTTTATCACTTTTTAATGATTTGTCACATGTTCTAAAAGACCATGCAATTAATCTTACATAGGTTCAGTAAATTAGCCTGTAAATAATGTAACAAATCATTAAATTGAAAAGCAAACTCAAAGCATTTAAAAATAAATCCATCATATTGCATTAAAAACCCTAAAGTGTGAATGACAGTAAACTAAGTACAGCAAGAATGGAAGACATTTCCATCTTAAAAGGGAAAATAAAAAAGTGTGCAAAGTGTAGACTCCCTAAGATTAAGCAGGGACGATTTTGTTGTTGGTTAAAGTTTGAGCCTTAACTTTGGCTTAAGGAATAAGGCACTTGGATAGTTGCTCAGTAAGTGAGGGACCCTGCTGTTGGCTGGTTTTAGACCCTATTCCACTGAACTTCACTCTCACTTTCTCTCTGGTTTCGATATGCAGCCATTATAGATATTTTGTTAGGGCAGGGATATATGCATTATTTTCTACTTCATTGATGCAATTTTTCCCAAGGAACTTTAATCTCTTTGGAGAAAGTTTATGTAAAAGGAAACATTTCAGTTCCCAATAGTCTGTGTAGAGCAGAATTTCCCAACCTTGGTAATAGTGAAGTTCTGGGACAGATACTTCTTTGTTGTGGAGTTGTCCTGTGCACTTGTCAGATGTTTAGCATCATCTCTACCTTCTACCCACTGCATCTTACTAGCACTCCCCCGTTGTGACAAAGAAAAATGTCTGCACACATTGCCATACGTCTTTGGGTGGAGAAGAGGGGACAAAATCGTATCTGGCTGGGAGCCAGAAAAGTTGGGATGACTTGCTATGTCTTAATATTATTAAAAATATATGAGAGAATCAGTTTGATTTAGTTTTCTCCATATTTAAAAATTAGAGCAGAGTTGTCATATAGACAGTTTTTATATAGACAGTTCAAACACACCACATTGTCTTTTAAAATTATCCAGAAATATTAGAAATGGTCTTCATACAATTTTCTTTATTGATCTAGTACATAGATTTATGGCTTGGCTGGTAAAATACAGTATTCAAATGTGATACAATATGATAAAGTGGTTATTTACTGTTTATCCTAACTGGGACAGTGTTTTTAGCAAGAAACACTTCATATCCTTAAAGGCAAAACTGTGTGGGTTTCCCAAAGATCTCTAGATTGCCTTAGACTGTTGTGAAATGATCATCCCTGAGTTTGTCTAGACACTCCATGATATATTCTAAATGAGTTTGAATACATATTTTAAGGATCATACTCTTTCCTGTTTGCAACATATTATAAACTTTTAAGAGAAAGTTTATTTTTCCAGCCAGTTGCTTTTCACAGTGTGTTTCAAAACCATGAACTATACCATTTGAAAGTTTTAATGGCCTGACATCAAATATTGAACTGACTTTTAAAAATAGTGTGTTATGGAATTGAAATAAAAGATCATGGCTTCATGTAGACCTCCTACTAAACATTAGTGTGACATTTCTTCATATTTAAAGTGCTTCCTGAATGTCTGGTGGAAAAGACAATAGAAATTAAAAGTTAGTATCTCAGTAATATTTTCATAATCCCTTGAATGATGAAATAGCTCTGAAGGGGAAAATTGGAAATTAGGTAAAACCTTTACAAAGGTTTCATTTTGTTCCAATTCTTGTCTCAGTAAACAAGGCATCCTAATCTCTATATCATCTATGAGTATAAATAAAACAAGAAAAAAATCTATGTACAAGTATAAGTCTCTAAAAGTAAGGGAATAACTTATTTGCTCTGCTTTTTTTTCCGCTTTAAGAAATACAAGTATACTTCAAAAATTTCATGGAAAATTTGTATTATCTTTCAATTCTATTTTTCCATGAACGTATTGAAGTACCCTTGTAGTGAGGCTGGATCTGGTCTTTTGAAAACTCCAGTAATAAATATATCATATAAAGTGAGGTTAATGTAGTTGCCACCATGTTCAGAATCTTGACTCACATAAGTAAACTGATAATATGATATCTTACAGAAGTCACCTTCATGTACTTAACATTAAAAATCAGTGTTTTAAATCAGATTCATGTAATTATGAAAAAAAAATTGGTTAAGTACCCTATAGGTTGTTAAAATAAACATGCCTACATCAAACATTGACAGTAATTGACACAATTTTATTGACTGAAAAAGCACTAAGATTTACAGTGCTTTGAAGTGTATTGCTAATTACCTGTCACATCAGAGTGATTAGAAAACATTTACATAGCCAAGATTAGTTGCAAAAAAGCCAGTAAGCAATGAATCTATGAATTCGTGAGGAAAAAAATACCTATTCATATATATATACACATGTGTACCATGTACGTATAATGTGTATACATGTACAATATGTATGTATAAGTATGTAGCTATATATTGTATATATAAATAATATGTGTTTACCACTTTATATCTATCATAAATCTATATGATTTATATATAGAGAGAGAGAGAAAGAGAGAGAGAGAAAGCAAAAGAGCGGTCCAAATACGAGAGGATTCTGGAACAGAATTCACCAAGGGTTTCCTTCAACATCAGAGAGTCTCAGAGTAAAAGTTTCCTTGATCATTGTAAGTTGAAGGACCGCATGCTAAGTCAACCTGTTGGCCATAACCAATGTATATTAACTTATTAAATATCGTGAAATATCCTGCTGACATCTCAGAATATTTTGTTTTACTTTGTGTAATAAATTGTATAGATATAGATATTCATAAATTCTTTTTCCCTCCTAATTGACACCTTTTAGTGTCATACAGAACTGCTGTTTTGAAGAACAAACCTGGGGAAAATGTTTGTTTCCAGTCATATTAGATTGGAATATCATCATATTTTCTATTAGTCTGTATGGATTGACATAGTCTTAAATTTGGAATCAGAGGACCTAGGTTTTAGTTCTCTAATTCAAAATGATTGACTTTCGGAAACTCAGATTTTTGTGAGGATGTCCGGGAAATGAGATACTGTTTATGAAAACCCTTTATAATCTTTAAAGTGCTTTACTAATGTTAATTTTTATTAGCTATTATCAAACTCAAACTAAGAGGCTCTAAAATGTTACCTGTATCACTTAGATTTCTTAAGCCATATAATGACCTATTGCTTAATTCCTTTCCGTTAATGCTTGGGCCTCCCTCTTGCAAAACAGCAAAAAACAGTTAAACGCTCCAATTCCTAAGAGGCTGAGCACTTCTACAAACAACAGTCAGAACAGGGAAAAAAGAAAATTAACGGGTTTCTGTTAATGACTCATATTAGGCCTCTTTGGTGGTCTAAAGCAATGGATTACATCTTTTTATCATTTCTTCCATCTGCCTGTCACAGTACTACTAGGGTGATTGCTGGTTTTGTTGTTAAAAATGTCACCCCCCATTTTTTCAGAATCTTTAAAAGTAAACACAGGAAAAGTGGTGTATACCTGTCATTTAGATCAAATAAAACAAAGGTCGATGGAAATACATTTCTCATTTGAAGAGGCTCCCCTGCTGATTTTGTTTATCAGAAAATGGCAAGTTTTTGTTCCTAATGGACTGAAATTTAAATAAAATCTGACCCTGGAAATAAAAGCAGCCATTATGATAAAATAAAATTATATACTTTGGAGGAGAAATTGAATTAGAATGCTGGCTTTCTTTGGTTAAATTCTTTTACATAAGGAAATGAGCAAGAGAGAAAACTGTTGGATAAAGTGAGCTTTTAAAAAATCAATAATTACTTCTAATTTACTTTTAAAAACTTTGTTCCAGACTTCACAGAGTATCATGAATTATACTGAAATTTCTCTATTTTCTTACACAAGAGTTTAAAGCCAAAAGGCAAACTGATTTGCATTTTGGTAATTCTTTTCAGCAAACAGAATTTTCAGAAGAACCAGGATTTTTAGATCTTAAGCTGAACTATTTTTTAAAAATGAAATCATTTAAAGATAAAACAGCATTGGTTATAACATGCTTTAAAATGAAGAAAATATTACAGCACTTATAGAGTTACATTTGTTTCTAAAATTTATCTGGAAGGGGAAAAAAAAGGCTCTGACCATCACATGATTTCAGTAAGAGTCCTTAAAAGTTCAATGATGAGCCTTTCAAAATCATCACTCTTTTTCTCAGTTTGCTCATTTTGACAAAATATATTTTTATTTCCATCACATCCAGGGGAAAATTTCTGAATTGATGAATACAGAAAGGCGATTTTTATATTGAGGCTCTTACTTTAAATTTAATTGATGTTGAAAAAAATCAAAGTGTATATTTGCCCTTTGAATAGGTATGTCTTGTCTGCCCCTTAGATACGTAAAGTATTTATGGTAGTTGTCATGGAGAAGATAGGAGTAATAAAGTCATCGACTTCCACCTTCCACAGCTAACAAAGAGTTTAAAAGAACATCCAGTCCTAAGTCTATTTTTGGGGGGTGCGTGTGGGAAAAACTAACATTTGGCCATATTAAATTATTTATCTAGAGCCTTCCTTATAATTATGACACAGATAAGAATAGAGTCAGCAAAATGTAGTAGAAAGAAACAGTCTCTGTAGTCGGATAGGTCTGGGAACAAAACCCAACTCCCCCATTCATTAATTGTGACAATTTGTAGAAGATGTTCAACTTCTTAGAATCTCAGCCTCATTTCACAGTATTTTTCCCATAGGATTGTCTTGAGGATTAGAAAGGATAATGCTTAAAAAATTGCCTGGCATGTAATAAATGCTCATCGGAGTTAATAAGCAAATATCTCTGGAATAAGTAGTATGTATCAGGCTTTGTTCTAGGTGATGCAGGTATTATAGAGAAAAAAATAATGACTTTATTTCTACTCTCATGAGACTTACGTTCCCATGGTTTGGATGAATGAGACAAAAAATAAAAAGAGAAAGATTATTTTAGAGCCAGAATAGTACTAGGAAGGCCATACACTAAATATAGTGATAGTAGGCATGTACTTTTCATATGGTTGTCAAGGAAGAAGTCTCTCAGTTGGAGACAGATAAACAGGACATGAATGGTTAAAAAGTACTGATCAGGCCGGCCCGGTGGCGCACTGCTACAGTGCACTGCTTGGGAGCTCCCGCTGAGGGTTCGGATCCCACATACAGACCGGTCCCACATACAGAACGGTTCCCGCTCACTGGCTGAGCGAGGTGTGCGTGTGACACCGAGGGTTGCGATCCCGTTGCCGGTCCCGGTCCGGTACAGGCGCAACACTGAGGGTTGCGATCCGTTGCCGGACATGAAAAAAGACAAAAAGGAAAAAAAAAAAGTACTGATCACAGTTGAGTTGAGCATGGCTTGAAAGAAGCAGCCATGGTAGCTGTTCATAGACTGTAGTTCTATAAATTCCCTTAACAGTGTTTCTTCAACTATTCTGTTATGCCCCTATGAAAGAGTACTAAATGCAGTGTTTTATGCATTTCAATGCTTGTTTTGAATTTATTTATTTATTGGAGATAAATTGGGCAGCACCTGAAATTAGGTAAACATTTTGATAGCCTGGAAGTTTACTCTGTTTGATTACTGTAACTAGATGAATAAGATTTGATGATATGAACAGTGAAGTACTTCTGAGTTCTCATCTGAAAAGGCACACCTTTGGCCTCTGAGAGAATAGAGTACAAAAGGCATTTATATAAAATCACTGCAGAATGTCATTTACATGACACACTGAGTATTTTAAAGGAAAGGGGTATTAAAGCACCATCCAGTTTCTCCCTTTCTATTTTCAATAATTTAATCAAAAGACTGTGTCCATACCTTGCTTAGGAAAACCTAAAACCATCTAGATAAACTCTATAGTGATATCTGAAGAGTCCAAAATAAACACAGTGGAATTTGAGGGTGTTTAGAATCAGGTATTTTTGGATACCAGCAGACATAATTTTTGGAGTTCATTCCCCAATCTGTGTCTTATTCTTATATCCTAATGAATCTCCTGATTCACAAGCATTGGTATATTTCCAAGAGTTGTATCTGGCTCTACAGGAATCTTCAAATCCTTACTTTTGCATGGCAGAGAGAGAAAACTGTTCAATAGGGTATACTGAGCTGAGGAAATATCCCATTGTTTCCTGTTGAGAGGAAATTACACAATTCTGGGAAAACAGGCAATTTTCATTATACTGTGATAAAAGATTCAAAGTTATAATTTGTTTTCTCCCAAGATTTTTGTTTGCAAAATGCAGGGGGGATAAAAAGGCAAACACTCTAAACTTCATGGAATATATTCCATCTGCTTTAGAGGAGGAAGGGGATCAAATACACGTAAAGTCCACAGGACTAAATGTTGACAAGCGCAAAAGAAGAGCCTCCTCACCTCTGTGACCAGATTTGTTTGATGATTTTAATCTATAGCTTATGAATTCCTTAGGATCCACAGAAAACACTACAGCTAATCCAATTAGCTAATGCCTAAAATGCTTTCCCTGCGGATTCTGCTGGTTTCCAACGTACTTTCTCAAAACCCAGTACATGTGCATCAATCAATTCTCCTTGTGTGCATCCAAACTGGATATGCTCAGTTCGCTTCAAAATGGACCATCTTTCTCTCCCCACTCTGACTCACATGACCCATTCCTAATGAATAGATTCTTATGGCCAACATTTTAAAGAGCCATCCTTCTGTGTGTGCAGTTAACACATTTTCGAATGCCAATTGGCATATGTGTCTTCCTGTGGGGTAATTAGGCATGCAAATGTAGTAATTGCACATGCAAATTTGTCAGACCAAAAAAGATAGGAGGTTTCAAACCTTGGTCTCAGCACGATCTCTCTCTTTACATTTGTCTGGGAACTCCCTTCATGTGAAGCCAAGACTCAGGATGGGGTTTTCACTGTTTATCTTTGGCTACTTCAGTGATTTTTGTATTTATTATATTTCAGAAATTTAATGGTGGTTTTCTGTTTGTTTGTTTGCCAATTTTAAGATGTGTACTTTTCTTTATGCTTTATGTTGAAAACCACTCGGTATAAACCGTATGGAGCTGGAACATTGCTAAGGGGAAGTTTACTTGATGATCAGGACTTGGGTGAGGTCTGTACTGTTAAGCTTGCTACGGAATTGCTGTATGAGTTTTGGGAAAATGAGTGCAATGAGAATCAAGAGGCCATAGTTCACATCCCAGCTCTGTCACTAGTTCTGAGACCTTGAACATGCTCTCTAATCTCTCTGAGTTACAATTTTCTGGTTGTAATAGGCAGAATTTTGTGATTGTCTTCTTTTGTTTTGACATTATCCTGTGGTTCTCTTATAATTAAAAAAAAATTCTATGAACTATATCAAAGGTCATGTTTTCTGGTAATTTTTCTTTGGACATGGAGGGTTGAGATTCTTCAGTGGTACATCAAGATATCCTCTAAGTGGTAAGGTCCTGACCTTACCAGGTACTTAGACTTTTCAAACATTTCAGATGCTTTCTTTATTCAAGCCTCTGACCCCTGAATTCTATCCATTTTCTGTTCTTTGGGGCTTCATCGGTTTGGTTCATAATGGTTACCCTTGAGAGGAACCTTCATATAAGGTTTTCGTGAGTCAGTTACTAAATGTGCTTTGGTGTCACATATATATCTGTGCTGGACAGGACCTTAAGGATCATCTGGTCCAGTACTTCATTTTGCAGAAAGGTTAACAAGGGCCCAGCTAACTACTTAATCTAATTATTTCTCTCCTCTCTCTTTTATTATTTATTTTTTTCTTGATTTGATCTTATCTCAGAAGGCAACTGCCTCTAGGGACCATGCTTCTTTCTGGGGGAGTTGGGTGGGGTTTACGATTTTTCCAGTGTTTGTTTTTATTGTTTCAGTCTAAATACAGACTCTTAGCTATTTTGTCCTATTGTGACTCCTTTATTATCATGAGCTTCAAAACATTAGTCTTCATTGGATCAAAGCTGCCTAAATATATCCGATTCACCAAGATTACAGCCTGAATCATAAACGTTTGTAATATTAATACAGAAATTATTTTCTTTTAATGTATACACATTTGGTTGTGATAACATCCCATTAGAATTTAACTTTGAAAAGTACTTTTTAAATATTAATTTAAAAAATGTATTCAAGATATTAACACTTCTATTTTGAACACTCAAGGAATATTCACATTAATGCCATCCTAGGGTTTTGTCCTGATGTCATAGATGCTGTTTTGATCTATGCTTTCTAGATTTGAAAAACCTACCGCATACTAGCTGTTTTTATCATGTTTGTTTAAAAGTAATAGCATCAAATCCAGGTCCTTTTGTTGCAAACCTTCTCTAGCCAATCAACTCTAGTAAATAAGGAATTGATCAGAAGAATAGTGGTAATCTGTAAAATACAAGTTGTGGAAGATGTGGCCCAGGTTTATAGGAGCTTCCTATCGCTGGGGTCGCAAGGTCTCAACTGCTTTCTGTGAATAAATTTCATTCTCCTTTCTCCCAAACATTTTTCTCTGCAGTTCCTTAATTTTGACTGATATGAGGAATACTTTGCCATGATTTTGCACACACTGTCCTATGTGATCGAGTCCTCCATTCTCTCCCTGACTGGTCATTGCTGTTTTCCCGCTTGCCTCCCCCACTCCACTGTCCCTGGCCTCCTTGTTGATGTTTTTAGAACACACCAGGCTGACTCTCATTGTTTGTAGTTGCCTCTGCCTGGAGCTCTTCTTCATTATGTATTTGCTTGGATAAAGCTTTCATATATCCTTTAAAGCCTCTGTTGAAATGTCATCTTCCCAAATTAAAACTGCTACTTACCCCTACCCTTGCCAAAAATCCTGACTCCCCTTACCCAGCTTTTTTTTTCTTTGTTTCGTAGGATTTATCACTTTCTGATATATTGTATCATATCTTATTTATTAAGTCTATAGTTTATTATCTGTCTCTTCTATTAGATTGTAAGCAAGGGTATATGGGTCTTTATTTCTTTTATTTGCTGGTGCGCCCCCACTGCTTAAAAGGGTGCCTAGCATGTAGAAAGCTCTTAATAAATTTCTGCTAAATTAATGAGTAAATGATTCCATCTCTCTGTTCAACTCTACAGGATGTTAGAAATCCAGAACACCACAAATTGTCTTCTCAGTTTAAATTATCAACTGAAAAAAATATAATTCACTCTGCCGAACCAATAGAATTTTTTTTTCCTTTGGTGTCCAATTATGGTCAAATCTGTTAAGGCCAAAAGAACTGGACTTCCTGCCCCAGGTCCCATGCAGAAAGCTCTAAGAGGAGTGAAATATTCTCTGAGAAGTAAGTTGTGAGGGACATATACATATATGTCCATATTTCATTCATATATATATGAACGGAATATGTACACCAGGAAGATATGATGGAAATCTCTCTCTCTCACAATAATTAGCTGGGCAGAGTGAATCATATTTTTTTCAGTTGATAATAGTTGACTTAAGATATTTAAATAGGGATAAGGACTGATCAAATTCATATTTTGTTTAGTGACAGAACCAAAATAAATAGTACGTTAAAGACCCTGAGATGATTTAGTTGCAGTTATGTGTATACTGAATTGTACTTATTTCTAAAAATGTTATAAACACCTGAAAAGAATATTCACCTGGAAATTGAGAACTCCAAGTTCTAAACTTTGTTCTGTCACACTGTGTGTTCTTAGACAAGTCTTGTCACTTTGCTGGCCCTCAATTTCTTCAAACATAAAATGTGAAGGTTACAAAAGATGATCTTTACATTCTAGTATGATTCTGTAATTTATATCATTCCTACAAAAGAAGAAAATAATTAGTTCAGGCAATTTTATTAGCAAAATTAATGAACCAAATAATTTGTTTGTTGACCCATGACTTGTTAGATATCTATTTCCACAATGAGAGTTGTCATCCATCATCATCATTTTGTTGTACATGAAAATAAATCACAGCAATGGTGCTATTTGGAGAAATGCTTAAATGCATATTTTGTCAATGGTATCCTTGCTATGCTGATGTTTATGCTGTTGACACTTATGTAGTTGACACTGAACACAATTAAGTGAACAAGTGCATCTAGAGGAAAATGGAAGAGGAAATAAGCATTGAAAAAAAGGATACATGTATTCTCAGTTCCAACTTAATATCTTATCCCACATGGCTTCTTAATATAAATATCAATGAATGTATATTGTCTCCCCAACTAAATTTTATTATGTCTTAGACTTCATCTGACTTTAACCTAGAACATTTCCCTTAGGTGTGTCACTCACAGAAGATGTTAATAAGAATTTTACAATTTAATAGCAATGGAATAATATTCCATGAGATAATCATAACTCTGAAAGTGTATTTACAATGTGCTTTTTCTATTCCTGGATCCTTAACTACTGTTAACTAGGTTACGTGTGTATATTTTTTACATTCTTTTAGTCAGTCTTCCAATAAATATGTATTTAGCCCTGACAAGTGCTAAGCATTGGCTAAAACTACATAAATGATACAAAGTTCTTACTCAGGGAATTTGTATTCTAGTAGGTAAGTCTGAACTGTAAACATATATTAACCCTAGTCATACATTTAAAAAAAATTCTAGAAACAATGAAGAGGGATGTATTAGTCCATTTTGTGCTGCTATAACAGAATACCTGAGACCACATAATATATAAAGAATAGAGGTTTACTTGGGTTACATTTCTGGGACAGATCTGACACGGGTCTCAGGCTGCTTCTACTCTTGGTGGAAAATGGCAGGCAGCCAGAGAGTACAAGCAGATCACATGGTGAGAGGAAACAAGAGAGAGAGAGGGGTTCTTTTAAACAACCAGCTCTCATGGGAACTGATAGAGTGAGATCTCACTCAGGTCCCCCTCCCCCAGGGGGAGCATTAATCCATTCATGAGGGATCTGCCCACAGGACTCAAACAGTTCCCAACATTGCCACATTGGGGATCAGATTTCCACATGAGTTTTGGTGGGGACCACATATCCAAAATCTATCAAAGGATAAAGTTACTAAACTTTACTTAGCCATATTCCAAACAGAGGAGGTGATGCTTTCTTGGAACATATAAATGAAAGAAGCAAAGACTCACTCATTTAGATACAGGGAAAAGGCTGTTTTTGAAGTCGTTGACAGTGAGCAGGTTGAGCTCTCAGCATTTCAGTGCATGGAGTTCGTATGTGTGCATGGCGAAGTCAAGGGATGAAAAGTACTCACTGACAAGAGTGGAGTAAGCAGAGAGTTTTTAATGATCTTGCAGAAGAAGGAAAATTCTAATCAGTGGGTTAGCTTCTTCAGTTTTGCATCAAAAATTATCACTTTGGCAGGGTGTCAAGAATGTCTATTCAGAGTGTTTACAGATCAGTTAAGGCCATTGCTGAATCCAAGCTTTGTTCACTAAAACACTAGCTGAAACCAGTGTGCTTTTTGTTAAAAATTAAAGAAAGCAAAAGTTCTAAACAATCCTATCTTCATCCCACTGGAATCCCTGTGCATGCATACTATACTTATTTAAGTTTATCTTGTTAAATATTCTTTATTTTTAAGGCTAATAATTATCATTGTAATTATTAATCAAATTTAGTAACTGTTCATAAAGTTTTAAAGTATATAAGCTAAACCATTTTAATCATAATACCTATTATTTAATAATATAAAAAATGCTTTAAAAACCCTATTATCTTATTATTAGAATTCCTTCTTCTGACTCTTTCTTACATGCTGGTTTCCATAGGACAGTGATTGATTATCTCTTATTTTATGTGACTCAAGTTAAGTGGTAGAACAGAAGTGAGAAAGAGACAGGCCTTCTACCCACCTGAACGAAAGCTCCAAAGGAGTTCTGGACACCACTCAGGGGTAAAAAGAAAAATAAATCAGTAGGTTTGCACTTAGCTACAGTATCACATTTTAATAATTTCAAAATACAACACCTTTTCTTATTATTCCTCTTTCTGATTATTTCCTCAATATAGCTACTAAAAAACCAGGCTAGATTTATAATTTAGGAAATATTTCCTTAAATTTCTGCCAGGCAAGTATAATGCACAGACAGGGTTGAGATCCACTTGCAGTTCAATGTGGTTTCATCTCTCAACTTGAATAAAATTTACAACTCTCCTAAAAAGCCAGCATATAAACAAGTTCAGGTACGTTCTCACACCAAAACATTTTTGTCTGGCTTAGTGACATTCAGTAATTCCTAGTGATGATGATGATGATGATGATGATGATGATGATGATGATGGTGGTGGTGGTGGTGGTGGTATTGTTCTTGTTGTTCATGATGGTAATGATAGCAATTGTTATAAATTATATATTATTATATATTATGATATTGCCATCCTAATGGCAAACATTTACCCTTCTGCTTTTTTGCAAGCACACGTGTCTTTTTCAAAATCCAGTTTGGTGAGTGTCCATGAGCATGCTTAAACCATTATACAGTCTATTTTAAAAACCTGTCTTTTTCAACCATAATCCTAGCCAGAACAACAAAATATTAAAGTACCAATATAATGTTTCCACTTTTAAACCTAGTGTACATCGCATATGCAAACCTGTTATCGCAGGTTACTATTTTTTGATATGCCTTAGTTTTCACTTACCATAAATGGGATACACACGGTCAAGTAAATATTACCTCCTGTAAGGCCAAATATTTCCCACTGAGTGGGTTTTCCACACAGAGCATGCATGTGTATGTCTGTGTGTGCACTTTCATGTTGGTTTTAGTTTACATCTTTATTGTTCCCCTACTGCAGAAGATACTTATTGGAATGAAGCCCTCTTAACAGATATGAGAACCCCAAGGAGCCTGGAATGGTTTGGCAAAAAAAAAAAAAAAAGAAGAAGAAAAATCCTAAGCTTGCTGTTCAGTGGGGCTTTGCCAAGCCAACATAGCTCTAATTGCATCTTTCCACTGGCTTACTCTATCCAGTCCCCTCCTCTCCCCGCCTCTCCCTTCTTCCCAATAGTCTTTTGTGTGTATTGAAAAAATATGTTATTATAATGAATACTGTATGTTTACAATGAGTTTCAGAGGATTTGTTAGCCAAAAAGATGTAGTTTTTTTTTTATTATTAGTAGTAGCTTTCCAACGGAGATAATATTTATAGAATGGGCCTGTGTGTTTGCATTTTCAAAGGTAAATAAAATGAATAATATCCAAACATGATAATCAACATGTCAGTTTTCAATTCCGTTGGCATTTAGCATGAATGCTTGCTACATACTTATAAAGGGTAGGCATTAGTACCAACTCCCTGAAGAATGGTATTTTCAGCATTATCTCAATATGAACAATCTTCTTTTGTTTATAGAACCATCGGAGAAAAATGAAAAATTACAAATATATGCAATGTTTTCATCTATCTCTTTTGGCATTAAAATAGCTCTATACCTTTCTCTGCTGTTGTCTTATTCTCTGAGTAATAGAATATATTTGAAGGTGAGTTCTTCAGCATTTCTCTTATCTTCTGCATTCTCCAGGAGCTTTTTCTATTTGTTCATTAATTACTTCATCTGTTTTGTTTTTACTTGAGAAGGCCACATGATGCCCACCCCCTCCCAATTTTTCAGATGCACTTATATGTGATTGTTTAGATTCTCTGAGATACAATGAGAATTTTAGGTTACTGATTTTATAGGTTTGGGACTTTGATTAGAGTCAAGTACCCTGACCTTCTGTGTGCCACAGTGGA
Source organism: Galeopterus variegatus (assembly GCF_000696425.1). NCBI lineage: Eukaryota > Metazoa > Chordata > Mammalia > Dermoptera > Cynocephalidae > Galeopterus > Galeopterus variegatus. Next base: position 906,925 of record NW_007726116.1, on the reverse strand, counting down.
AAAGAGTTCTTGATCAAGATGTCTCCCCTGGTTGAGGACTTAGGCTTTGCCACCTTTTAGCCAGATGACCTTCAGTATATTAATGTATTATAAACCTTTATAAGCTTCAATTGTGTATTTGCAGAATGGGCATATTCCTCTTCTGATTGTTGTGAGGCTTGATAGAGATGATGCTCATGAAGCACCTTTCAATTCTCTTACTTTCTATTTTTTTTGTTCAAAGTATCAGCCAGTGAGCACACCGGCCATCCCTATATAGGATCCGAACCCGCGGCGGGAGCGCTTCTGCGCTCCCAGTGCCGCACTCTCCCCAGTGCTCCACGGGCTCGGCCCCTGTTCAAAGTATTTTAATGTTTACTTGTACGTATACGTGGGGTACAGTGTGTTGTTTCAATACATGCACATACTGTACAATGATTCACTTCGGGTAGAAAGCACAGTTTTGTACCCATTAGTCATTACATGCTAGATCCCTCCTCTCACAATCCTCATCCAAATCTGCTAAGCAGAGCATTCAATGACCTTCTATTGTTGATGACAGTTGGTAACAAAGGCAGTGCTTAAGGTCTTTTGATGTTCTGTCCCAGATAAGTTATTGTGCAAAGCATATTTGCCATGGTGTGCTGGTAAATTCTTAAACGACTGGTTATGGGGAAGGGTGTCAGAGGCTCTGCTTTGCAATGTTTGCTGATTTCTGTGGTGGAAATGCTCACGCCATGGTCAATTTCAAGCTATTCATGTGACATCACTGAAGGTCCAGCTGGCGAGAGGTGCACAGTAGCACATCATTATGCAGTATTTCCACTATACAGATAAAATAGATATCAATAACTTCAAGAGCATAGATAATAGTAAAATGTAGCAAAACGATTAGGAAATGATGAATTGTGTTTATTTTTTGTTTTTAATATAACTGTCTTAACTGAATGTTTATATATTTCAGTTGTTAATAATGGTGGTATATAAGAACTGGCTTACAAAATTTCTGAAAATTTAGCTTTCTGCTCTCACAAGCCAGTACCAGCAGTCTCCTTCATACCTCTGCATATTTACCAGCAAGTCCCCAGTCTTTTGAAATTAGCAATGTGGAATAGAATTAAAGCCAAGCAGCCCTCTAAGGACAGAGTGCACTGACACAGAGGATAAATCAGTCATTAACAACATGTGCAAACAGTCAAGTAAATATAAGTGGCATGGTGCTAAGTAGTGAGAGTTTGTGTGTAAACACAATGAGACCCCAGGGAAATCACTACTTCTCAACTAATTATTTGAGGACAGATCCCGCTGGCCAGAGTGCATCTCCGGGGAACCAGCCTTCTTGCCAAGACCCTATGGAATATTCTGAGCACCCTGTTCTAGAAGAGTTGAGGGCCGAGTACACAGCCCGTTTATTTAAATCGGTCCATTCCCAAGGGGTGAATTTTAGGGTAGTGGCTCTTTAAGAGGGTGTTTTAATTTGTTGTTCTAATGAATTTAATTTTTCATGTTGTTTGTATCTCCCAAAGTTGTTTTGGATACTTATCTGTTGTTTTTGCCTAAACTTATGTCTGCATGTGTATTTATCATGGAGTATACCTGTTTCTATATACCAATAAATATAACCTAAATAAACAAATTCTTTTTTTTAAAAGAAATACATATTAACATGAATAAATTTTGTTTGGGTGTCCGAGAAATAAGTCCAGGTTAAGGGCATTTAAACAATCTCATTTCATAGAGAATAAGATGTTGGTTTTCATTCTTTAATTCTTCTGAGACACCGTCCTAGACCGTATTGGACCCTCTAGCCACTGTCTTCCATGATGATGTTGCTTAATCCCATCGAAAGGTAATTTATCTTTTTCTGTGTGGAAATTTCACCTCCCAGGGTTTCAACCTATATCCAGGCCAAGATAATTGATGACCTTATTATCACTATTTGCACTCCACTGGTGGCATGCTGAGACTTATTTCCTTGAGGCAGAAACCTAATGACCCACCCCTTCCCTCCTGAACTCCAGTGAATATTTCAATCTCTTCGCAAATCATAATGAAAAAAAAATAGTTAGAAAATGATTTTGTTAAAAAGAAATATACATTTGCATATACCCATTCGCGTGACTGGTAAACTGCGGCAGAGAAGATTACTTGAATAGGGTTCTGAAGCATTATTTTCATATTCGGCTCCAAATATTATGAAATGCTATTTTTGCTTTGATTAAGGGAGAATGTCTTCCCAAATTCTCTTTAATTTTAATTGCTGGCCAATTGTTCCTCACACTTTTAACCTTGGTATGGTTCGATGGCAAGTGTGATTATATTCTTAGTCTCACTGTGAGATAAAAACAAACTATTTTCTTTCTACACATTCTGAATATCTTTAAAGTATACAGAACTCTTTCCAAATAAAAGTAAGAAAAATCATCTGTACCAAATTCCAATTATTTTACTGACTGCTTCTGATCACAACTACTATAACCATATTTTTTTTAAATAGCTTTACCAGATTGGAGATGCCAGACTATTTTATGTATATAAGACAACTTTTCTTTTTTTAAATCTCAAGGAATCTTTGAGATCATCTTGTACCTTGTGCGTGATAAAAATGAGACACTCAAGAGATTCAACATTTCAGCCAAGATCACAAAACTAGTAAAATATCTGAAATTTTTATACATTTCCTCATTTCTGAATCATTACATACCGATGCAATGTCCATCACATGCTAATTGGTTGATATCTTTCACCACTATTCCCTTAGTTCAAATCCTTTATTTTAACACTGGCCTCCTTTACATTCTTCAAACCTCCAAATTCCTTCCCTTCGTGGGACCTTCTCAGGACTATTCCTTCTGATGGGAGCGCTCCTCCCCTGGATGCTTTTCACACTCAGATTCTGTTTAGAGGGCCCTACCCCATTATTCTACACTTCTGTCCCTGGTATTTTTCCTTCACAATACTCATATTTGCTTGCTTAGCTGTTCGTTGTCTCACCATATCTACTCTAAGTTTTATTTCTGCTAGGTCAGTCTCTGGTTTGTTCACATCCTGATATCTAAAATTCCACCCAGCACAATAAATAGTTGTTTATGTACCACATGATGACTATAGGTAATAACAATGTATTATATTGAAAATTGCCATGAGAGTAGATTTTAAGTGTTCTCATTATAAAATAATAATACGTAAGCTAATGTATATGTTGATTAGCTTGATTTAGACATTTCAGAAAGTGTATATTTTTAGAACATGTTGTACATGATAAATATATGTAATTTTCATTTCTCATTTAAAAATTAATTAATTAAAATAAAATTTAAATTAATGAAGGAATGAATGAATAAGCAAGTAAATAAATAAACATAACAACATTTCTATCAAACTACTGAATAAGAATCCATTGGATACATTCCTTCATAGAAGTAGGGGATGACGAAGAGAGAGTTTGTTAAATTACTATTTTTAAACGTTTTACTTATGTCATATAATTGCTTACATTAAACATGGCGATGCCTGGCAAATGCATTGTCTCTTTTCTCTTTCTCTCTTCTCTTTCCCCACCAAGCGCAGACATTCCTAAGCTATTAATAATCAACTGTGTTCCTAAATTCACACTTGAACCAGAACTTCTGAAACAGAACTCTAGGTAGTCACTTTCAATGGGTATGAGAAAACTACTTGCCTTTTTTGGTCTATTTGATATCACTTAAAAGTTTTGGTTTTTGCTTCTGTGTTTGTTTTTTAATTTTTGTTTTTTAATTTTTAGTGAGATGCTCAATTGTAATGTAGACCCAAAGATTTGGAGATCTTTTCATCTAGATGTTTACAATAATAATCATTAAAATGATATAAATGAAGTGAATTCAGATATCATTGAATGAATAATCATGAGTTTTAGAGACATGCGTATACCTAACCATTTATTTATTCTACTCATGTGTACATTTTTATGGAATAAGAGGAAAGAAAACCCTAGTACAGGCAATTGTAAACTAATTTTAGAATGTTCAAAATTATAGAACCTGAATCTATTTATAAAACACATACATACATACATGATCAGGTTGAATTAATTATACATCTATGGTACTTCACTCCTTTAGACCCATGATTTTCCAGATAAGCAAAAATATTGGGCAGATAATATTTTTCTTTAGTGCTTTTCCTTTATTTATTTACTTGTTTGTTTGTTTATTTATTTATTTACCAGCAATTCTAGTAAGATTCATGCTTCTTCTTTCTTATTCCAGACTTCTAGTAGAATTGAGGAAAGAATTTCCTAGAATCCAGCTTTCTAAAAGTAGTATTACCTTTGCCATATAATGCTTTCCATTAAAACACTTTCTTTTGGAGATAGTGCTCTCTCTTCTTGACAATTTATTTTTTCTTCAAATAATGATGTTTAGTAGTATGATTCATTCCTAGTAGGTTATTTAATTTTTTTTAGTTTCCTATTTTATTAATTATTTATTTCTCTCTTTTCAACACAGTATATATCCGAAATAAAATATATAGTATGTCCATGCAGCATAAATATTAATAAATATATATATTAGTCTGTTTCTGTTGCTTATGACAAAATACACAGAACTTGGTTATTTGTAAAAAAATTAAATTTATTGCTTACAGTTTCAGAGGCTGGGAAGTCCAAAGTACATGGAACATGGCTGGTGAAGGCCTTGGTGGTGGTGACAGTGACGCAAGGGTCTCACATGGCAGAAAATGGCACAGCAGAGAGAAACTAACATCTCATGTATCTTTCTTTTATATTCCTCAGAACCATGACCCTGACCACCATTATTAGTCCATTCACTATGACATGGTCCTACAATCTAATCACCTCTTCAAGGCCCCACCTTTCAATTGCCATAATAGGATTTCCCACCCTCAACAGTTACAGTGGGGACTAAATTTGAGGGGGGGGGACATTCAATCCCAGGCAATATACAAATGAATGCAAATAAATAAGTGAGTTTCTATGTATCTAGTACTCAGATTCATAAATAGAAAATTATCAAAACTTTTGAGGACCTCCATGTATGCTTTCTCAGTGTCAGTTACCACTACTCTGAATTTGTTAAATAATACCCTGCATTCTTTACCACATAAATTTTACCACATAAAATAACATAATGTTTCATCAGATTTATCAAGGTAATTGATAATTTATAGACAATAATATGCTCCCAATTTAATTTTACAGTTTGACCAGTACATTCAATATACCACTATGTAACCATCAGCAAAATAAAGATGTAGAATTTATCTGTAACTATGGAAAGTTCCCTTTTGCCTCTTTGCCAGCAGTTCTCTAATCCCACCATGGGCCATTGCAACTCCTGATTAACTTTCTTTCATTCTAGTTTTGCCATATCTAGCATACATATGCATGGACTAATTCAGTATAGTCTTCTGTGTCTGGCTTCTTTTACATAACATTACACTTCTGAGGTTCATTCATGTTATATTTATTAGTAGCTCATTTTTTAATTGCTCAGTAAAATTCTATTGGATGGATATACTACAATTTGTTTTTCTATTTTTCCATTCATAATTTGATAAACACGTCAGCTGTTTCAAGTAGTTAGCAATCATGAATAAAGATGGTATGAACATCTGCATACTATTTTTTGTGTGTATACATATATTTTTTTCCCTCTTGGGAAAATATCTAGGAGTGGATTTGCTGAGTAGTAGGGTAAACATATGATTGACTTCATTGAAAAACTTTCAAATTTTTTTCCAGTGTGGCTGTATATATTATTTGCTCTTCTCATCAGCAATGTATGAGTGTTTCAGTTTTTCCCAATTTTCGCCAGCACTTAATATTGACTGAGTAGTCTTTTTTATTTTAACCACTCTAGTGAGTTTCTGGTGGTATCTAGTTGAGGTTTTTTTTTTTTTTTTTCTTTTTTGTCTTTTTTACTGACTGGTAACGGGATCGCAACCCTCGGTGTCGCGCCCTCACCTCGCTCAACCAGTGAGCGGGAACCGGTCTCCACATGGGATCTGAACCCTCGGCGAGAGCGCCGCCGCACTCCCAGGCGGCGCACTCTCCAGTGCGCCACCGGGCCGGCCCTCTAGTTGAGGTTTTAATTTATGTTTTACCAACTAGTAAAAAATGTATGCACAATTTATGTGTTTCCTTTCATGGAGTTCAAATATTTTGCACTTATTTTTAGTTATTTTTTTTTCTTACTGAATTTTAAGAGTTATTTACATATTCTAGAAACAGGTCATTTAACAGATATGTACCCTGCAAATATTTCCCTCCAGTCTTTTTCTTGCCTTTTTATATTATTAATAATACCTTTCAAAAAGCAGTTTTTACTTTCAAGAAAATCTTACTAGCTTTTCTTTTCTTTTATGATTGTTGTTTTCTTATCTTAGAAATATTTGTACTCTCCAAAGTCAAAAAGTTTAAAATTAAAAGATATTCTTTTGTGTTTATAGAATTCATGGTGTTTTCTTTGTATTAAGGTTTGTTTATAACAAGAAATTCCATCTCATTAATGGATGTAGTGCTATTCAAGTTATTTGTCTCTTCTTCAGTGAGCTTTTATAGTTTGTGTCTTTCAAGGAATTTCTAATTTCATATGTTATCAAATTTATTCTGCAGTATAAAAACTTTTATACTCAATACTTTTTGAATTTCTGTTGGATCCATAATGTCCCCTCTTTCATTCATGATTTTTTTGTTTCTTTCTTTTTTTTTTTTTTTTTCTTTATCAGTCTGGCTTGGAGTTTATTGATTTCATTGATTTTCTAACATATTCAGTCTTTTGTTTCACTGATTTTTTTTGTGCTGTTTTCTGTTTTCAGTTGTGTTGATTTTTGTACTTATTTTATTATTCCCTTCTTTCTGCTTACTTTAACTTTAACACACTTGTAATTTAAAAATTCTCTAGTTTCTTAAGATGGAAGCCTAGATCATTGCTTTTAGACAGCTCTCCTTTCTTAATATATGCATTGCGTTATGAGCTGAACTGTGCTCCCCCCTTCCCCCTCCTATTCCCAGTACCTCAGAATATGACTGTATTAGGAGACAGGGCCTTTAAAGTGGAAATTAAACTAAAATGAGATCATTAGTGTGGGCCCTAATCCAGCATGACTCGTGTCCTTATAAGAAGAGGAAATTAGGACCCAGACATGAACAGAGGGAAGACCAAGTGAAAATTAAGATTGCGATCTACATCCCAAGGAGAGAAACCTCAGAAGAAGCCAACCCTGCTGACACCTTGATCTCAGACTTCTAGCTTCCAGAACTGTGAGAAAATACATTTCTGTTATTTAAGCCACTTGGTATGTTGTACTTGTTGTGAAAGCCCTAGCAAACAAACACATTGTTTTAACTGCATCTGCCATATTCACTATACGGTGTTTTTATTTTAACTTATTTTATTTCTGTTCTAAATTATTACCTTATACATGGTTTGGATTGTTTAGAGTGTGTTACGGAGTTGGCAAATATTTGCGGATTGTCATGATTTTTTTTTATCGATTTTAAGGGTTTGGTTTGTTTCTTGCTTTTTGGTGTGCTCAAGGAGCATACATTGTACGCCTTGCTTTGTGGTCCAAAATATGGTTTCTTTTTGTCAATATTTTCTTTTTATTCGATGATGTGTATTCCGCTGTTGATGGGTCAAGTGTTCTAAAATGTCAATTAGGTCAAATTGATTGATACATTGTACAAGTTTTTTTCTATCTTTACTTGATTTGTAATTACATGTTCTACCAATCATTGGGAAAGAAGCATTGAATTGTTAATGTATTTCTTCTATTAGTTCTATCAATTTCTGCTTTACATTTTTATTCTGATATCAGGTATATATACATGTAGAATTATGTGTTTTTGATGCATGGACCCATTTTTCACTATAATAAGTACCTCTTTTGTTAAATTTTATTTTTGACTGAAGCTTACCTCTCCGATATTAATATATTTTCAGCTTTCTTTCGATTAGTGGTTTTGTGGTATATTATTTCCAACCTTTTACTTTGTATATGCTTCAGTCTTACTTTTTTATCAAATCCGAAAATTTCTATCCTTTGGAATATCTAAATCATTTGCATTTAATGCAATTGTTGACATGGTTGTGTTTAAATGTATCATTTTGGTATTTGCTTTCTATTTGTACCAAATATTCTTTCTACCTTTTCCCTCTTTTTCTTTCTTCTTTTGGATGATCTGAGTGTTTTATGATTACATTTTATCTCCATTCTTGAATTATTATTTATATTTACTTTTTGGTTTTAGTGATTGCTTTAGGCTTAAAATGAATTTGTAACTTATTATAATTTATTTTAACTATTTTTCTATCACTTCACATACAGTGCAAGAACTTTCAACAGTGTATTTCTATCTCTCCTATGCTTTGTGCTTTTCTGTCATATAATTTACTTCTAAATATTATAAAATCCAAAATACATCATTATTATATTTTATTTAAATAGTCGATTATTTTTCACAGAGATTAAAATGAAAGGGAAAAAAATTGCATTATTCCCCTATTTGCCACTAATGGTCCTTTTCATTTCTTTCTGTAGATTTAAATTTCCATCTCATATCATTTTCTTTTTGCCTAAAGAACTTCCTTTAGCATTTCTTGAATTTCAGTTAGCTGGAGATAAGTTCTCAGTTTTTATTTTCTGAAAAAGTTTTCATTTTGTCCTCTGTTTTGAAAGATAGTTTGCTACGTTAGAATTCTAGGATAACAGTTGCCTGACTCCCCAGATCTAAATATGCTACTCCATTATCTTTAAGCAAATGCAGTGTCAGACGTCTGATTTTTTAATATTTTAAATTTTGTCTTGTTTACATAATGTGTCCCCTTTTTCTGGATGCTCTTAAGATTTTTCTCTTTATCATTGGTGTTTAAAAATTTGATACTGATATGCCTTTAGGTAGCTTTATTTTTGTTTATTCTCCCTGGGTTTTCATGAGACTTCTGAATTTGTGGACTTATCAATTTTATCAAAAATTTGGTGTAATTTTGGTCACTATTTCTTCAACTATCTTCTCTGTCTCCCATTCCTTCTTTTTGGACTCCGGTTATACACCTATTCAGTAATTTTATTTTGGTTCCTATGGTACTCAGAATAACCCCTCCCGACCCCAAGACCACATCTTCATTCCTGGAACCTGTGAATATGTTACCGTATATAGTAAAAGGGACTTTTCAGACGTGAGTGTGAAAAATAACATCAACTCACTAATGCTGTCTTAAAAATGGAAGAAAAAAGCCATGAGCCAAAGAAAGGAGGTGGCCTCTAGAAACTAGAAAAGACAAGGCAGCAAATTCTACCCTAGAGCCTTCAGAGAGAATACAGCCCTGCCTATATCTTGATTGTGTGTAGCCCAGTGAGTCCTAGGTAGGACATGTAACTCACAAAACTGTATGATAATAAATTTGTGTTGTTTATTTCACTAAATTTGTGGCAATTTGTTTAGTAGAAATAAAAAACTAATACAATCCCACAGATCGCTGATGCTCTGTTTATTATTTTTCAGTGTTTATTTTCCTCTGCACGTCATTTTGAATAATTTCTGTTACTATGTGTTTAAATTCAAATCTGCTCTTCTTTTGTTCTTTAATGCTTAATCTCCTGTTAATCCCATTGAATATATTTTTCATTTCATATATTTATTTTTATCTCTAGGAGTTCCAGTTGAGAGTTTTGTATCTTCATTCTCTCTGCTCATTTATATTCTACATAAGTGATAGTTGTTTTAAGATTCTTATATTCTAATTCTATTCTCTTTCTAAATTCTGAGTGTGTTTCTATTAACTGATTTTGCCACTTTTTGTATACCTAATAATATTTTTTGTTGCTATACATTCTGAAATTTAGGTTGTAGAATGTTGAATTTTGCAATATTTCCTTAAAGTGTGTTAGGCTTTGTTCCGGCATGCAGAGAAATTAGTGGGTGAATCAATTTGATCCTTTTGAGGGATTTATTTTTATTTTTATTTTTATTTATTTTTAAGCTTTTTTAGGGAAAGAGCAGTATAGCATTTATTCTGGGCCTAATTTTGTCACTAAAAAATTTCGTCTGAGTATTCTAACCAATGTTTATTTTTTTTTTATGAGGCTTCCTGGTTAGTGATACTTCAGCTATTCCCAGCCTGCAGTTGATGCCAGGAATCATTTGGTGTATTCCTGTCTGTATGTCATGCATGACCAGATCAGTACATAGCCAAAGGCATTCAATGGGACCCTTCTGAAGGTCTCAGGAGCTTTGCTTTTCTTCAGTTCCATTATTTTCAATGTTCTTCTCTACAACTCATGCTGCCTCAGCCTCCCTAAATTCCTACATCTGTTCCCTTACCTCAGTGAGACCACCAGGCTGTTTTTCATTTCCCTCTGCCTGTGATGTGGTCTGGAAACTGAGTCCTGGTAGTAAACTGGGGCAATTGTATGGCTCACCTTGTTTGTTTCCTCTCTCTCAGGAATCACAGTTCCATACAGTAGGCTGTCAAGTATCTGAAAATAATTCCATATATTTTATACAGTTCTTAGATTTTATGATGGAATGGGAGTTCTCACTGAAGATAATAATTCACGAACAGAAATACAAATCTGGGTTTTTGTTGTTGTTGTTTGGTCTTTTATTTTGAACTGCAAATAAATAGAATCATAGTACATGTATCCTGCTATTTCTTTTTGCTCGATATTATATTTAGAGATTCACACATGTTGCTGCATCTAACTATACTGCATTTATTTCCCTACTCTATAGCATTCTACTATATGAATACATCAACAGTTACTCATTATCCTGTTGATGGGCTTTTAACCCCCATATTTTGCTGTTACAACAGTACTGCAATGAACATTCTTAAACATGTCTTCTAGCACTCTGAGCAAGAGTTTCTTTAAGACATATATGCAGCGATAAATTGAAGAGTACCAAGAATGCAGTTTTTTACCATGTTACTGGGGATCGCCAAATCATTTCCCAAAGTGATAGCACCAATTTACAGTTCCATTTTCAATGTGTAAAGTTTGATTGGTCAGACTTTTAAACTTTGTATATGAAGGTATTTGAAATGATTTGTCATTGTAGTTTTAATTTATATCTGATTATTAATGATATTAAACACCTTTTCATATATTTATTATTTTTGTTTCCTCTTCTGTTAAGTGTCTTTATATTTTTGCCATTTTTTCTAGGGAGTAGACTCGTTTGATTACTAATATGGTAGAGTATCTTGGTGCTAACCATTAATGCTCGGAATTAAAAATATCTTCTAATGTTTTGTTGCTTGTTTTTTTTTATCTATAATAACTTCTGTTAATATAAATGCTTAATTTTATTAGAGTACAACTTACACAAACAGCTCTATAATTTTAGGGATTTGTATCATGCTTGAGAAATTATTCCTCAACTCAAGGTCATAAACATATAATATTTTCTTTTAAATATTTTGAAACATTACTTCTACATTTAAGTTTTTCATTTAACTGGAATGGAATTAATTGATTGATTATTAATTACTACCTCAAAATTATGAGCATGACTTCATTTGCATTTTTCCATTTTCCATCATTTATCAGGGATCTGTTATTATAATTTTAATGCATAAGTGTGCACATGTATATGTGTATGCAATGCATATACATACACACATATATACATATGTGTATATATATATTTCATGTGTTTATACACAGATTATTTTGTTCAATTTTCTAAACCCATATTAATACTGAACTCTGTTAATTAATATAATTTCATAAGAACCCTTCAAACTTGTTAAGTCTAATTTTTCTTTTCAAGATTGTCTTGGGTATTCATAGATTTTCTCTCATCTAATATTTAGGCAAAAACCTATAAAGGTAAACAACAACAACAAAAACCTTGAATTTTGTCTGGAATTACACAGATCTACAGGTAAAAGTAGAGAAAACATACTTTTTTTTAAATGAGCTATTCTAGCCAATGTTTTCCATTCCTTAATGTGTTTCAATATTTTCATTATTTTGTACATAAAGTAATATAATGTCTTTTGTGAAATTTGTACCCAGGTATCATATAGATTTTAAGCTATTATTAACATTAATGGTAACAGTTGACAGGTTCAGCTGCATATGGCAGAAAACCTGAAATGATATTTTAAACGATATAAATCCATCTTTTTTTTTTCATATTTTAAAGAAATTTGGAGATGTATGTCCCAGAATTTAGTTCTCATTATCCCAAGATTTTATCCCCACAGTTCAAGATGACTTCTAGAGCTCCATCTTTTAAGTCCACACTCCAGCTAGAAGGAAGGAGGCCCATTTCAAGAAAGAAAAACTCCTTCTTTTAAGACCACTGCTCAGAAGTTACACAAACACTTCTGATTATATCTCATTAGATAAAACTTGGTTGAAGGTTGCTGGGAAATATAACCTTTGTCCAGAAAGCCACATGACTGACTATAAACTATACCTTCTTTCTCCCTTCATTTTTTATTTAATTGAATTACCTAAATGTTGGAGAATTATTACACTTTAGAAACAGCGACCAGCCAATGACTAATGGAAATGGGTCTGTAAATGCCAGCCTCCCTCGCTCCATGGCTGGATAACTCTGAGGTGCATATTACACCAACCTCCAGGGTTCCTCAACAGAATTAAACAACATGCTTGATATGTATACTTTAGTGACTATGTTTTCTTCCCTGCATCACTTTGGTCTATACTACAAGTGCTGTCTGAGATCATCTCCCAAATAAACTATTTTTTCTTTGATATACATGTATATATACAGAAAGGGAATAATTTACATAATTATATACACGTAATTTCTAAAAGTATAGAAATTATTCTATCTATCTATATATTTTAGATATAGATATATAAAATCTATACTTTTTCCTGTAAAACAATCTTTAAAGATTAATTTTATAAAATGAACAGCAAACTTTAAGAATCGTTACTTTACTAAGTATTCCACATCAATAGTAGATAAAGAAAATCTCTTTCTGTACTTATTCAATTCTTTTCAGATAGTTATTATTATTTTTACATAGGTCAGGTATAGGCCCACCTCAGTGGATTTCTAGTGGATAATTAATTCCTTAGTAAAGTGCTCAAAACAAAAGGACATTAACATCCAGAGGATTTTAGTAATCATGGCCAGAGTGATGCTGGTGATTTATAGCAAAGAGCATTTTGCTCATTAATGTACTCATAACAAAAAACAACCATCTTTTAACATGGGCATGTTTTTGTAGCTCACTGGCTTCTCCAGTGGCTTTGTTAAACACAGGAATCTTAAATGGGCTTATTGAATTTTTCCAATCCACATCAGCATACCTCTCTTCTTAATAGCTGGTAGTAGAGACTGCTGTATTCCATTGTTAGCAACACGTACTAAAATCAGTAATAGAACAGTGGGAGTAAAATCACAGAGGGGTATAAAAGCTAGCATGCTAAAATATTAAAGCCCAACTGTGAAAAGCTTTCCATGATATTTTTTTCCATATCAAAATGTGTTTTAAACACTTTTTGAGTATTATTATAATTAACTATAGTAGCTTTGTAAGCAGTTCTTTTTTGTAAGAGAAAAACCCACCATCACTTAGAGGTTACCAGTTTTTGACATTGAGCTCTTAAGTGGATAATTATATTTATTGAGAGGTGATGCTCACTTGACCACTTGGTGTTTTGTTTCAGGCCAAGGGGAAACAAGGTAGGTGAAGTACTTTTATTTATAGTGTCACAGATATTGCTATTGTGACTCCATTTCTCAGACATAGTTGGTTAACTAAATCTTTATTTCCAGCAACCGAAATGTTCTCCTCTTCCCTGTTCTTGGGAAATTAAAAGCTTCTACCTTAGAGAAGTGAGTGATACATTATCCACTCGCTCTAAATTGAACCCATTTGGAGCTATTTGCATCTTGTAGAAATCTACAGCTGAGTGCTCTGCTTAGAGGTGTAATGAGTGGTTGTCACAACACACTGGAGGTGGCCCCATAACAAAATGATCCCCTGTCAATCCCCTCACAGGAAATGCTTTGGCAACCTGTAATTCGGCCCCAGTATTAACATCCTGCCTGGGTTTTGTTAAATGGCACTTTCTAGGAAGTAGATCTGGGGAACTTGTGTTTAGTAATGTTTTAAGAGGAATATTTGATGGAAGTTTTAGAAAGCATCACATGGGGTTAACAGTGATTTGTCATTTGTTTCTAATTAAAGGACCTAATCTCTTATCACTGAAGCAGTCTTTTTTATACTAAAGGCACAGATGTGAATGGAAACATATTAATGAGATGTCATACTACATAGTCATTTAGTGTTTTGTTTAACTTAAACATAGCAGAAAATGTGTGTCTAAGTAGACACAAGTAATGACATCCTGAAAGAATTATAATTTCCTGCATTTGCATAATCTTCAGTAAAATTCACATTAGGTTCACCTTGCATTGCTAATTTCATTTCCCAAATCTGCATTTTTAGAAAATTAAAGAAAAGTCAGACCTTAAGTACTTTGGGAACAGAGAGGGTTTATTGTCAGTTCCTTCAAATTAAAGCTGGAATTGTAATTTAAATATTTGAGTGCCAGGTGTTCTAAAAAGTGACAGGAACCATTCAAACTGACAGGAAGTTTTGCATTTTTTGAAGCTACTTAAAATACTCTAGGCTGAATCATGCCAGGAGCTCGGCAGGTCTTGGGTCCGAGATGGAGCTGAAATGTGACTTCTGGGTCTGGTAAATCATGTTTGTCAGATCAAGTGCCCTGGTGTGCCCAGTTCCAGGATTCTAGGAGCTATAACCTCCAAGAGTCAGTCACGTAATCGGGCAATGAGAGAAGCAGCAGGAGAAGCCCTATTTAACTGCCCCCTGATGCGTACCACATGACTCTCTATTAGCCCAGCAAGACAGCTCTGGATATGGGTTAAAATCAGGTGATCTCAAAATAGTTTGGGGATGTGGAAAGACATTGAAATGAGACATCTACCTCAGATTATTAGAGTGGTTGCCACTAGGAAAACCCAATTATTGCAAGGTCTGGTTAAGGGGTACTTGAGAAAATATCTTCCAAGCCCTGTCTGCATACGACTGTGCTTCCGGGATCCCATTTGTTTAATAAAAAATATTTTTGAACATTTTCATGAGCTAGATACTGCTAGCAACAAAATGATGAGTATCCCTGCTCTCACACATGACAACAACATATTCTTTACATGCATAAGTTATTTGTACTGATACAAATGTTCACAAACCCTGTTGTCACTTGAATTGCTCTTAAACTCACCTAGGATCTAAATATCAAAACAGCTTTAACAATCTCACTTGGCTACACATAGGCATTTCCCCATGCACAGTTAGACACAAAATAACCTATCAAGGCAAAGAGGAATAGATTTTACAATTTTAAAATGCAAACTATACATGAAGTGCTGACTACAGTTGGACTAATTGCATAAACTATGATAGCCAAAAGAGATAATACAAGTATTCAAATAAGCAATTCTCAAGCTTCTTTATAAAGCAACAATACATAGAAAGTCTATGTAAATGTATAAACTTTGAGGTCCCATCATACATAGGAGATTTCAATTAGGAAGTTTTGAGTCCTAACTGGGATTCTGCTTTTTTCACAGGTACTGAGAATTATTATGAGGTAACACAAGATGAGGCTTGAAATATTCTGTTTGGTGGTGAACTTTTGTATTAAAATGTTTTGATGTAGTCTCACTATAGATTTTATTAGTAATTATCAAAGATGGCCTGTTTATTCATAGATACAAATTTTGAGACAGAATATTTTATATTTTGTTTATTTAATGAATTCTGTAAGGTTCCAGTTTACATTTGTAATTTCCAGAAGGCAGATAAGTTTCTCTGGTGATTTTCTTATGTATTTTGCCATTTTTTTTCAACTAGGCAAGCCTAGGACATATGCTATCTCCCTGAGATGAAGATGCTATTTAATATCAGAAAAAAAAAAAACATAACTCAAAAACCAAAAGCAATATTTTGTGATTGACAATTATTGAAGATTTTCTTTATCCCTATGAATTTATCTATTTTTTTCTTTAAAATTTTAATAAAATGATATCGTAGGTACATTTGTGGGTACATTCTATTTTTTAATTTTTTCATTTTAATTTTTTTAGTGAAACTGTTATTGAGATCATTGTCAATTCACATGCAGCTGTAAGAAATTATGCAGAGAGATTCTAAATATACTTCCTCCAGTTTCCCCCAATGGTAGCATCTTATAAAATTATGGTAATGAATGGCAAGCAGGATTTTGATATTGGTATAACTCACTGTTCTTATTCAGATTTCTCCAGTTTTATTTATATTCATTTCAGTGTATATATTGCTCTTTTACTATTTTTCTCTCTTCCTTATTAAAATAAGAGAACAATACATAAAGTAACTTAACAGAACACTTGAGTATCTGCTCCCTAGCTCTAAAATAAGGTTGAAATCCATATGTGCACCTCTTATGTATCCATTTTCCTTCCTGTCCCCTCAGAGGTAAATGCCATTTCATATTCAATGTTTTTAATACTTTACTATATATATTGTTAGAAATAAGAAATATTGGTTAAGGTTTTTGCAAGTGTCAAACTCTAAATAAATGGTATCATGAAGTACATTAATTTTTGTATCTTCCTTATTTTCACTCAATTTTATGTGTGAGATTTATCCATTTTAAATTATTCATTGTACCTGCTCTGTAGTATTCTGTGTTCAAGTATAACTTA
This sequence comes from Galeopterus variegatus, assembly GCF_000696425.1. Lineage (NCBI taxonomy): Eukaryota > Metazoa > Chordata > Mammalia > Dermoptera > Cynocephalidae > Galeopterus > Galeopterus variegatus. Next base: position 890,232 of record NW_007726116.1, on the reverse strand, counting down.
CTGTATTTACTTGTGTTGAGTGTGAAGGTTATTTTCATCCTACTGTAATTACAATTGAGGTTGCAGTGGACATTCTCAGTGTGGGATGGGATGTATAACTGAAAGTATACTTGTCAAATAATAAGGTAGGTGCACCTTCAAATTCCCTGAATATTTGCAAGCAGTTCTCCACATTGGCTGTGCATTTAAATCAATAGAAGTGTGTTAGAGTTCCTGTTTGTCCACAACCTTGCATTGTCTAACTATTAAATCCTTTGCCAATCTGATGGGCTTTGTACTTATGCATTAGAAAATTTCAATTTCTAAGTTTATAAAATGAAGATAATAATAATAGCTACCTCACAAGTTGTGGTTAGATGTAAGTGTGACTATCCATATGAAAGCTTTTCACACAGTACCTGGCACCCAATAGGAATTCAAATGTTTTACCTCCAAATGTGAAAAGTACAGTGTTCTGATTTAAAATGGGGTTGACACCTAAGATGTCTTCTTAGGTGAAGTCATTGGCGGTGCTTTTCTTTTTTTTTTTTTTTTCTTGTCCTTTTTGAAACCGGCCCCACCGTCGCTCAGCCAGTGAGCACTGTGAGCGCACCGGTCATCCCTATTTAGGATCCGAACCCGCAGCGGGAGCGCTGCTGTGCTCCCAGCACCGCACTCTCCCAAGTGCGCCATGGGCTCGGCCCATTGGCGGTGCTTTTCTACAGCCCCTTTTACTTGGGGTTGATGGTTGGGCATGACAGCAGGCTCATGAAATACGGTACTGACTCTGACTCTTCTCTGATCCTAAGAAATAAGTACACACATAGCCTCAGCAAGAACTATGCCTTAGTCCTGTGACCTAGTACTACTTTGAGAATCATGAGACTGTCTGGATTATAAAAATGCAAAGACCCTGTGAGCAACTAGAAGAGAGGTGGTGCTCTAACAGGAGACAGTAGGCAGATAAATGGAAAAACAAGTATCAATAATGGGTTGAGATGTTACCCCGAGATTCTAGAATTCCCTCATATCCTAAGGACATGCCTAAGACTAGATTTCTGAGAGCAAATTAAGTTTGATTTATAGCCACATTTATGGCTATACAGAATTGCCTTTATCATCCTTAGCAGAGTGAATGTACATTGAAGAAAGAAACGTACTTCTAGCAAAATGTATGTCTGGCTGTGAACGTGGGGTTACTCAACAGGATCTGACTGTTTGATCATGGTTCAAACTATCAGAATCTTAGAATCTAATATATATTTCAAAGATGAACAATGATGTGACTGCTCAGAAATTAGCTGATGTCATCAACAGATGTTTACCTGGAATTTGTGAGCAGAAAAATACGCAGGCAGGCCTTACACCATTGCTGTTAAGCGAATGGCCTCTGGAATCGCAAAGCCTTGTGTGATCCTGGGAATGTTATTTCTCCTTTTGCAGTTTTCTGAACCTTAAAAGTATAACATAAGTTTGTTGTGAGAATAAGTAAGATATTTTATCAAAACGAAAAAAAATACATATGATGAATTTTGACATATCTGCCAGAAAATTCTCTCCAAAGGGGAATATCTACACTGTACCAGAATTTGGATCAACAAGTAGTAATTTCCTGTTGTCTTGAAAATGAGAAAAACAAGGAGAGAAACCAAACGAGTCACATTAGAGTTCAGGATAATTCGATCAAGTGTGATAGACTGGAAATGGTAGAATGAAGTGGGATTTTTATGAATGCAGAATTTAAAGGTTTCAGAAAAGAATGAGATGGAGGAAACATTCTGCCAGCTTTCTCCCCAACCCCAAGCCCACTCAACAGGAGGTGATCAGTTGGGTTCCTGGAAGGAAACCAAAGGCATACATCTCTGGGGTTTTAGAGAGACTTTAATGAAGAAGAAATTTGTGGAGGTGTAAGTAGGGTTAAAGGCATCTACAAAGAATGACAGAGCATGAACCCAGGGAGTAATAGGAGTGGGAGACGTTACTATCCCTAGGCTGGAAGGGGAAAGGGAGGAGTGGTGTTTCCATAGCTTGGGGAGAGCTGGGGTGTTGGCATAAGAAAGCCTGACAGAAGCTGTAGCTGTGTAACAGCTCCTCAAAACCTTGTATATAAAAATCACCTTGGGATATTGTTAAACAGCAGATTCTGATCTGTCACTCTGTGGTGGAGCCCAGATTCTGCAGTTCTTACAAGACCTCAGATGATTTTGGTACTGCCAGTCCTTGGGCAACACTGTTAAGTAGAAAGATTATGGAGAAACTTGGTCACTCACTGCCAGACCCACAGTGTCCAAGGAGAGAAGAGTATAGGAAGAAATATTCCTTAGTTTCCTTATGTAAATTGGATTCAGAGTAAAAGAAATTCAAAGCCCCTTTCCTTTATATAATACTATATTCTAAGACTCATTCAACTAAAGTTAAACTTACATTCAGGAGAACATTTCAAATGTAGTTTTAAGACAAATTGCCAATAAACAAGACCCCCGTCTTCAAGTTCTACTACAATGGACTTAGAGAAAGAATGGAAAATGTATTCACCAAAATACTGTAGCACCTATTTCTGAATACTAGAATACATGTGATTTTCATTTTCTTCTTCTTGATTACATCAATTTTTATTGCTTTTATATTCAACATGTATTTTAATTATAACAAAAACAATATAAATTACAAAAGTGGGCAAATACAAAGTACTTGATAATGCTTAAATTCAAAAGTTGCTTTCTGCATATAGCTTTGTACATCAACAGATATGTTTAACATTTCAAGGCAATATTTAAAAACATAAATCATTATATCTCCCACATGTTCAAAGCTTTCAGAGAATCATAGTAAAATAAATCTTTGTATCATATATAACTCAGCAAGTTTGAGATTGAAATTTCTGTATTGCTTCCTAAAACTTTTGATAAAACAGTGCAAAAAATGAGTACTTTGGATGAAATGAGCTGCTGGAAAAACAAACACAATGTGCCACTAATTACAGGTGATTCTTCACCATGTCAGGAAAACATAGCTATTGGTATATTCATAGATGAAGGAGGAAAATATCAGCTGTTAACACAGGCACAAAAGTATAACCCTTTCCTTCTGAGCTGTGCAATTGTCCTGAGATGCAATGTTTGGCTCTTTTCTTTTTGCATTCGTTCACTCAAATATTTGAGCACTTCTTACGGCTTTCACAGTCACTCCCTTACAGGTGACTTCCAGAAGTCTTTGTGTTTAACATCAATTCTAAATTTTCTTACATTTATAAGAACTTTGATACAGTTCTTCTTACACCTCCTGTTGAAAAGTGAAAGGGGAGAGTCAAGGAGAGTAAAAATCTCCTCAAAGAAATTTGTAAATATGTCTACTATTTTCCCAGATTTTATGTGGTGAAGTGAGCATGAGATTGATCATAATGGCATTAGCCTTCTCCTTCGAAATCCTGAGAGAAAACAATTTTAAACTTAAGATATCATATGCAGTTGAACTAGCATTAAATGACAGGGCAAAAATGACATTTTCAAAACTGTAATGATTTAGAAAATTTTCCTACACATAGCTGTACCTGAAAGAAATTACTTTGGTGCTCCAGCAATTTAAAAAAAATAAATAAATAAAAGGAAGGCATAAAGCCCATGAAAGAAGGTTAAGAAAAAACTAGAAAAGAGTAAATACATAGCTAAGACTAATGTTTTTTGGTGCATAATGAGAAAATAGTAAGTTTTATTAAAGTAAAACGCTATTTAAATATAATGATAGTAAATGGAGGAAGGAAAAAATGAAAATATGTTTATGAGGTTCTTATATTGTTGGGGGAAGAGAAGTAGCAAGAGCTAAAGATAGTGAATAATCTAGATGTTAATATGTCCTTTGTCACTGCTCTGAACATTGTACCGGAAGTTCAATTTATGATAATATCAAGAAGAAAAATTAGGACAAGAAGAAATAAATGAAAATGGCACCATTTTTATTCCTAGATGATATGGTGACTTTCTAGATAATCTGAAATGATAAACAGGAAACAACTAGAGGAAATAAAGTTCAATACGATATCTGATACAAGAGCAAAGTTAAAAATTGGTAGCTTTCCTAAATATTAAAAATATACACATAGATAATGTTAAAGAGAAAAATAAGTCCATATACAAAGAAATAACAAAACCAAAATAGCTAAATACATAAAATAAATATGAAAAGAAATATGCAAATTTTCTACTAAAAGAACTACAAAATGTCGTTAAAAATGTAGAAGACCAGAGTAAGGAAAATCTATTATGATCCTAGATAGGAAAACTCAGTAGTTTAAGTATGCTAATTCTCACCAATCTCACTAATCTAAAAAATTTATGACATTCCAATCAAAATAGCCACAGAATTTTTTGTAGCGTAAAATTTTAACACACTTTCTTGTAGAAAATACAAAGCAGGAATAATTTAGACATACTATAAAAGTATTTATTAAATATGTATATAATGTTATTAGGTACCTAGCATTATTCTAAGTGATTTATATATATGCTAACTCTTTTAAACTTCATAACAAGATTATGAGGTAAAAACTGCTTTTCTTCATTTTAGGGATTATAGACATATAAGGCACACATGTGAAAAGCTTCATGACATATTGTAAGAATAATAATCAAGTTACAAGAACTTTTTCTAAATAATGCTTCACTATTTATATATGTCCATTGTTTGAAAACACAAGCTATATTTGCAGGTAAAAAACCACATATTACATATTATATTCATTATATCCAATACATACATAAATACATATGTGCAAATATATACATAAAAGACACATACGTGTTCAAATAAACACTTTTCATATTTATAAATGATAGGAGGGAAGTTCAATCAGCAAAAAATATAAATATAAAAACATTACATCTTCCATCAGACAAGATATTTGTTTAATTTAAAAATTAGTCAATTTTCATTTCCAGATTTAGAAGACTGAGATTCAGAGAACGGATATTCTTTAGGAAGGAATTGAAGGTAAATATAACCCCATAGTTTAAGCTACAAACTTGGGTTTTCCATGAAAACTAAAACCAACACATGTCTATATTCCTGATATAAACAATCATAAAATCAAATGTATTTTTCCGTCACTTTTTTGTCTCTATTTTACTGGGATCTTAAAAAAACACTTAGCTGCTTATTTCAAGTAATGCTTGTCCAGGAGATAATAATATAAACCAATTAAACAACTTACTTTTCAAAATCAACAACTTGTCAACACCCATCTCTCCACACCCACAATCCAAAGCTCTAATACCATAAACCCTGCCCATCCTGACGAGGCCCTGTCTTCAAGACCTGCCTTAAATTTATCCAGACCAGGCACTAAACCATATAAACACACTTCCTCTGTGTCAAAGTAGCATTCTTTCTTTCTGTTCTAGGCCTACTGAACTTAGCTTTGCCTGATCAGCAGATGTTTTAACTCCCCCAAATTGATGGTAGACACACCTAGTCATGGCATCTTCAGGAGGCCCTTGATGTGAACTGATGCCTACCTAATTGTATTATGCTCACTACAGAACAGAGCCAATACATCACTCATTTTGGTAACATCTGATCTTTTCTCAGCTGTAGACACTTTGTATGTCTCTACCTCGATTGCCTTTTCACTACAATACATTAATAAGTAGCATGACAACACTGTAATTGGTGTATCTTTGTAGTGCTAGGCTAATTGTATGGCTAGGACAATTGTTGGAATCCTATTGATATGGCCAACTGCATGGTTAGGTCTCAGAGACCCATCAAACCCATTGTACATACTGGGTCACAGACCCCTCACATGCAGGTCCTTGAGCTAGGTAATTGGGAAAGATCCCAGGAGCCATTGGCAGATGACACAAGCTCAGCACTCAGCTTCCTCAGCAGCAGCACTAGCTTATAGCAGCCTCTAGCAGCAGTGGTGATGGCCTTCTGGAGGATTCTGGGGACCCTGGTATCAACAGCCTACAGCAGCAGTAGTGGTCTCCCAATAGCCCTCCCAGGGACTACCAGGGATGGGGGACACTGTGGATCAGAGTCACTCGTCCTTTATACTTAAGTCTTATAATACAGGACACCTGGGTGTGAGTCACACAACCCAGGAACACCTGGGTGCATATGCACAATTACAGCAGACAACAGCCAAGGAATACCTGGGCACACGTGCATATTTACATCAAATGCTTGGCAAAATTCTGAACACCTGAGGGGTCCTAACCATTTTCCTTACAATCTTAAACCAAATTTTTCAATTTATTATCAGGCTTGATCACACATCCTTCACACCTGTTGTCGGGCTGGGGTCACAGTCCCTTCAAACCAACCCGTTGTGCAGACCGGGTCACAGGTCCCTCACATGTAGGCTGGGTCATACACCCCTTATATGTAGGCCACGAGCTAGGTTATTGGAATGATCCTGGGAACTGCTGGCAAGGTTGACATGCTTTACTGTAGGGAAAATATAGGAAAATGGGCAGGGTCCCTCAGATGTTCAGAATCTTGTCCAGCATTTGCTGTAAATATGCTCGTGCACTCAGGTGTTCCTTGGCTATTGTCTGATGTAGATGCACATGGGCACCCAGGTATCCTGGGTTATGGACTTAAGTAGAAAGGATGAGTGGCTCTGATCCATGGTGCCCCCACCACTGGGATGCCTCCAGGGAGGCCGCCACTGCCGCTGTTGCTGCTATTGCTGCCAGATCTGCTGTAAGTTGCTGCCATTGCTGCTGATTCTGTAAACTGCTGCTGCTTCTGAAGAGGAAGAAGCTGAGGACGCTGAGGACTGAGCTTGTGTCATCTGCCAATGGCTGCCGGGATCTTTTCCAATTACCTAGCGTGGACCCGCTTGTGAGGGGTCTGGTGACCCATTCTGTACAATGGATTTGAAGCATCTGTGAGACCTAACCCCTAGCCTGGAAAACACAAGTGCATAAGTAAAATAATGAAACGTTTTGGCTTTAATTATGAATTAGCATAGCTATTGCCATAACCAGACATTTGGCATAGTTGTGTAGCTATACAATTGGTTACTACGGCAGGAGTCCGACAATAGCCCTAGCCTGAAAATTGGTGTAGTCACGTAGCATTACATTCACTCAGAGGTGAGCTCAGCCCCCAGCCTCCTCAGCAGCAACAGCAGCCTGCAGCAGCAGCCCCCTGGTGGCCTCCCGGGGGCGTCCTTGGGGCTTTGTGGATCAGAACTGTTTGTCCTTTATAGTTACGTCAGATAACCAAGGAACACCTGAGCGCACGTGGGCAGCCAAGGTATCTTCATCAAACAGGCTAGGTCATGCTCGGCAAGATTCCAAACAGCTGAGGGAGCCCGACCATCCTTCGTCTTCCCTACATTTATAATAAATTTGGTCTCCCTTATTGGGTTCTCTTCTTTCTTACATATTATCCCCTGTATTGCTAGGCGAGGGCTCACAGACCCCTCAAGCCCGTTGTACAGAATGGGTCACAAACCCGTCACATGCAGGTCCGCCAGCTAGGTAATAGGAAAATATCCTGGGAGCTGTGGGTAAAAATTAATACACTTTATTCAGAGCTTGGAGCAGCCACCCTGTGTCCTCTCGGAGTGTCCCTAGAAATGCCGTGTATCAGAGCCGTTAGTCCTTTATACTTAGGTCCATAACCCAGGACACCTGGGTGCCTATACACAATTACATTAGACAATAACCAAGGAACACCTGGGTGCATGTGCATATTTATAGCAAATGCTCAGCAAGATTCTGAATATCTGAGGGGCCTTGAACACTTTCCTATATTTTCTTTACATCCCCAAATCTCATGTTTGATTGTTAGTTTTGTTTTGTACTATTTTCAAGAATTTCTTCAGAGGAAGGTGTGATTCCAATTGATTATCAGCCAAGAAGAAATTACAGGCTAAGACAGCATGGTGTCAGGCACCTGTGGAAAATAATATATTTTTTTTCTTTTCTGATAAAAGAAAGCTTAACATTTGTATCTATGGGTATCCCAACAGGATGAGAGTTGGAGCCAATCATCGTATTCCTTTGCCTGACCTTCTCCCTCCAGGAAGTATGTAAGAACTCTAGAAGTTCTAATTGTCTCTAAATTAATTGTTAGAATTTCCATGGGGACCTTATATGTCCTCTATGAATCAGCTCTTTCTGCTAGCATGTGAAATGTAAATCTTTTCCTTCTTTCCTCGTCTGACTCATTGTGAAGAAGCTTCCATGAACTGCCATTAACTAAAGGGATAGCACCCATACCTACAAGTTTTTACTGCGGCTGTTTAGGTTTGTAAAAGCCAAGTGAAATGTTAGGCTGATGCCTAAGGCCAGACTCATGGATATCTTTGCGAATAGCACACATTTTTTTCTAGTACAAGCCCTAAACAGACCGTTGCCATCACCAACATAGCTGCTGCAGGCAGTGGTATTACAGTCATCACTTCTGTCTCCGCTGTTTGCTGTTGCCAACCTCAATTCAGCCACTAACACTTCCACAAGTGCTGAGATACTGAGTTTTCTCAGTGTCCACAGAAATGATAGAGACATGACTTTCATTCACTTACTGTACCCTCTCCCTCAAGAACAAGGCCTGAGTGCAAGAGATGGTCCAGGGGAGACGAGTGTGACCCACATCATTGCTCGGCTCTGAATCCTTCTCCATTGACACAGCCATTGTTTTTGAATGAGTTCTACTCTCTTTTCCTTTATGGTGTCCTCTGTCCCCAAGCCCACATTTTAAAAAATTTCACTTTTCATGAGCCAATTCAACCTGGCCTGAAGATAAATAAAAATATCCTTGAATTCTAAAATTATGTAATGTTCAAACTACATCCTCTACTTAAAAAAAAGGGGAGAGGAGAAAAAAAATTTGAAAATGACTTGTATTCTGTCTTACATTTCTGAAACTGTTCTCAAAATAAATCAAAAAATAAAAACAAAACAAAAAGAAACACACGTACACATACCAGTAGTATGCTGAAAATAATTTTTAAAAAATGATGATTGCATGTATACCAAGTTCGCAGTAAAATTTACAAAATGGCAAAAACAAAAGAGCCACAAGGCATTCTGACAAGGGGCTGAGCAGTACTGAAGTCTGCGGCACTTGAGAAAGAGAATGGCGGGGTCTGGTGTCAGCAGTGCTGGAGCAGCCGCCTAGGGAGGGCCTACATGGATAACACGATCATAACTGCAGGGTGGATGCCAGAGGTCACGTGGCTGTTAGCTGCATTTCAGAAATCAATTAGGTAGGCCACAGAGAAGTTTAAACTGGACAAAGAGCTGTTTGTACTTTCGCAGATAAACTCACCAGGAAACTTGAAATTCAAGACTTAAGGAAAAAGGCGATTAAAGATTCGAGGGGAGAACTGTGGCAAATGTGAAAATAAAGATATTTGTTTATATAAAAAGGGCTTGACAAATACTCTTTTTGAAAATCATAAAAATGATGGACTACGGATGAGAAGAAGACACATAAATGAAAACAAATTTTCTTTCTTTGAAGGTGGTCATTCTCTAGTTTCGGAAGTCTGATTCTTCAGTGAGAATTTCTATAACCTGGGTCTTGGGAGAGGTGAAGAAGTGGTTGTTAAGAATATTTACCAAACAGTAACGTTCTTTCTTCTGCAAAGGTACAGATCGATGGCATTGGAGTCAGGAAATGTACAATTGACTTACAGCTTCTGCTTGCTGTGAGTTTCTATTTCTTCATCTATAAAAAAGGAGCATCTAACTTTCAGGTTTTTTTTGATAATAAACAATATACCCAAAGCCACATAAAACTGCCTAGCACTGATACTTACTGGAAAACTATACACTCAAAATATAACAGATTTTAAATGTTTAATAATTTAATTTTCCCAAGTTATTATTCAAAAAATCTTCAAACCTGTGGGAAAGTTGAAAGAATAGTATGATGGACACACGTACACTCTTCAACAAAATTCTTCAGTTCTTACATTTTGCCTTATCAATCTCCCCTTCACCCGATCACTGCATCCTAAAAAACCTGAGCATATATCTCCTAGGAACAAGAATATTCATCTACGTAACAACATATACTACAAAGTTCAGAAAATTTAACACCAATTCAATTCTGTTATCTAATATGCATTCCAAATACAGTTTTTCCCCATTATTGTAATAATGTTCTCTATTTCTGTTGTTTCTTTATTTTTAATTTTTTGGTTTTGTTTTTATTCCAGGATGCAATCAAGGATCACACATCACATTTATTTGTTCCCCAGTATTTTAAAATTCATAAAAACTGATATTTTAAGACTATAGGCCTTATATCTCTCAATTTGGACTTGTCAGGTTGTTACCTCGTGATTAGAGTCTAGGTAGATATTTTTGGCAGGACTGCTACTTAGATGATGTATCCTCAGTGTATCAACGAAGGAGAGCATTGTCAGTTTGTCCCGTTATTAAGGAAGTTGAATGATTACTTAATTAAGGTGGTGTCTGCCTGATTTTTCAATTATAAAGATACTTCTGCCTTTTGTAAATAATCAATCTATGGTGGTGATAACCATCATAGATGGTGGTGTTTTTATAAAAAAATTATCATAGAGTTCCTTAAAAGATCACTTTTGAAAGCTTCTGTGTTTTGTATGTGTAGTTTCCTTCTTAACTCTATAGACACAGGAGTCTTAAAATAATCAAAACATGAAGCATGCCAGTTTAAATATAATATCTCTTACTTTTACTGCCATTCCCCTCATCCATAAACACAATTATCCTAACCCCAAAGTATGTGGTTTGGTTTCTCTTTTCTTTTTCTCATGACATATCTAGGGAACACTCTAGAAATACCAAGGCAATCTCTTGCAAGGATGGATTGGAAACTAGAATGAAAATACTTTCTGCATAAGGGAGGAAATTTTCTCTAAGGTTTTTCTTTCTAAAATCAATATATTTGTGAGTTCTTGAATATTCATTTATTTATTTTCAGTAATGATTCAAAGCGGTGGTCGAGGTGAGTTCCTATTTCAGGTTCCTCTGGGATGGACATACTGCACTCATGACTCAGAAACACAACATTCCCCAGTTCTGCTTCCTGCATTTACATGAAACTGGGGAACATTTTCTATATCTGTGACTGACTGGAAGCCCCTCTAATGTCAACACCAAACCCCACCCAATCCCATCTCTCTCTCTCTCTCTCTCTCTCTCTCTCTCACACACACACACACACACAAAATCATCAGAAAATAATAAGACAATCAGCATCACTCCCACATTCTGATAAACTTTTGTTTTTTCCTGCTGGTCTATATCAATAGCCTGTAATTCTGCCTCAATTCTAGTTTTCCAAAATCTCTTCCCCAGCAAATTCCCTGTTTGCCCAATGCTTCCATCTCTCTATTCTTCCTGTCCCTACGCTATCAATCATACTAACAGTGACTTGAATGCACGTTCAAAAGTACATTTCATATTTGCTTTTATAATTGAAATTACAGAATATTCCTAACTTTTCAGTGGATTATATTGTAAAGCAAATTTGAATATATGAATATACAAACTGGAAAAATTAATGAGTAGATCATTACTTGCTTTAGAAAATCTCTCTCAAATTAATCCATTTCTCTCCGTCTCCTTGCCATCAGTATTTTTTCAAGCTTCCGTAATAATATTGCACTTAAACTGAAGCAGCCTACTTCTGCAGTCTTCTCTTTAATCCATTCTCCATAATGCACAAGGCTATCTTTTTGAATACAAATCTAAGTGTCTAAAATCCATCTCCCCCAAACACCTTAAAGCCTTCTAATGGACCTCCATTTCATTTTAGACAAAAATGGAAATGAAACTCTTCAATATGGCCTGAAGTTTCTAACATGAGAGGATCCTGCCTACCCTCCCTAGTCCTACCTCATAGTATCTGTCCCATGCACCTGACTTTCTTCAGTTTCTCAAACAGGTCTTGCTCTCTCTGCTATGGGCATTTTACACATGTTATTTCATATTACGGAATACACCCTATTCCCTTCTCCCTTCCATTGTCATCTGAGTAAATGATCTCTGAAGTTGTTTATTTTTTAAATGAATATGTATCCAAGATTTTAACTAAATAATTAATAAGGAAATCAGTTAGATATTATAACTGTTCAAAAGATATTTCAAAGACTACATTATATATGCATGTACAGAAAAAGTACAAAGAATTTTAAAAATGCATTATGTACATACATACCTGTGTGTGTTGTTTGTGTGTGTGTGTGTGTGTGTGTGTGTGTGTGTGTGTGTGTGTGTGTAGAAAGAGATAGAGAAAGAGAGAGAGGAAATAAGCTGCAATGAGGAATGCTGAAATAAATTTACAAATAGATTTAAAATTCATCAATATCCACAGGGGTATTGATCAACATCCACAGGGTACCAATCAATTGCATTCCTCTGGTCAAAACCTGTTTACATTTCTACAGACAGGAGTCATTTGCATTGTTATTTGTTTCCTACAATTCACTAAATTGTAAAATGACTTGAACACAATGCAGGAGGTGTGGTCTGGTGTGGTGCCCTAGTCATAACATCCAATGATATTTTATGCCTATTTCAAAGTCTTTCATAATTTTTCCTGGCCAATTCCCACATTATCATCTTAAAAATTTCAAAGATTATCCCTTGAGATAATAAGATTAAGATACTGAGATTACAAAGACCATAAATTAAATTCTTTTTTTTTTTTTTTATCTTTTTTCGTGACCAGTAAGGGGATTGCAACCCTTGGCTTGGTGTCGCCTGCACTGTGCTCAGCCAGTGAGCACACCGGCCATTCCTACATAGGGTCCGAACCCGCAGCAGGAGCCTCGCTGCACTCCCAGAGCTGCACTCACCCGACTGCGCCACGGGGCCAGCCCATAAATTAAATTCTGTCTGGAAGTTTTTATAGAAAATCTTACATTAGACTTTTTCAAAGCCTGCATAACCTACTCTCTCAAGGTAAGGAAATTAAACCCAAGAAACTCCACCAGATTTAACGAGCTATATCTGTTAATTTTGATGAATTCCTTCCTTTGTAATCTCTCTACAATTTGTAGATATTCGTGGCCTGCCTTGAAGTGACTTTTCCTAATCCCTGTGAGGCTGGGACTAGTAAACCAAGTACCAGGTCAGTTTCTCTGGGAGGACTTTGTTGGCATTGGCTTCAAATGTAAACCAATCTGTTCTCCTTAAAAGTGACTTGTCCTTCCTAATTAAATGAATAGAGTTGTCAAATATAATATTTCAGGTCAGGCCTTAGTTGTACAGTTGATTACCTCAATTATGTTCTGGTAAATAAATGGGGAAAAGATTCTTAGTGAATCTAAATAAATAGCTACATTGCCAAAGTAATGAAAAGTAAGAAGATTTAGTGAGAGGCTCTGGATTTTAGAGGTCAGTGAGAATCATATATAATTTTTAAATAATTCATTTTAGTTTACAAAAGTGTAGTTGCAGTCCCATATGACTTCCCTAGAAAGAAAAAGAGATTCCGCTTATATTCAGAAAAATATAAGGTTGAAACAATACCAACCATTACTCGTGTTCCAGACAAATAATCACAATCGAAAGTCTCTCATTCAGTGGCATGTTATTGGTTCTTCATCTGCTGGATCTTGGGTTAGCTGTCGGTTTTCATAAAGGTATCTGCTTCTGGACTAAAATGACTTCTGAAAATCCTGACCTAGGCCCCTGGGACAGTATGGAAGTCTTATATGTGAAGTGAGCTCCAAAGCCTGCAATAAAGAGTTTATTTTTTGAAGTATCATCAAAAATTGGAAGTACCTGGTACAGTAGCTTTCCACAAGTCTCTGAGACTGTCCTCGTTTGAAGACACACTCTAGACTGAAGCTTATGTCAGAGACTTCATACGAGTACTAAATTAAAACAAAATCTCATTTCAGATGACAGAGACTTAATGGCTGTGGTTTATTTATTAGTGTAATCTAAAATATCAGAATGGGGGAGAGCATGATTCTCTTTTAAAGTAGAGAATATTTTAGAAGAATTTGGTTTAATATTTCTAAGGGTAAAAACATAATATGGGCAGCAGTGGCTTTGACAAAACTTCAAGGAATCTTATGAAGTATTGTACAATTTGTCTCTTCCATGCAATACTTAAAATAGTAACAGAATAAACTAAATTAGTTCTGGTATTTCTCTTTTTATAAGGTGAAATAAATACTTTGTAATTTTCCACTGGTCTCTCTGGGAAATGTGAGAAGTAGATGTAGGTGTCAAAGTTATGCTGACTTTAAAAAAATAACATTTTTTTTTTACATATTTAAAATTCAATTTAGAAAAGACAAACTCAAAATGTTGGTAAGGAGATATTTGAACATTGATTTGGATTATTGATGCCTGAAGACAATACTTGGCTATCTATTTAATCACAGTGACAAGAAAAAAATTAAAAATAAAAGCAGAAGTTAAGGTGATTATGAAGAACTTGATATTTCATAAGAGAAAGATTTTTTTTCTCCTTTTTAAATTTTCTTTAATAGTCAAGGGCATAATTAAGTCAACATAAAGCATAGAAAAAGTATTCTGGTAAGACTCAGAATCTCTGCTTTCCAGGCAGCCTTGGTAAAGCATAACATTTTATACTGTAGTTAAAGTCATTAATCAGTAGTAAACCGAGGAAGTAAGCCTAATAAAATTTAGTGAATTTTGCCAAAGTTTTAATACTTGTTATCACTTCTTTACAGACTTAGGCATTATATGCCAGGGTAGATAAAATATACTTTCCAAGCTTTCTCTCGCATTAGACTCTTCAAATTCTAAACAAACTGACATTTTATTTGAGGACTGTGGTTTTCACTCAAGGTCTGAGAGGTTAAAACTATTTTCCAAACTATACAACATGTAATTTATGTTAACACGCAGCACATTCATATTGTTATTTGCAAATGACTCTATAAATACATATTTTAATAATTTTCAGTTTTAATTTCTAGTTAGTTAAATGTTGAAATGCATAATTACCTCCTATAAACAAAAGCTCTTTAGGATCCTTAAATAGTTCTTAAAATTTTGGTCCAGAGACCAGAACAAAATTGATAACTTCTGCTTTAGGACAAAACTACTCTTTTTCCTTGCAAAACAAAAGTACACACACAATTTTATTCCTGTCACTATTTCCTTAGGATAGCTTCAACCTCTTATATGAAGGTACTTCAAAAAGTTAGTGGAAAAATGGAATGAAAAGATATTGTGAACTTTTTCATGAACTTTTTGAAGACCCCTTCATGTTAATTATTACTTTTAGCCAAAATACCTAACTTCAATTTCACAGAGAAAGTAGGGCATGGACACCTGAACGCTGTCTCAGCAGCATATTGGCCCCCTGACAGAGCTCGTGGGTACACACATCATGCCTTTCTAAAGCTATACATATCTGTCTTTGCCTTCTTAAAGTGTCAAATATGAGCACTTTTATTATCTTGACAGAATGCTATAGCCTATCTACAGGATATAAAAATAAAAAGCAAAAAAAGTATATAAACATAAATCATGCTTAGGAATCAATACTTTCATATTGCTTGAAATATCCATATTTTCATCTTACTTGGAAATTATCTGGGTATTTAGGTAATTTAGTTAAAAAATTAGACTCAGTAAATCCACACATTTGGGCACATGTAAACAGCAATATTTGCAATTCAGTGAAAGCAAAGTAATGAATGAAATGATCTCTGTTAACTTTATGTGTGCAAGTGCCAAAAACTGAGAGTCAGAAAACCCAATACAACCATAAGGCCAATGTCATTGATTATGGCTTGTTCTAGAGTTTGAGGTCTAGAGAGAAATTGCTTAGGATCACATCACTGTTCTACTACTTAGTGTAAAGGAAATGATGCCTAAGTTTTCCAATCTCTAAAACAGTTGTGATTATTAAATTAGTTAATTTTATAAAGTTGCTTGTCATAGTATTTGACTCATAGTAAATGCTAGTATGTGGCCAACTTGGTTGGGTAAGGTAGGTTAGGAAAGGGGATTTTTCAAGGTAGCTCCTTTTATTAAATAAAAATAATGCATAATCATTGAAAAACTTTTATAAAATGTAACTACTTTTAAAAAATAAAAATAATACAAAATCATTGGAAAACTTTTATAACTTTTATAAAAGAATATATATAAAGAGAAATATAAAGATAATCTTATCTATAATCTTACTGCTTGCCAGCATTTTTCTTCCAGTCTATGACAACATTATTATTATTATTATTATCATTATAAAACTGTTATTAGAGAATTCAAAGTCCATTTATTTAATAAAGGGAAGAGTTGGGAGAAAGTACTTAGCTATCTAGTTAATTCTCAACTCAGCATTTTCATTAGATTTTCAATATTTCAAGTGCGAGAAGCTGACTTTGCTTCTTTAGCATTCTTTAGGGCATGAGGGCAAACAATCTGTATGTTGATTCTTGATTTATTACTTCACTGTTGTAATTACCTTGGCTGTAAAAAGCACATACTGCTATACATTGAAATACCCCCACACACACATTTTATTTTCTTCTTATGTATTTTAAAATTATTTTGTCAATATCCATAAAATCATTCTATAAAGACTGTAATTTCTATGACATTGAACTTATAAATCTTGAGAAAATTTGCAATTTTTATATATTTGATTTTTCTAAGATTTAGAAAAATATAATTTTATTTTCTATTTATTAAAATACACTTGTTACTATTTTGTGGAATGTTGATTTTTAAATATATTGGCACAGCACGATACAAATATTGTTTGAATTATTCTTAGAATAATCTTTTCTGGGTTTTTTTTTAATTTCCCTTTTTTAACTGAATTTTTTCCCTGTTATTACCATCTCACTAGTTCATTGATGTGGAGAAAAATTACTTAAGAAAAAAAAATAAACAACACAGTAAATTTTCATCATTCTTTCCAGTATTTCTCTTTCTTATTTATATTTCATGATTTGTGCCTGTGACCAGAATTTCCAAAGCATACACACACACACACACACACACACACACACACACACACACACACACATACACATACTTTCTGTATATATACAGATTTCTATATATATAGAGAGAAGATTTCTATATATAGAGAGAGAAATAAATACATATAGAAATATATTTAAAACTGTATTGATGTAATAAACCTGCTTAATTTTCCTTCGTTTTAGAGTTTCACCTATATGTGCTGTGCAGACTGTGAATTTTGGACAAAAAAACCCACAAAAAACAAAAACGTGAATTTCAGAAAAAAATTAAATCTCATATTTTATAGTGTTTTTTAAAATCAAGAATGGGTATTGAAGTTTATCCTATTTTAAGCATATATTAATATTATGTGATGTTTTGTATGTCCGTTGACATAGTATATAATTAGTGATCAGTTACTTAGTGTTAAAATCCTGTTGTTAGAATTCACTCACCTTGGTCATAAGGATGAAGAGAAATAAGTGGTAGGACGGAGCAGTCCATGATCGAGAGCTTCTTGAGTTAACACAAGTTTTTGAAAGGGAAGCATATCTTTCTAAGCTAATTGTGCAGAAGTAGGATTCTATGCTGGGAGTCTTGTTTTCTAATGGCCAGATTCTCTGACTCTTGGGATGTAGACAGATGTGGAAGCCTAATTGCCATAACCACAAAACCCACAAAAATAGATTTTTGGACAGATAGTGAATGTTTTGGTGTATGAAGTCAGAGAAAAGCATTTGTCACTGGATTTTTGCTCTGGAAGCCAAAGATATCAGTAGTTGTGACTCAGGAACATTAAATAAGTAATTAGTTACATGAAGAAGAAATAGTCTAAAATACCTTTTAAATACTTGCTTTATTCTCTGGCTTTTTAACTCTACATAATTTTGTAGAAAGGTAGGCTATCAAAATGAAGGATTTAAAAATAAATGAAGTTAATTTATATCAATCTTTAATTTGCCTTTTTAGCCATACCTACATTTATCTATTTGATCTAACACACTTTAATTCATATTATTTCTCAATCACTGCCAGCAGTAGAAACGGATTATATAGTAACTCAGGCAGAAATACAATGAGGGCATTCTAATTAGATTTGGTGGGAGGGGTGGTATTCTAATCTTAATAAATATAGTTCCGGACATGAGAGTTGTATTACTTTTCTCTTTTGTTCCCCTACTTTGTTCTCCCCAAGGCAAGAACAGTCTTCTCCACTTTATGCCTAACAGTATTTTTTAAAAGTGCTTTTATAATAGCCTACTTCTGCATTTTAGTAAGAGTAACATTTTAAATTTTGCATCAGGAATTATCTATGCAGCTTAAAGCGTATAGTATTCTTAAATCCACAAGTTAGTTTTTAAATGAAGTAGATATTTATATTTAAGCAGTGTTTTATAATTTATGAAATATCTTCATTGAATTTAAAGCTAAAATGTACTTGAGATTTCATTCAGTTCAAACTGATCTGTGTTCCCACAGTAGAAAGACAACCGCAATCGAGTTTTCCTGCTCTGCGTGTAGGCCTTGTAACCATCTCACTGATCTGTGTTCTGTCTCATATGATGTAGTCCCACCACAAACAAATAAGGTGATATATTTGAATGCATTTGATAGTGTCTGAAGCACTATGCAAAGGTTAGTGATTGCTGATGATAACCGTCATCGTCCAAAATTCTGCCTGCCTATCATTTCTAGTTACTTGAAGAAGAGACTTGCTCAACTTCTTCAGTACTGAGCTGAACCAATTGGTTTTGGGAATTGATATAGGAATTTAAGAGGAATAGATGCACTGTCCATTAAGTATAGACATCAATATGATGATGATTTTAATTCATGAAAAGTTTAAATGTGGAAAAAAAATATGTTGGATTTTTTTTCGTATTTTAAGGACATCTTCAGACTTGATCAGATCATGACATACATTATACTGTATTTTTTTTTTTTTTTTTAAGATTTCATATTAGCCAGAGTTGAGGGTTGTTGATGGATTTGATTCTTACTTAAAGTGTAAGATTTGGTTATGCCTAAAGCTTAACCGAAAGCTCCGTTGGTATGTGACCTAAAGCTGTGTTGGTGTGCATTGGGTCCCTTCTGTAATTAAACTTACCTGCTAAGTTAGTGAGATTTTTTTTTTATTTTATTTTTTTGTCTTTTTTGTCTTTTTCGTGACCAGTAAGGGGATCACAACCCTTGGTGTGGTGTCACCCGCATCACGCTCAGTCAGTGAGCGCACCAGCCATTCCTATATAGGATCCGAACCTGCGGCCTCGGCACTACCAGCACCACACTCTCCCAAGTAAGCTACGGGGCCAGCCCTACATTATACTAGTTTTAACCTTCTTGCTCAGATATGCATTTTGCAGATAACCCCATTGCATAAACTTATGAGTATTACATGACCTAATGTATGTAAAATTCTAACAACTCAAAGAAGACATTCAATAAAAAATAGATTTTTTCCACTGTTCTGGAGTTTTATTTTTATTATTATTTTCACAATGAGTACTAAGCTTTTAATAACATTTCCTCCTTTTCTACCTGGAATAAGGAACTGTAAAAGCTGCATTTTTCTTTCACAGAAAATTTAAAATAGAGGTAGATCTTATTTTTTCTTCTAGTTACCCGAGGGCTTAAAATATCTAAGTGCTATGTCTTGGGTGCTCAGTTAAAAAAGAGCTCTTCCAAAGACATGAGGAGGTGAATTTAATATCAGAGATCCAAATGCCATAACAAGAAGATATGATTTATTATTTGGTAAGCTTAAAAATATGCCTGGGGCCGGGGGAGAGGGGGAGGGAAGTTTCTTTGGATAAATTCAGTGGGGTAGTTCTTCAATTCACAATTTACTGTGCATCTCACCAACTGTGGAACCTTGAAAGGGCATCCTCCCCATCCCCCATTTTTCAACTACATTTTACATCTAAAGTGAGGATGAGCATGTTTGTGTCTATGAGTTGCTGTAGATGTAGAAATATTTTGATTGTATTGTAAATAATTTCTAGTATTTTATAAAACTTTTCAAGCTTTCTGAAATAAACTGCATATTTGAATCTTTCAGACGGCTGCAAATTATATTAATTTTCCCTCTTCTTGCTATCTAGTATGAAGTCATGTTTTGGTTTAAAATTTAGGCTATGTTTTTATTTGTTACTAAAGAGAGGCAGGAAAGAAGGAAGGAGCTAGAAATATTGTGATTATTGTTACCCTCTTTTCATATGAAACATGAATTTAGGTGTCTCAGAGTTATTTTTTCAATCTATGATTAAAAAGATCCACCTTTTAATCTTTTCACATCAATAAGCATTCATTTATATAGTATTTTTCAAATTTCTCATCACTTCCCTCTTGCTCTTAAAATTAAAAAATTACTAGTAACTGGAAATAGGGCACCGATATCCAGGAAATGTAATTTGGCAATAAATGCTGTTTTGAAGTACACTGCATGGTTTGTGGATAAATATTTCTTTAATGCGTGTAATTACTGGATCAGCAGAATAAATGTGGTCATGTCCTTGTAATTAATACATTGTCAAAAGTTCATTTAAGTATAATAATTTTTACTGGGAAAATGCTGTCTATGTGTTTCCTGCAATAATTTGTTAAATTAAGTGCAATAAATATAAAATTACCCTTAGGAATATATATATATTTTTTAAGTTCTTTTTCACTAGGTGTCAAATAATGCTTTTAAGAATCCCCTGCACACATCCCCTTTACCCTAGCCCTTACTCTTCAATTAAAAACCCTCAAAAAAGTATATGGATAGATACTAAATATTACGATAAACTTTTCTAGAGATTTAATTTCAACTTTAGAATATAATAACATATCTTACAGCTTAGACTGACAAACATGTAGCCGGAAACTATACAAACTGCCAAGTGGTCTTGCCTTTAATACAAGGATACAAGTAAAGCACTGCTGTTTCCTTCTGCACTCAGCTGAACATTTATCTGTAGAGCATAAAGTAACAGGAACATGGAACTGTAGAGCTGGAAGGGATCTCAGTGAATACCCCACACAACCCCTTTATTTTGTAATCTCGTCACATCGCTCCGAGCTCTCCACTGAATGATGCTGGGCTCTGCTAAGTGAAACAGCTATGGGCTCTCAAGGAGGACATGATAAATTAAAGGTGCTTTCTTTATAATGTATGGCCAAAGGGCTGCAGGGATATATGGTTTACATTGTATGACATTTTACCTGTGTTGGGCATGTAGCTAGAAGTTCTATAAATAAAGGGCAGTGAGGAAACAAGAGATGCTCAATAGGGTTGGGAGTAAAATGCACTGTGTACACTGTGTGGTAGACATTGCTTGAAATAGTATGAGCTAGCAAAGAACTTTTTCTTCCTGCCTTTCCCAAGTAATTGATGGATGAGGGATAAAGGACAGAAATAAATAAGTATGATAGAAGGTAAAGCAGATAGAAGAAAGCATGGACAATTGCTAAGTAAATAAGCATAGATTGCTTAATGTTGCCCACTTTGATGGTATCTTTATGTTCTCTTTGCTTCCAATTTCCTTTTAATAAAAAAATAATATTTAAAAACTATGACTCCAGATTAGCATCTCATTCAATCAATTTTCACATGGATTTCTGTGGGCCTTATGATCAATGTGCTAGTCCAAAATCTAGCCTGCTTTATAGAAGGTAGCTACTTTGCAATTAAACCCAGATCTTCCTATTTTACTGGTCCATCTAACCCCACAATAGGCTACCCATCTTCTTTAATTTTTCCAAAGTACTACTAGCTCAAATTTATTATGAGTACTAGATGTTGACTGAAAATTGTTAAATAGAAAAGAGTTATTAGAACTTACTGGAGTGAAAAAAAATCCTTAAAATACAATATTAGGCATTGCCATACCTAGAAGTGTGTCTACAATTCCCCACCTTGGAAGTCATAATTGACCATAGCTTTCTATAGAACTCAAGCCTCTTCATGAGGGATGACACGGAAACTTGGGCTTTCCATGTCGTCCCTCTGTACATCTCCTGCTTCCTTCGTCCTTACCCCCTTTCTGTCTTGGGCTGCTTATAGAAATATTCTCCTACGGTTATGCAGGATCATTCTGCTCTCTCTCTGTATTGTCCTCTTCCCTAATACCATATGCTGATGGGTTAGTCTTAAACATTTAAAGAGATATCCAGAAAGTTTCCTAAACAAAATGCCATACCCCCTTATGTGAATTATGCTACCACCTAATTATGTAAAACAACACCAATACACTCTTGTAGTAAATATTTTTTCCCCTTTCTGCCATTTAGGTCCTATTTGGATAACCCTAAGAAGCATAGAAAAAAGGAGGTTAAAGCCCTTACAATGCCTTCGAGGAATTTAAAATCTGTTTGTGAAAAAATATCATATATACATAGATGTATATGTGGATACCTGGTTGGGAAACAGAAAATAACCAGGCTTTTCATTATAAGCAAACAAGCATGAGGTAATATAGTACAATCTGAGCATGTAAATGCTCAGAGAGTAAAGAATTCAGAATTCAGAGGCTGACTTGGTAGAACTTTCTGGGGAGTTTTAGTGCATGATTACAGCACTTTGGCATTGGCCAATGGAGTGTTGTCTTTTACAGATCCAGTGACCTAGGCAGATTAACTTCAAGGCTAATCAAACTAAGAGTTCTTCACCTACATGAGTCCCTGGGACTGGTAGTGGCCCTTGTAACATGCTTATGTAGTCAGTTGTTTGCATGTTTGATCATAAAATTACAAAAGTAAAATTTTTAACTATAATTGATTATAACAGCTGCCTATTTCACCTCCAATTTTCTCTCCATTGCGCTTCTTCCACAGTCAGGATTTTTGTTGGAATGGCCATAGGCCGTTCAGGGATCTTGCTCTGAGGAAGTTTAGTTCATGATATATTAATTTGGGATTAGTGGATTATGTTTATGTGTTTCACAGCCACTTCTGTAAGGGTGGCAGATAAAATTCAGGAAACAAGTTAAATTTGCATCTCAGATGAATACTGGATAATTTTTTAGTGTAAGTCAGTCCAAAAAATATTATATGTTGTTCATCTGAAATGCAAATTTAACTGGGCATCCTGTGCTTTTGTTTGCAAAACTTGCTACTATACATTCTTGTTTTGGTTTCTGCTGGTCATGCTGGTGCAGAATGGCCACCAAGTGTGCTTCCCCAGCCCTGTGCCCACTCTCTATATACCAAAAACCACCAAAAAGTTTGGTCTCAAAGGTTACATTGCAAAGTGACCATGACCCACGGGTGTCCTGGCACTGGAAGAATAAAGATAGTAGAAGCGAAACAAGGTTCAGAATTTTCTAAACCAGAAGGTATTCTGCAGAATTTTTTTACAAATCTTACAGCTCATATATTAAAAAAACAAAAAAAGGAAACCTGTATAGAAATTTTCCCACATTTGACAACAATCCTAAGAGTTCACATGCTCTTCCCAGCTAAACAGAGAATTTTGATCCTTAAAGTACTTTTTCTAGACTACCAATTTTAAAAAGAGATTAATAATACTAGAGGAAAACTTTAATTACCTTTTTATTGTATAGAATCATTAACAAATTACAGTCATATGAAAAGGTCATCAAAGAAAGTGCAAACAAAAAATGTAGGAAAAGAAATGAGGCATTATTCTTCAGGATTTTGTGTTATTTACCAGCTTCGACAGCTTTAAAAACAATGGCATTTGGGTGTGCATTCTCATTCTAAATAAATACTTATGCATTTATCATTTTGTGTCCTTCATATTAAAGAAGATTACCAAAATTGTAAAAGCTAAAGCTTGGTGTGATGATGGCATGAAAATTGCCCAGAAATTCATAGGGTTACGCTCATAGTGTATTTGGTCTGTCTTCTATGTCTTGAGTCTTCTCAGTTTTAAGAAAAAGAGCAGTGGTGATTTTGAGACAGTTACCAACTACTGTAGCATGATGATCAGAATTATCTGCAGTATCAGATCACCTGTTCAAAAGCCTCATTCTCTTTTTACCATTACAACCTGAGACAAATTGCTCATGTCTTTCTGTGCTTCAATGGAGTAAATAATATTATTGTTAGGACTATGTGAGATAATATATGTAATAGACTGAGCAGAATAGCTGACACATAATTTAAAGGTTTAATACATTGCAAATGATATTATTAGTGTTATTATCAGTGTTATCATTAGGCCCAAAATTTACCTGGTATAATTTAATAAAAATAAACAGGTATAAATGAGAGTATGTTATACTCACAATCTAGTGGATCTATTAAAAGGTATTTTATGAGTGTCTACATAAAGATAGACAGATTTTAATAATGTACCTCAAAGAAAAATGTGTGATCTCAAAAGTGTCCCTTACTGTGCAGCATCAGATAAGAATTATCCAGTATTTGGTCTGTCTTCTGGATCTCAGGTTCTTTTCAATTTTAGAAAAAAGAGTAACTGTGGTTTTGAGTCAGTTACCAACTACTCAGGCTCAGCAGGCAGAAGCTCTGCAGAGATTTTCTTTTCAATTTAAAGGATAAAAAGAAATCATAGCATATGATTCTCTCCTTTAGAATGAAAAATGATTCAAAATAAAATCATAACATTGAAAGCCACATTTGCTCAGGTCCCATTAACATCTCACCTCCACAATCAAGCCAGATAATCAAATTGTTCTTCACCAGAAGAAAAGAGAAATTATCAATAAGTCTGGATGATCTTGGGGCAGTTATACCTACTCGATGGAAAATCAAATGCTAGTTAACCCCAAAAACTGCTCACAAACTTCTCTGACATTGATTAATTCAGTTGTAAAGATCTGGTGTTAAGCATTCAACATAGATTCAAGAGCACGTTTGAAGTAAAGAAAAAGCAGCCATTTTACATAAAATGAAATTATCATTGAACAAAAATGACATAGGTTTGTCTAAGATAAGGTATGTGCTATAAACGAATGTTGGTGTGCCCCAAAATTGATGTGTTGAAGTCCTAGCTCCCAATATCATGATATTTGGAGGTGGGGTCTTTTGGGAGATAATTAGGTTTACATGAAGTCATTCGATGGGGCCCCCATGATGGGATTAGTTTCCTTTAAAAGAGAAGAAAAAAGAAGAGAGACCAGAGCTCTCTCTAAATCTCTTTCTCCACCATGAGAAAGCAGCCATCTGCAAGCCAGGAAGAGGGACTCGACAGGGGAACCAAATTGGCCATCACCTTGATTTTGGTCTTTCTAGCCTCCAGAACTGTGATAAATAATATCTGTTGTTTAAGTTACCTTGTCTGTTGTATTTTGTTATGCCAGCCTGAGCTAACTAAGACAGTATGCATTGGAATATATTCTTGATTATTTTAGGAGAATTTATAGTTGGCTCCACTCTACTATTTAACTTGACACATTCCTTTTTGTGATCATGACCTACGCTTGGTTTTTCTTCAATATGTTTTTCCTATCATGTTTCTCCCAGTGTACTCTTTCCCATCATGTGACATTTACCCAAGTCAATTGTAATTATGGATTGTGTCTCCCCACTGGATTGTGAGCTCTTCTGGGTCCCTCTTCCCCTGAACCGCTAATGCCTGCTACCACAATTTACACAAAATCACACTTTCTATAATGTTGTTACTGAAGGAATGAGACTGGGATACATATACTCTTCTTTCCCAGTATTTTAATCAGCCCCTTTCATATCTGCTGGCTACCAATAATAATTAAATAATTATTATAGGATTAATTCACATTGGACCTTTCCATTGTCATCTAAAACCCTCAATCCTATTTTGAATGAGAAACTTGTGCTGCAGATTTTGCAGAATGCATATCTAAGATGTAAATATATCAGATAAAGACATAATACATATGAGAAACAACTAACAATTAAACATGGAAGAGCACAATAACACATTGATCTCCACACTCCAGAATATTATTCCAAAATTCCCAGTAAAGTTTATGGACAGTAGAGAGTTACCACATATTTCCTCCCAGAGTCTGTATTTCACTTTTCTAAGTATTTAATGACCTAGGCCACCACCATTCTCTAACATATAGTAAAGAAGCACAGAGTTCTTTACTGATTTCCAGACATCATCAGCACAGGGACAAATGCTTAGCTTAGGCTCACATCTATCATGCCAGTTGGTATATATGGTAATTTTCTCTAAATTGGATGGTTTTCTCAGGCTACTGTATCATCCTGAGATATTAAGTTTTTAAATTGGCTCTTCCCACCTCTTTTAAAGTTAGATGGCTGATTGCTGTCACATAATTTAATGATCTAGTCCAATCTATACAATGACTGTGTAACATGGGCAAGATAATTGTAGATGAATTGCATGCCATTAATCAGTTGGCTTTTTGTTCTTACATGTTCCATTGCTTATCATTCAAGGAAGAAAATTGTCTTTTGACAGGGGTCCCATTGCAGCCTTTTTACTGTCCAATAACATCAAGGCTGAGATTTCAAAAGATAAATGAGAGTGATAGAGGTAGGGTGGGCTTAGTTAAAAGGCTTGTTTTAGTATAAATTGTTTTTGGAGAAATTAGAATTTTGTCTATCTTGTTGGGAAATGGGTTGTAGAAGACTTAACATATTTTAAAACACAGAAACAGCTTAAATAAAATAGATTGTCTCATTAGAGATTCAAAAATTTATGCAAATGACTATCCTTCATTATGTAAAGGATAACATCAAACTTCTAACTCTTGGTGAAGGTCCCCTACTACTGTCACCCCTATGAACAATAACTGCATTGACAAAGGAACTTTTTCTCAAGGGATAGCCTAGGCACTCTGCTATTTGTCATTATACTTCACTCCCTTCCAGGTGAGAAGCATGCCTTTTACATATTTTTATACCCGTAGCCTAGCTCGATAATTAGCATTCATTAGATGCTCAATTAATGTTTCTTAAACTAAGCTAAACTAAATCATTTTTGATCCAGTAAGGCTAACTCTGTAAATAAAGTTATTACTAGGGAAGTTAATCACTTTGACACTTCTAGAGGGAGAGACAACGCAGTGAAGAAAATGGTGAGAATTCTAATTGCACAGGAGGAGCACTCAGCAGTTAGAACACAAGGTAAAGGCCAGCTTGCTCTCAATATGCATGGTACAGTTTTTGTTTCATTTTATTTAATTTTTAAGAACAGCAAAATCATGTGATTTAAAATTGATCTTTTATTAAACATTATATCCATGTAATATACATGTCCATAGACCTCTATGTGCAAGTGTATGTGCTTTTTTTTATGTTAACTTAATCCTAAACTCTATGGTTTAGATTTCTGACTGAACCACTTATAGTAAAATATTTCTCTAATGTGCCTCAATACAGGTACAAGGAAGGAGATGGACTGTGCTTGTATCACATACAGATTTTCTTGATACTATACCAGATGTTCTTGAATGTATTCTCTGTTCCTCTTTTTAAAATGTTTCCACTTGTGTCCTCTGGGAAAAAAGTGTTTCTGTTGAAATGGTGGTTAATCAGAAAAGTGTGTTTCTTGATAATAACTTGAAGGCAAAGTCTTACTGTTGTGAATAGAATGATGGGTCCTTAGTAATGGAAGCAAAATTAAAAATCTAGAGGGAAATATTTTTATGAGGTTACTTCAGGATTACAATAAAATGTTTATTGCTCTTAGAAAATATTTGAACAGACAGTATCTTACAAATGACATTTGTTCTGTTAAAGTAAAACATTTTTTTAGGTAGAAGCAAGAACAAAAAGATATAAACCTATTTCAATCTTCTCCAGCTGCATCTTCACCAATGCAAACCTGTGCCTATTCATAACTCCTATTGCTCTCTCTTAAAACCTTCATTCTAGTACAAGCTATAAGATGGTGCTCCTTGATGAAAAGCAGATGTGTTTGTTGTTTCTTTTTCCTTTTAACTGTGTTTGGATTTTTTCAGTACAATGCATATTGTTAACTCTCTTTAATAAGCAAGAACATAGCCATGGCACTTAAGTGAAAACAGGGCAGAAAGCCTGGCACAGTCATATAAAGAGAGCTTCATCAAACACCAGGACATGCGAATGTGTAAGAATGAATGATCAGAAGTGGGCTTTAAATCAATTTTATCTTCACGGTTTTAACATCAAGAAGAGTTGTTAGTTGTAAACCAATTGTTATGCAACTTAATGAACTAATTAGGAAAATCAGTTGCAATAATAGTATTGGTACAAACTGATCTGAATATAAAAAGTAGAATTAGAATTCTAATACCAAAATTTTCCAACTAGAAAGACTACATAATAATGCTAATGTAAGATCTGATCTTTGTAAAATTTATCATAGGTGGTTCTTCATTTACTGCATTTGATTTCTGTAATTGATTCTTCTGTAATGTGATATACCACCCTATATTACTTGTAATATTTCTGCTGAGTGTATATATGTTTTGAGGTCTGCCAGGATGATCTAGTTAATTTCTTAAATAATGTTGCATAAACTGACATCATTTTTCCTATTCTTTAGCTTCATCCAGTAGATGAATGGCTGTCATCCAGAGAGAGATAAAATATCAAGACCTCTGCTCAAGACTAGACTTGGACTGGAAAGACAACTACAATCACAGACAGAACTGGGATATACCAGAATGAATCCACATATAATACAGAAAAGTGATCTGAATACCACTTAGACCATTTTAAAGTGAAATTTTCCAGAGATGGAATCATAAATTCCACAAGATATATGTCATTTATCACTCCTATCTTTTGTTCCCTAAGTTGTGCATTTTTAATACGAATGAAATATTTTCCTCACAAGTGACTGGGTAATTGTTTTGATAGTTACATAATTTTATATCTTAGTGATGAAATATTTATGCATGCAACTCAAGTTATCTGTTGTAAAGGGAAACTATTTAACCACAGTGGACTAACGGTACACAGGAAAAATGAGTGTCAAAAGGAAATTTATTATATTTTCCAAGTACTGCTTTCTGTGATAAAATACAATTTGTATGATTGTGAAGTAGCATTGTTTATTTTTCCAGTCAAAAAGTCACTGTCAAAAGTATGTTTAGGGAGGAAAAAATAGCCTTAAAACAAATGTATCACAGAGACTATCTAGGTTTTTTAAAAAAAAAAAAAAAAAAAAAAAACCTAGGGCGGCATGTTAAAAATGAACATTTCCAATACAATTTGTCACCCATGCATAAATCTTGCTGACATTTTCAGTCACTTTAATAGCCTGCCCATTTTATAAATCAGTATGAACTTGCACAGTTGCAAAAAGTGTGTGTTTTGAACATCTCATTTGCATACTTTACCAAAAGCCAATGAGGCAGGGGGAACAGCACTGGTGATCATAATACGTGTTTGGGGAAAGGCAGAGAGATCACTAATGGCTTTGCCTTTAGGGATTTCTGTACTCCATAGGGGACGAAAATGAGAAATATTTTTCAAACAGCAGGGGTAAAGGTTTTAAAACTAGAAACACATGGAGTGATAAAGATGTTAGTGCCACAGGGCGCATAGCAGGAAAAATTTACAATGTAAAAACTGTAATTTCAGCATTAGGAAGTAATAATCGTGTTTCATCATTGTTATTAAAGCATGACCCTTAAAGTCACATAAATTAGATATAAGTTTCAAGAGAAGTTTATTAATCTTCAGCAGGAAAATATTAGGAAAGTTTATTATCAGGTGAGATTTTCACGGAGAGTCACATTCTTTCAGTTGCTTAGGTACAGGGTGTGTGCATGTGTGTGTGCTCTCAAGAAGTCTATCATTTCAAAGGGTAAATAAAATTTTACTCACTACTAGCCAATGGGTATAAATAGTGCCTGCAGGTAGTTTTTATTTTTTTAAATTAGCAATTCGAAGAGAGAATATGGTACACAGAGAATGAGGCCTGACCCATCCAGAATAGTATACTTGTCCCGAGCAGAATAGTACATGAAAATCAAACCTTACTTTTAATACAGAATGTTGCTCAAATGACATTTGTGGCCAACCAATGTTGCTAATATGGTCATTAAATTAGTAATAGATTTTGGGCTTCTTGGAATATATATAAATGTATAACTAAAAGATAAGGTTCTATTAGTAGCTCTGTAGCAAAATTAGGGAAAAGTTATGGCTTAGAGAAGATCAAGAGCCAATAATTATCAGTGGGCATTAATGACAAAGAATGATTTATGTAAATAAGGTAATTTATTTGATGGTGTATATATTGATTTGGAATTGAACATCTACTTTATGGGAGTAATATTATTTTTACCTGTTAAGAATTCTCTCGAAATCCTGCCTTTAAAAATTAGTTGTGAACTCAACTTATATCTTTGTGTAATTATTTATGTAGAACTCAATTTTGGCAAGTTTGATAGAAAAAAAACACTTGTTTCTAGATTAATCACTCAATTTTCTTCTAATAATTTATTTCAATATTTATAAAATAGGACTAATGTGTAAGAAAAAATTTATAGAAGATAATTTTAAGATAGCAAACACTCCACAATTCATTACAAACTGAGACAAAGTAAATTTGCATTAGTGCAAAGTCAGAAATACACAATTTTTTATTCAAGAAAAATTTGTTGTAGAAAAATATAAGAAAATATAGCAAGCATAAAAATAACTATTTTCTACAACACAAACATCACCTATTTTAAACATTTTCATATGCACTATTTCAGAATTCTTTCCAAAGATATAAATAAATAAACATATATATATACACAAAACATCTTATAATTTTATTACATATTATACTAGAAGTATTCTGTTTAAAAAACGTATGGCAATATTATTATTTTTTGGCACATACAACAAATGAGCTATAGATCAGCAAAGTGTGGCCAAGTAGAAAGCATACAGAATTTGATAGAATGAAAATTCAGGATCATTTAAAGTTATATTAATTAAATGCAAAGGATTGACAATAAGATATTAAGCTTGTGTAATAGACCTCATCTTAATAATGTCTGCTACTGATATATATATATATATATATATATATATATATATATATATATATA